>NC_044268.1:1604339-1904339 GCF_003957555.1 Calypte anna
GTCATAAGGTCAAGCCACAGATTCCTCATTTTGCTTCCAGACTCCAGCAGTCTGTGTAAGCAATACCTGTCAGGGTTGGAAAGTCAAGAGCAGTCAGTCATAAAGACAGAATGTAGTGGGTTTGTGCATGCAAAACTAAATCCAAACACATGCATTGCCACCAGCAACATCTTCCTATTTATATAAAACTGTACAACTTGTTCATTCATCTCAAGTTCATTCACAAACAGCAGCTGTTCCAAATGTTTTCTTTATCCAACAGTAAAAGAAAAAATAATTGCCCAGTGACACCACAGAAAAAAGGACATGTACAAATACCCCCTTCACAAGATAAAAAACAAACTTTCCAAGCCTGTGAATCTTGTCACAGTTTGTTTTTCCTGTTCACTGCAGAGTAAAACAGGTTGCAACCTGTGCTGCACCACAGCTGCATGCTGAACAGGCTGCATGGTGGGTGTTGATGAACAAACCTTTAAGTGGGCCAGAAAGTGGGACACACTTCAGGGAAGGAGACAGCCTCAGCCCAGATGAGGGAGGCTGGAGCTCTCCCTGTAGGCTGTTGTGCTCTCTCATTCTGCTAAATCAGCTTATTTTGGGGGGTAAAAGTCATCTGGCAAAATGATGACACCTGGACACATCTTCCTTCTGCTTTGGCAGATCCCAAACTCCCTTTGGAGCAGGTCAACAAACTTTCCAAGGCTTTGAAACATGGAGAAGAAGTAACTGGTACCCAAGATTCAGCCCAAGCAGCACAGGAGGTACAAGCAGACCCCCCAGACACCCACAGGAGGTGATCAGCACCAACTCCCTGGGCTCAGCACTCACCACCACCCCATCCTCTCTGCCTCCTCCTCCCAGAGAGGCTCCACCAGGGCACACGTAGCACTTTGGCACTTGCTCCTGACTTTTCCTGGCAGCAGCTGCTCTTTGTGCAGAGCAGGCAGGGGTGACACTCACCTGGTTTGGTTTCAGGGCTCCAATGGGGTGTGGAGCAGGAAAGGGATCCTGGCGGAGACATCCAGGCTGTCTGCTCTGGAGAGGTACAGGCACAGCCCCTCCATCCCTGCCCTATCAGGCTCTCATCTTCCTCCTGTTTCATCACCAAGGGTTTATTTCAGGGAATTCCACTGAGGAAGTAAATGATCTTACCCCTTCTATCCTATAGCTTAAAAGCAATTAGAAAAGAAAGGCCAAGTTTGGGGAGTCTGCCACCTTTTAAATCTAACAAAATCTGTTGTTCAAAACATTTCTTATTGCTATGAAATACTTTTCCCAACAGCAAGCCAAGACCTGAGAATTCAAAACCACTTAAAAGGCTGCTTGTGGTCATGTTAAATGGGAGAATACCTCCAGGAAATTGATGCCTGAGTAGGAGGTCCACTTTTCCACCACCACTTTTTCCACTCATAGCCTTCTAGCAAGACCCAAATAGCTAATGAAAAAAAAAAAAAAGTTATCCAAGCAGACTATTTTTAATCAAAAAAGTAGGGCAAAGTACTTACCAGACACCCCTGATCTAAAATAAAAAAGCTGAAAAAGGTCAGCAAGCCTCTTTCCAAGGCATCTTTTAACAGTTTGGTCTGCTCACCCACAGCCAGATGGGGCCTTGTTCATCTCAAGGACATTCCCAAACATGGAACACTTCTCCCTAGTCAGGCTCACCCTGATAGCTCAGAGCCTCTGCCCACTGAGAAGACCTCACCCTCCTCACTCCTCAGCTGATGAGGTTTTTCTAACCTCCAGGATGAAGACAGCTGAAGAGGCTGAAGCTCCTGCCCCTGCTCTCTGCACTCTCCGCATCAAATCCGAGAGTGGGGAGCAGACCTACACCATCAGGATGCTGCTGACAGAGACCATTGGGGACCTGCGCCAACACCTCACCCATGCCAGGTAGGCCTGGGACTTCCTCCCCACCCAGCTCCTTCAAGCCCCAGGAAAGGTTTCTTGGCATCCCTGAGGGCCCTGGAGCTGTGCTTCAAACAGCTCAACCCAAGCCATGCTCCTCCCAACACCAGAGGTGCTCTCTGGGCAGCACTGCCAGGGTCACACTTAGCTCAGGGTTTAGTACCCACCTTTGCCAAAGTGCTGACACAGCAGCAGGGAGAAGCCTCTTTTGCCTTCTCTCTCTCTCCAGCTGCCAGCAGCCCTCACCTCACACTCACCAGTGTTCCCCAGGCACCCTGGAAGCTGAACTACAACCTTCAGCTTGGCTGATGGATCCCACTACTGGACACACACCACCTTTTGCTCAGCCAGCTCTGTAACTCATCACATTTGTGTGAGCTCACACATCCCTTTGGGGTCAGTTCCAGATGGCTGAGGGATCTCCCTTGCTCTCTCTGTTCATGTTCTGGGCTGTAGCTTTGGCCTTGGTCTGAGCCCACAATGAGCTCACTGCTGTTGGGATGCAGGATCCTCCTTCCCCACCGCAGCTGCACAGGCTGGAATGCTCACTCCATGTCTGGCTGGTTGCAGTTTGGGAAGGAAAAAGCTTTTTTTCTGTTCAGCCTGTGCTTGTGAAACAGTCTCTTCCCTCTGCTTTTACATAACCCCAGCTGGATCAGCCAGAGAATCTCAGCAAAACCTTGGGGGATCCTGTGCTTAGGAAAGATTGTGCTGTTCTGTCCTAGGGGTGGAGACTCTGACTCGTATGAGATCATCAGTACCTTTCCCCAGAGGGTGTACACGGACAATTCCAGGAGTCTGCAGGACTGTGGCCTGACCCCCAACACCTCCTTGTTGCTGCGAAGAAAAGACCCCTCCCAGCAAGACAGGGACAGAGCTGGAAACAGCTTCTAACAAGAGCTGCTCACCCCCAGCTCTGCCAGGGGAAGGAGCTGCCTCCCACTGATAGCTCTGCTGTAACACTCCCAGTCTGGAAAGAGAGCAGGGAGGGTGTCTTTCCAAATTTAGTTTCATTATGCTGTTACCTGGGATGGAGAGAAGAACTTAGAGGCAGGGGTTGGGCCTCTCCCTTTGGCCCCAGTCCTGCTGCCTTGCAGGTGAATGCTTTTCCCCAAGTCAGATGGGTTCCTAAAGGAGGGACATTTGATCCCTGCCCAAGGGAGGCTTTACACTGGTGCTGGGCAGGTACCTAGCTGGGCTCAAGGACTCTATAGCAGGACAGACAAACAGCCAGGGTCAATTTGCTTTCCACACACAGCTGCTCAAGAGAGATTTCAACTCCATTTACACCAAGGAGAAAAACAAGCTCAGTTACACTGTCCCTGGTGAAGCTAAACCAACAGGCCCTGAGCCACTGCCAGGAGCCTCAGGAGCTCAGCCAGGAGATCCTGCTGCTGGCTTTCCTGTACATGAACAAACTCCTTCTCTTAGCCAACCCCCAGCTCCAGCCAGGCCCAGGCTCCACACTGAGCAGGAGCCCCAACCTGTCTCCCTCCCTCCCTGAGGAGGAGCTGGGATGCTGCAACAGGACACCCTGTCATTGGAGAAGAGCAGAAACCCTTTGCTGCTTCTCTGCTGAACCCTGAGTAAAGCATCTTCCTTCCTCCCTCTCCTGGGGGTCAGGGCTGCACTTCTCCAGCACATTCTTCCCCTTTCAGCTGTGACAAGCTCCCACTTGACAGCACTCCCACTGGTACAAGGCAGCACCTTCTGGCAGGTTCCCTGTTAGCAGGGGCCCTGCACATGCTGCCACCCAGCCCTTGTTAAAGGCTCCCAAGGAAAACACTTGTTTCAGTTGCAGTTTTTTCTTTCCATAGATTCCAAAGGAACAGTTGCTGTGGAAGGCAGCAGGATACCCAGAGCACTTCCCAGACCCCTCCCCAACAGAGCTGGACCCTGCACAACTCAAACACAAGAACTACCACTTGTGCACTTCCACGGGCTCCCTGTGATCAGTGACTCAATCCCCACAGCTTTAAGTTCATTTCCTCCTTTTTCCACTGACAGCAGACACAGGGAACCTTTTCCACTGCCCCTCTGTATCCTGATCTATCACCAACCAGGTCACCTCAGAGCCAGGGTTTATTTTTCACTCCCATGCCTGGCTGAAGCTCTCCCTCCCCCAGACTGTGGTTCTTCCCAGGCAGAGCAGAGGAAGGTTTGAGAGAGGTACCTGGCACTACCATGCTGAAGAATATTCAGACAAGTCCTGTGAGCCTTTGATTAGCAGCACCAACCTAAGGTGTTAAGATCTTTGTGTCAGGCTGCAGCAGTGACTGACTCAGCTTCTCTGAGCTGGAAATGGCTCAGAATCTTTACGTAGTATGATCATTAACCTGTAGTCAAAATAAAACCAAATTTATAAAGAAACCCATGAGTGCTAAGGTGAAAGGTATAGTAACATTTAATAGCATCTTGGAAGACAACACTTGGTTATAAACTTGCTTTTTTTTTTTTTTTTTTGGCAGGAAAAAAAAATGCACTTGGTCTGGGTTTGAAAAAGGAAAAAAAAAAAAGCTAACTCAAAAACAGGAAAGATAAGACAGCTGGAACATCAGCTGTTCTGGAGCAGCCCTGAGCCATTAACACTCATGAAGGAGCCCCAGCACCCACTGCCTGGCAGCAGAGGGCAGATGGAGCAGCTCTGGTCCCATTTCCAGGGCTATCCAACCCCCCAGGCTGGCAGCCCAGGGGCATCAGCCTTAGCCCCCGGGTGGTCAGCCCCCAGCTTTGTGCAGTATTTTGCATTGAAACAAAACTTGACAATCACCTTAGTTGCCATAATCTCTGCAGTTGAGATGAAGGAGGAAATTAATAACAAAAGGAAGTGAGGCAGCAGGATTTACAATTTTAACAGCAACTGGGAGAAGTGAGAAGTAACATGCAGCCCTAAAAAGCCCTTTCTTCCTGTAGCAGAAGCTCTAAGGAGGAGAGAGGGCTGATGGACAGCTGCACTTCTCACAGCCCCAGAGGCTTTGCTGTTTACAGAGGCACTGGAAGCTGCAGTGGGAGCCAGGCCCAGCTTGGTTGGAAGGCCATGAGCAGCGAGCATCAGACTTTTCTTTGGATCCCTCTGAGATGATTATCAGGGTTAGGCAGGAGGGAATCATAGGCAGCTGCAATAAGGAGTTTTGGTCATGGGTTTTCCCTATGCTGGGATAAAAGGGCACAATGCCAGGAGATGTGCTGACAACCTGGAAGTGAAGGTGGTCGGAGATGAGGGTGCTCAGGATTGCAGGTAGAGTCCAGGACATGAGGCAGGGGGTGGGAGCAGGGGCTCAGGCCAGCTTCAGGAACTCCTGCAGGGTGTTTTGTTCCACTGCTTCCACGAAGAGCTCATAATCCTGCAGGGAAAAGCCACATGGTTGCTCAGAAGGCAGGAGTGAACTGAATGCTCCCACCAGGCAGGCAGCACAGGGTCCCCTGAGCACACAGCACTAATTAGTTCACAGCATGGGTGACAGTCACATAGAAGGTGTCAGGGCAAAGTAGGGACAGCCCACTGCCCACAGTCACCCACTGTCTCTCTGTCTGGGTGCTGTTTTTCACCTAACCCAACTCCAAACACCCATTAAGCCTGGGCAGAGCTTCATCTGTGCACCTCCCATGAAACACCTCTGGAATGCTGCCCTGACACCCCTTGGAACAAAACCAAGAGGGGATTCTTGCCCAACCCTCAATCTCCACAGTGCTTACCCCACAGTAGTGGTCCCCGTTGACGATCTGGGGTGGGATGGCTTTGGGGTTGCCTGCTTTTGCCCTCATCTCCTCCCGGAGAGCATTGTCCTGGGAGATATCCACCAGCTCATATTTGATGTTTTTCCCATCCAAGATTCGGGTTACTTCACTCTGTTGCGATTTGATCTGGAGCCCGGGTGGGAAAGGTAGGTTATGGGGGAGCAGGAGAGGAACCTGAAGGGTGGGCACACACCCTGCCGTGCTGGACATGCTCAGCATCATCCTCACCATCCAGACCCCACCTGGCTGCGGGACTCACCGTGCTAGGGGGGCGGGGGCACACCCGGTAGGGTTTGGGGGGGTTGGAGGGGAAGAAGAGATCGGTGCAGCGTGAGGATCCACCTTGGATGGGGCTGGGGAGCTTCACAGCTCCAGGAGGAAGGAACACACACACACACCCCAACCCCAGGGGAGTGAGACCCCAGCCCGAGCCCCCCGCTCACCTCCCGGGACCCGGTGACCGAGGTGCTGTAGACCTTGAGCGTGCTCATGCTGCGATCGCGGCCGCTCCCTGCGCTCAGCCCGGCGGATGGAAGAGGTTGGGAGGGAAAAGAGGGAGGGAAGGAAGGATCGGGCGGCCCCGCCGCCGCCCTGCATGTGACTGCGGGGACCAATGGGACCGGCGGTACCGGGCATGCGGACTCGGCGGGGCCCGGTGTCGGGAGAGGCCACCGGTACCGGACACAGCCCAGACCGGCGGTAACGGGACCAGGATGGCTTCGCACACAGTGGAGCAAAGCGACTTTATTTGATAGTTAAAACACTCGGTATAAAGAGACAAAGGATGATGGAAACACACCCGGGACCAACGCGATGGGGCGGGGGGGAGAGAGGGGAGGAAACCGCAGGGAGCCGGGCAGACAACGGGGATGGGGGGAGCTGTGGTCCTGCGGCCGTGCCCGGGATGCTCCGCAAAGAAAAACCCGAGATTTCCACCCCATGGAGAGCAGCAGGCACAGGTATGGCAGAGGGGATTCCCCATTTTGAACAGACGGAGCCCAGTTTTGCAGGAGGATGGGGTGGGGACTTTGCTCCCGTGTCCAGATGGGATTGGAGCTGTGATCCCGTTTGTGCAGCTCGGGACAGAAAGCACCCCTGTGCCTGCACAACACCTGGGAACCAGATACTGCACCCTCCCCTCCCCATAGAGGGAACGGGGATGGTGCTAACCAGCACCCTGCTAGGGGCTGGGAAAGCAACATTCCCAGTTCATGCTTCTCCCTGCCCCAGTGAGCTCCCAGCAGCCACCACAAACAACTCGGGGAAACAGCCTTGGCCCACATCTAGCTCAGAGCACAGCATTGGCAGCCTGGGAACAGAAACTGCCTGAAATTTAACACACAAGCTGAGGAAAGGACAGGGCAGGCAGGTGCCATGCTCTCTCCCTAATCTGTTTGTTGCCACCATCAGCCACGATGGCCAAACATCAAGAACAAAACAGATTTGGTCTTAAGTTTTAACACAACAGAATAATAATAAAAAAATACTTCTTCCAAACCTAGGGGCTGCAGCCCCAACATGAACCAAGAGCAACCAAACAGCCAGTTTCAACAGATTTTTTCCCCCCTCATTGTAGTCCCTACTTCTTATTTTACTCTTAAACCAATCCCAAAGGGCAGGGTTACAACCAAACCTGAGTGCTTGCAGGCATCAGGAGGAGCTCTGGAATCCATCTGTACCATCCTGCCAGATTAGGACCAGAATGGCTTCATCAAGCAGAGAGCCAAGCAGCCAAGTCTCCCCACTGCCCTGCAGTGGGGTCCCCTTGGGGGCACAGAGGCTCTCTGCTGCTCTGGAAAAGGGTCCACAGACATTCCAGGCTTCTCAGGGTTGTCTGTGAGGTCTCTAAAGGCTGCTAGGAAAAACAGCAGGTCCTCACCCTGCCAGAAGATGCATTAAGCACGAAGCAGCATGGGGACAGGAGGTTTCTCTAGCTCATTAAGGCACTACAGCATCATTCCACATCCTCTGCAGGCTGAATCATCCCCACACCCAAAGTGCGGGTTTTGGGGGATAAAAAAAGCTTAAGGCTTCTGAGGTAACAGTGCTCAGGGGGAGTGTTTTTGGAGTTCTTTTAGTGTTGGTTTATTGCCCAGCTCCTGTTGCCTACTGAAAGACCCCAGTTGCATTTCCCTGAGGAAAGCAGGTTCTGCTCCCATGAATGCCTAAAGAAGCATCCACACCAGAGCCCTG
The DNA here is from genome assembly GCF_003957555.1 of Calypte anna. Lineage (NCBI taxonomy): Eukaryota > Metazoa > Chordata > Aves > Apodiformes > Trochilidae > Calypte > Calypte anna. Next base: position 1,612,176 of record NC_044268.1, read on the forward strand.
AAAACAGCATCTGGGAAGCTGGTAGCACTTTGAGGTCATTAGCAGTGGTGTAACTGGCACACCTGCTTGATCTGAACTCCACACATCTCCTCTGAGCACTCTGATAATCCTCTGGTCTTACTTGTCACACAGGATCTGCACAGAGAATTTATCAGCAAGACCAGGGGCATACATTTCCTTTTAGTGATGGTTTTAACTGTCACATTTGCATGTTCAGCATTTGACATGCCTGGAAGGCAATTCAGAATTCATCTCCCAGAGTTCAGAGACCACACCAGCTCCAGCAAACACAGCATAAACACATTCCACAAGATCAAAGCTACTGCAAAGCCTGACACTGAAGCCCTGAATGATTCCAGTTAACCAGTCAGCAGCTAAAGACTTCTGGCAACAAACTCCCTGATTAATAAACCCACATTTAAGTCACATATCTTGTTACCCAAGCAACGGGATGGTAAAGTGCTGAATAGGTTTTGGGTTGTAGGAGCTCTGAACTCCCAAGTCTTTATGTCCTGTCTTACTTTGGGGAGTGTTCTTTACTGGGTGATGCAGTTGTCTCCCATGTCCTGAGCATATCTGTCAGATATTGCTGTCCTTAAGTCCTCCACCTCTTTATGAAGCTGTTTTACCTCCACCAGTTTCTTTGCAAGTCCATCAGGGCCCAGCAAGTCATCCTTCTCCTTAGCAGAGTACTGCACAGCTGTGGAGTCAGAGAAAGGAGTTATCCCACATGCAACTCTGACCCAGGATCACATACATTTGCAGGCAAACCAGAAAAAACCCTCACATTTGCAAAAGAGGCACTACACTTCACATTCAGCTGCTCCAGTGTGCACCTTCAGAGCCAGCTCATCACAGGAAGAAAGTTCACAATCCCAGAAAAATGAGAAGCTTCCATGCTATGTTATCTGCAAGTTATTTAACCCTGCCACAATGTGGGGTTTCACAGAATGGTTTAGGTTGGAAGGGACCTTAAAAGATCATCTACTTTCAACACCCCTGCATAGAGACACCTCCCACTAGACCAGGTTGTTCAAGTCTCCATTCAACCCAGCCTTGAACATTTCCAGGGATGGGCTTGCTCTGCCATTGCTCTGCATACTTACAGTGAATGCCCAGGAGCAGAGAGAGGTTGGGGTCCTTGCCCTGAGCCCTCTGAGTGACAATACTGTAGACAGACTGCAAATCCTGCAGGCAGGTGGCCAGCTCAGCCTGCAGCTCCTGGGCCAGCTGAGCTGTCTCAGCAGGCAGGGGCTGGGTTGTTAGCTCTGCCTGACGGAGCTGTTCCTGAAGGGTCAGGTTCTTCTCAATGAGATCTTGATTCTGTACTGAAAGCTGAACAAAAGCAGACAGGGCAGGTTGGTGGTACAGAACTGGCATGCTTGAAACCACTGAACTGCTCAATGATAATGGGAGCACAGAGGGCAGGAGGAGCCGATTGTCATCCAGCCCCTCCAGACTCTGGCCAGGTGAGTGTCAGCCCTACAGGGTGTGAGCATTTGGCATTTCCAGACACTCCACTGACCCTCCTGAGACAGGATACAACAAAATCAGCTTCCAGGAGGTTGTGCACCCATTTCTCAGCTGAACACAGGCCACCTCACTCCTTCAGGGATGCTATTGTGCTCCATTTCCTTTAAGCTTGAGAGTGGGGCTCAGCCCTGCTCTTCAGCCAGGGCTGGAGCAGCGTTTGGGCTCCTGCTGGCCACCTTCCTCCCCCAGCTCGCAAGCTCAGCCTCTTCCCCCACAACCTGCAACCCCACCTCAAGTTCCCCAGGCAGAAAATGCCTCTATCCTGATTTTGAAGAGAGAAAACCTCCTTTGAGAGCACTGATGGAGCAACTGACCAGCCCGAAGCAGGAAAGGTGGTGCTACCAACTGTAAATTCAGGGTTTTCCTAAAAGACAATCCAGTTTTCTCTAAACACTCCCCTTCTGACCTCTTTCACAGCAGTTCGGAGCTGCTGCAGTCCATTTTCTCTTCTCATCGCCTCTTCTCTCAGAGCTTGGCTTGCCCCCTCTTCCTGGGCCACCTGGTCTTCCAAGTTCTGGAAGAGACCATGGGAAGGGAGTCAGTAACTCACTTCACAGCAGATTTTCAATTCTAGATCCCTCTCCAGTCACCTCTCACCTTTACTTGCAATGACAACTGCTCCATCTTCTTCTGCTGTTTGTCCACAATCTGGAATCAAAAGCAGAGGCATCAAAACTGGCCACACAGACTCAGTAATACCACCAGGATTTCTCCTTCAGTAGGCCTGCATCTCCTCTCCTCTTTCCTGCCCACTCACTGCTTTACTCACAGCCTCTGTGAGTAATGGACTTCAATCCCCTGACAAAAGGCACCATTAAAAGCATCAGCTCCAGGCTGGGGAAGTTGCAGTTCTTGTGGTTTTCCTCCCCCCTCTTCTGCATTCTGTAACTTCTCCACAGTTACTGGCTAACACAACAAAAACAGCTTTTAAAACCCCTCAGTTTGGAATTCCAGAAACTGCTGTTTCAATGTAATTCTGACTGCAAAAGTCCCTGATTTCATTTCAGTGCTTGATGTGACTCAGTAGAAGGAAAAAGAACGTGATTCCCAGCTGGGACAGGCTCTTACCTTCCTCAGGCAGTCACAGTCTTTCTTAAGAGCATCATTTTCTTTTTTCTGTCTCTCCCCATCCTGAGCTGGGGATCCTCTCTCTGCATTCTTTACACACTGCTGCACCTTATCCTGCAAGCTGAAAAATCAAACACCATGGGAAAAACAGCTTTATTTGGGGGATTTCCCTCACTAAACCATATAAGGCAGCAAATGATTTTCTTATCAGGTGGCAACGTTGCCCTGTTTGAATCCCAGCTTGCAAACTGCCAGGGCTGTGAAGGAAGGAGCCCCTGGACATGGTATTGAGGATGTAACTCTTGCAGACTACACAGGGCCATTTTGCAAGGAGTTACAGTTGAGAGCAACAACCTGCAGACACAGGCAAACCCTGGGGAGAGAACAGGGGCCTCCCATCTGCTTCTGTTCCCAACCTTTCCCTCTTGGCACATGGAATTTGAAGATGATGCTTTGGTGAGTGCTCACATAAACATCACCCATCCACAGTAACCTGGCTCAAGTGGGACACAGGCTGTGCTGGATCATCACTGGTTTGTGCAGCAATTCCTTCAGAGCTAAGAGGAAGTTTGCTCTAATCCTCCTGATTTTTTACCTGCGGACAGTGGAAAGAAGCTCCAGCTCTTTGTGCTTTTGAGTTTCTAACTGCATCTCTTGCTCCCTGAAAGCAGCCCGGAGGTCTCCAAGCTCAGTTTCCAGTGCCAGCACTGTTTCCTGCATAGCAGCACTCTTCAGTTCAGATTCCTTCAGCTGCAACAAAGACCATCACAAGACTCTAGAGACCTCCCAAGGGTTTCACCATGTACACCATGTTTCAACTACATTCACAATGCCAAGTTTTACCACTCCTGTGGCAGTTTTCAGCTGTAGCTCAGAACATTCCTTCTCAAAAAAAGTCCAGGCCACAACTTGAGCAGCTGCACAGGGGATTAACAGCAGCTGCAAAAGTCACCTGAGCAACTATGTGAAGAACTTTCAACTAGGAGGTAGTTTTACCTTCTGACTCTGTTTCTGGTGGTCCTCAAGGGTTGGCAGATCAGCCAAATATCGTTCCAGGGTCTCAATTCTCTGTTGTCTTTCTCTGTTTTGTTCAGATTCTTTCTGGCATTTCTTTTTAAGGTTATTAATGTGTTTGTCTCTTCCCTTTACCTGCAGGGACAGTTATAGAAAAGTTTATGCAATTTCTTGTCCATTCTTCAGTTCTTTGTAAGCCCACTCATTCACCTTTTTTGTACAGCACTCAACACCAAAATACAAGACCACCTTAGCTCAGCACCATTTCTGCTCACTTAGCTAAAAGACAAGCTTCCTCTCTGCTTAAGAGGTACTGAAAGACTTCTAACAGCAGGAGGAAGAGCTTCATCTTATAAGCTAAAGTATTCTATAAAGAGATCAGAAAATACCTGCAATAACACACTGCTACAGAGAACTTTAACCTAGACACTACATCAACTCTATTTTGAAGAAAAAAAACAAACCACCTTTCCATCTCTAGATCAACAGGACCATACCCTTTCATCCTGTTTCTTTAACTCCTCTGCATGTTTCTGCATAGTTTCCTTCAGTGACTCCCGGATCAGCTTTGTATCCACCTCTGCAGCAGCCAATTTTCTCTCCAGTTCAATCTTTTCCTTACTGAGGGACTCAGTTTTCTCAGTGAACTGTGCTCGAAGAAATGCGTTCTCCCGCTGCAGCTCCTGCAAAGAGAGGGAGAATCCTCTTGGTTACCAACTGGCACTGAGCAGCTGAGGCTGCCTCAGAGCTGTATTCTCAGCCCAAACATAACTCAGCCTCATCTTATTTACTGTAGTATCCAAAGCAGAACTTGCTTGTGCTGTCAGGTGTTTGCATCTCCAGCACAGCTTCTAAACAAACCCTTTAAGGCTTGAAATCTCAAGAGACACAGAAGCTCTTGGAGGTGACAGGTAACTGGCAGCCCATACCAAAGAAAATTTCACTCTGCACAACCCTCCTGCTCAGGAAACACCTCAGGAGAAGTGGTGGAGCTAATGGATTCGATACATATTTCTTCCTGACACCCTGTTGCACCCAATTACCTGCATCCTCAACATGTAGACATCCCCGTAGGATGCTGGACAGCCAAGCAGGGCATTGTGAACCTGCAGCTCACTCTCCCTGAGTTTCTGCTCCAATTGGGATATGTGTTGTCTTTGTCTGTTAAAAAAAAAAAAAAAATCAGGTCAATACACTGTTCTCAAACACAGAGAGCAAGACAACATGAACAGCCTTCCCCCCAGCAAGGATAAAACACACAAGCCTTGGACACTTTAGAGCATCCAGCTTGGCTGAGCTTGTGAGTAAAGGGAGTGAGAAATTAGAGGACTCAAACTGAGCAAGCAGAAAAAGTCTTCATAGTCCAAATGCTGAAGGTAGCTTTCAAGAGGACTTACATCTTCAGAAAGCTTATGGACCACCAGTGCTAGGTGTAAGAAGTGTTGTTTGCCAGCCCAAATTCATAAAGAACAAATTGAAAACAAAGGTCTCAAAGATCCCCCAGAAAGTCCTCATGAAAAAAGGCAGTGGTTTTGACATTCTAAGGTAATCATGATTACCTAGAAACATATCAATATCAGACTCTCACCTGTCAATGAGAAGCTCTCTCTCCTTGAGTAGGTTTTCATTGGAGTTCAGGATATTGATCCACTGGGCTGGATCAGGGCAAGGCAACGAAGAATACACAGAAGGATGGTGGCAGACACCTCCATTTTGTAACTGGAGAGAAAATGAGCAGGGAGAGATTTGTGCTCCACAGAGGTAACTGCAACATTGCTTGAGCTATTTTGCACTCTGTGTGCTCATCTGCATGCCAGGACACAGCTATTTCAGTCTCCAGCAGTGTCCAAGAACAAGTAACTTTGCCCAAGCACAACTGGAGATTAACAAATAATTTTAGATCACTGTGCTAGCTTGCTGGAAACAATTTGCCTACATTAGGATACAGCTGGTAGGAGGTGATAAACAACCTGTTTCCACCTAATGCACCTTTCCAAAAAAAGTCTCTTTTCTAAGTCTAGATACAGAATAGGATTATTCCACAAACTTAAGAACTGCTTGGCATGCTTTTTCTTTGCAGTTCCTAGCAGACAGGATGTTTCAGCTCTTGCTCTGAATCCTTGTGTGGTGCTGTAACACAATACAGGACATCAGCAACACCTTAAATGACACCTGTGACACCACATGCTGTAAAAACACAGCATTTTCTTTCAGCTCGAGGCAGGGAGAGGCCTGAGACACTTCCCTCTCTCTCCTTGCTTCATAAGTCTGGGACAATGATTCACAAGGAAGGGTTTCAAACTCAAGCAGCTCCCTACCTGCATTTGCTCTATTTGCAATTGCACTTTTTCCAGCTGCTGTTTCCAAGCACTGAGCTCACAGAGCCTCTCATGTGGATGCAGAGTGCAGGGTTCTTGCATCCAGGCTCCAGATGAAGGAGTTACAGGTTTTGAAAAGAAATTGTTGCCCTGGAGTCCCGTCGGCATCAGCCTGCTCCCACTTGGCCACGTTCCATCCTGAGGCTCACAGGCTCCATTAGCTCCAGCTCCTTGCTTACTTTCTGGCAGCACCTTATAATAATGGTCCTTTCCTGCCTCAGAGTTTGGATTGAACTTCTGGAACCTGTGAAGAGGGTCAGTGCACAAGCTATCTGAAAAGAGAGACTGGTTAAGGGTGCGCTCGATGGCAGGAGTGTCAAACTTCCAAGGATCTTCTGTTCTCATGTGATCAGAAACAGGATGCCAGGATTGCTCAAAACTATTTTTCCCTGAAGGCCCATAGGGACGTAAGAAATCCCTGGGTGGCACCTGAGATGACTTCTCAGCATTAAAGTCTCCATTTCTCATGAGCCCTGCATGTTCAGAAGCAGATCCTGGCATAGCAGGGTTTGAAGTAGGCTGTGAAGGGCCCTGCTCTCCTGCAGAGCACAGCTTGGAGGGTGAGGCACCCAAGGTAGAAGGCATTACATGGGCTGTTGGGATGATCACTTGGGTTTTGATGGGCTGGAATGTGGAACCGTTACTGGAATTGCAAAAGTCTATAGGGGAAAAAAAAAAAAAAAGTGATGCTGTAATGATAACTCTGAAACATTCTGACATGAACAGCCATTCTTCTGCTAAAAAACTTTTCCTAAAGAATTTAAAAAACCATTTTTCTCCCCCCAGACACGTCCCCCTAAGCAGCAGCAAGAGGAAGGCACACCTGTGTGTCCCCTCACAACCACTTCCAGGAGCCTGCTGACATTTTCCTACTACCACAAACCACACGTAGAATCCAAGTTTAGCTCAGTACATGTTATTCCTTTGGTTTTAAGCTATTATAGTATAATCTTAATTCAACAAGTTAGAAAGCAAGTCCTTTAAATGGAATAAGAAGGCTGAAACTTACTCAGCTGAACAGTGAGATTCTCCTCCTCCCGTCCCACAGCTCAGCACCTCTGAACAGTAACCAAACTTAACCAGAACCTTCCCCAAGCCCATGATGAGCTTCAGACACAGCAGAACACTAACACTACATCACCAAGCAGCTCCTCCAGGACCCCAAGGGAGCTTTTTCTAGAGGTTGGAGGAATGACTCTCTCCTTACTGCCACAGGAAATGAGGCAGAGCTCAGCACATGCAGCCCGATGTGAGTCTGTCCTGTCGGAGGGCACCAAACCTGGCTGCCTGGAAATGCAGGGTTATTCTTAGCAACTCTCAGATTTCAATACAGCAACAGCAAGAGCTGAGAAAGGCAACCAACAAAGTGCCTGCTCCCACTCCTTGTCCTGATACGTTGTGGACTGCAGGAAGCCCAGGTTTCTCCCCAGGTGCACAAACTTCTTTTCTGCCTGGCTTTGGCTAAAGGCCCCATCCCTAAGTGAGGTTCCTTTAATCCAACTTTCATCAGGACTGTGAGGTCAGCCCTTCCACCTGGGTGTGACCCCAAAAGGAATAAAACGTTAAGATCTGAACAGGAACAAAAGCAGACTCTGCAAAGACTTCAGAAAACTGTAGGGAAGCTATCACAGCAATGGGAAAGACATCTCAAAAACAAGGAGAAAGGGGAAAAAAATCTCTCAGACTTCACTTGGTAGTGTTTAGGAACTCCAGAGAGCACCATGCTGCCTTCCCCTGGGCAAACAGAAGGGACAGTACCATTTCTTTTTACAGCCCTACTTTCTACTTGAAAGAAACCTAGCTGAAAGCAAAATTACAAGACAGAAAATCACCTTTATCCTGGCCCAAACCAGAACAAGCCTCTAAATTTATACCCCAGGGTCACCACCAGGAACCCGAGTTCTCTGAGCAGCACCCACATGAGGATGCTGCAGTCAGTTCCTCAGGTGTGCTCAGGGCTGTCACAGCATTTCTGACAGACACAGTGACCAGACAGACAGCACGCTCCAGCTGTCTGTGGTACAACTCAGCTCCTACAAACAAAGCTACAACATCACAGCCACTGACAAGGGCAATTTCCAAAAGAGGCATCATCACCTCCCCTGCCCTCAGCATGAAACTGGATGTTTTATGTCCTGAGTGAGGCCAGATGGGACACAAACACACACTTTGATATTTCCAGCAATATTTCCACAAGCCAGACTTGCTAAAAAGCCTTCATTTCAACTCACACATGACTGAGATCTACATCTGATTCAAAAGCCTCAGGGCAGCTTGGGAAACACATGGTCTGTTTTAAAGAAGAGCACAAACTGCTGAAAGAATCAGTGACTCAGTAGTGGTTTATGTCATTGTAATGGGTGAAGATAAAACACAGGTGGAAAGGATGGCTGGGATGAGAGATTTCAGAGAATGTGCCTCAGCTGAGGGCAAGGCTAAGGGCAAGGCACACAGCTCTAACACTGAGGAGCTCTACACACTGGTCTGAAGTCTCTACAGCCACCTGTTATTTAATAACAACAGACTTGCTGATAAATCACTTGTTGGTTAATACAAGCCAGCAAATCACCCAGGTGGCTCTTTCAGTCAGTTAAAACCCTTACTGCAGTTCCAAGATAACCAAAGTAGCTCAGAGAAACAGCAAATCACTTGTTTGTATTTCAGGCAGCGTATCCCTGCCAGACACTGGTTTAGAAACACTCTCCAAGCATGGTTACAGGCTCTGCTCTCCCCAAGTTTTACATTTTAGGGCTGTTTATGCTTGTTGGTCTTTTCAAAAAATGTAAAGTCTTTGGTGGTGACCCTCACCTTCTGTGCTGTCTGAGCAGGAGGTCCCAATGCCCCCATCCCCACTGGTGGCCACGCTCGGGCAGCGGCTGACACGGCTCTGGAACTTCTCAGACAACATTGGTGTCTTCCAATCAGTCTCTAAGAAATTACTCTTCTGACCAGTGCTGGGATCTGGAAAGAAAAAGCCAGGGATATTTGTGCTTTAGCCAACAGACTGAAAAACCTCTGAGTACACTTAATTAAGCCATAACTAATTACCAGTGCCAATAAACCCCAGACTGATCTGTGTTTGACTCCCCATGTTATAGCTAGAGAAATCCATTCTGCAAGGGGAAGTGGAAGCAAGCACAAGGAAGTCAAATAATAGCACCAGGAGAGTGAAAATCAATCTTATTATGGAAGACAGAATGCAAGGGCAGTAAATTAGACTCCCTTCACAAAGTTTGGAGAGATTACACCCAGCTGCTGCTCTGACATTCAGACTAAAAAGAGCAGCAGCACTGGCACACAGCAAAACTGCTTGAATTAAAGACACATTTTTGCATGACCTGTTAATAACTCTTCCAGATTTATCAGTTATCACTCAAGAGATAGGTTTGTTATCAAATTATTCTCTACTCTTATCTACCCATCCAATTGTTTCACTTTGCAGGAATAAGGCATTGTTTGTTTTAGTGTTTTGCTTTGTTTTTTTTTTAATAATAAGCTTTTGTAAAGAACTCCTCTCAGGGCCACTTGTCTCCTCAGAGAAACTGAAACAAGATCTGGCAGCAGCAGGGCTTTAGAGAAAGGACTGTCCTTACCTGATGGGCTGTTCTGCTGGGGCCTCAGGTCTGGATGCTTCTCAAGAGCAGCCATCTTATTTATCCCATGAACTACAAGGGCAATAAATAAAAATCATATTTTAAAACAGCATAAACCAAACCCTGCTCCCACTACCCAAGCAAACATCAGCTGCTCTTCAATCAGAACTGTATTTCACATTTAATTAGTGTTTGCTCCCATGAGTACCTCTGTTTCAATCCTGCAATGCTTAAAAACATTTTGTAGGTTTTCTTCATGCCTGAGAAATGAGGAGAGTCCCTGTTTGCAGCACTCTCCAGGTATGCAGCAGTGCTTTTCAACCCGGGCATGTGTCATCCCCATGGCAGTTATTTATAGAGCATCAGTCACCACTGTACCTACACTCTGCCTTTACCTCTATGAAGACTTAAAATTTCCCCTGAAAAGCCTTAACTCTTCACCGGTTCCTTTCTGCCCTCTGCAGAGGTCACCCAGCAACTACAGGCAGAAATGCAGCCATTCAAAACTTAGCACAGCTGCTCCATAAATGGCAATCGTTATCTTATCCAGAGCTTTGGTTTAATTTATCTGCTTCTCTCAAGTCGTTCAGGCAGTGAATTCCCTGCCTCTGATGGTGTGAGTACCATCTACAGCTCTCAGGGATTGCTGGGGAAATTCAGGGCCTCTTTCCACTCTACCAGTCAAATGGATTTGTGCTTAACTGATCCAAACAGGTCCCAGAAACCCCAAATTCTTAGAAAATACACACTGGCAGATATTACAACACAGGCTAGAGATCGGGAATAAAACAGAATAGTGAACCAGAAGCAGCATTTCATTCAGTGAAGAAATAAACCACTTCTAGATGAACACAGTGCTTATCATGTTCAATTCAGGTATGCTCCAGAAACCCCCCGAGTTTAAGCCTCCATCTCCAGCACAGGTCAGAAAGTTGTAAAAGTAAAATTCAAGTTTAACTCAAATTTACTTGAAATAAAGCCAGAGCAACCAACAGCATTACCAGCTCCTTCAGCACCACCTTCTCACAAGCACCCACAGACCCCAAAGAGCACCCACACCCCCCTACAAACCAAACCAAACCAAACCAAACCAAACCAAACCAAACCAAACCAAACCAAGCCCCTTCCTCCGTTCAGGGAGGTCAGGACAGACCCTGCAGAGGGGCTGGGGAAGGGCCACACAGAAAATAAAAAAACCTGCTGGGTAAAAAAAAATATATATAAAAAAAAAAAGGATAGAGAGGGGTGGGTGAGGAAGAGCAGTGATTCCCTCGGTGAAGGGGCAGAGCTTGGCAGGTACCTGGAGGGAGGATGGTGAGGAGAGTGGGGGGAAGCCCTTCAGCCCCCTAAAAAGAATGGGGAGAAGAGGACGGGGAGAAGAGGACGGGGAGAAGAGGACGGGGAGAAGAGGACGGGGAGAAGAGGACGGGGAGAAGAGGGAAGGGATGAGAGGAAAGGGGCTGCCCACAGGAGGAACCCAACCGCCTGGAAGGCGCAGACGGCTCCTGAGGGGATGAGGGCGGACTCTGAGGCGCGGGGACCCGGGACAGAGGAGGAGAAGGAGAGGAGGCTTCACCGCGGGGAGCAGCAGGGGAAGAGGAGGAGGAGAGGAGGCTTCACCTGGGGAGCACCAGGGGAAGAGGAGGAGGGGAGGAGGCTTCACCTGGGGAGCACCAGGGGAAGGCGCGGTCCGGACCCCTCACCTGAGACTCCAGTGCAGCCCCGCGCGCCTCGACCGTTAGAGCCGCGGGAGGGCGGGGAGCGGTGAAAGGGGCGGAGCCATCACCCATCAGCCTATCGGGAGCGTCAGACCCGCCCCTTCTCCTCTCTCATTGGTTCGCTGCGATGTTGAAGCCCCGCCCCGCGGTACTTGGCGGAGGGAGGAAGAATGTCCGCAGCCACCACCCGTAGGGCGCTTTCTGCGCCGGTGGAGTGCGCGCAGCTGAGGGGAGGAGCAGCGGGCGGGCCCGATCCGGATCCATTCCTATCCGAACCGAACCGTTCCACTTCTTTAAACCCCCTCTATCGGGACTTCCGGGCGGCGCCATCCCCACCGTCCCCCGCCAGCCCCCCACACCCTCACCGGCCCGGCCCCCCCAGGCGGGACCATCCCTGGGTGCCCGGTTTGGGTCATTTCCCGACTCATCATCATAAATGTTTGACGTAACCCACCTGGTGTCCGTGCTTGCTGGGGTGTTACTGGTCTCTCCTGTCATCCTCAAGCAGGCTGTAGCCTCTGCAGCTGAATAAAGAGCATCCCCAGCCACAGCGGCTCTCAGGGGGGTACAGGGATACTGGGACCCCTCTGCCACCTCCAGCCTGACCCCATCGCCCCCTCACCCCACACTCTTCCCTTGTGAGCTTCACGAAACCTCTGCCACCCCCCAGCCCTCCCTGGGGCACCTTCCCGGCTTTCTGCCCCCTGGGTGCCATCACCTCCCAGCTGGAGCAGCCCCTGGGGAGAGGAGCAGAGGGCACAGAGGGACCCACAACCCCTTGAGGAGGGTGGCACAGGGCCACCTTCCAGCGCCATCAACCCCTGGCACCGTCAGCTCTTGTCGAGACAAGTTTTATTTACAAGCAGGAGAGGCCCGGCGGTGCGTGGTGGCGACAAGTTCCTGCAGAAGGGCCCCGCTGCCACCGCGCAGCTGAGGCAAAATGTCCTTGGAAAAAAGCCAGACTGTCACTGGAACGTCCTGCCCGGACACCGGGGCGTGGAGCAGAAGCCAAATCTCCGGTGGCAAGTCCACGATGTGGGGCTGAGCCATCACTAAAGTCCTCAATCCCCTCCTTAGCTCTATCAGTTGTGATTCGTGCTGGAGCAGCCCCGGGAGGGAGGGGATGTCAGGGTTCTGCTGCATCTCCTGGGGGGCTGCGCTCATCCCCGAGCCCCCCAGCAGGGTCCTGTCCCTCCTGCCGTGCCCACCACTCCCGCAGCTCCTGGTACAGCTCCTGGTGCTCCTCCTTCCACCGCCTGAACTTCTGGGAGCTGAGGGCAGCATCACTCAGCAGCTGCTCCAGGGCTTGCAGCTCCACCAGCTTCGCCTGCCCAGAAGGAAGGGAGGGGGTGGTTTTGGGGGGGCTGCTCACGGGCACCGGGGGGTTTGGGGGCAAAAGGAGGGGGTAGGAGGTGGCAGGACTTGCAGGGTCCCCACCTTGAGCGTGCTCTGCAGGGCTCGCACGGTGTGCACCTTCTCATTAATGTGGGGGTTTTTGTTGCGGCGAATGAAGGATTTGCGGCACTGCTCCTGCGTCAGGAACCGCTGCTGCCCCGTGAGGGACAACCCACCCTGCTTCAGGCACTGCATCAGCGACTCCAGGTCCTCCCCGGAGGGGTCTGGGTGAGGAAAGGGAGGAGGACAGCCCTGAACCCCCCTGCCCCAAAGAACATCCCGAGATGCTGGATGGTTCACCCTCAAGAGTGCACCCCAGTCCCTAAATTTCATGAAAGGGTGCATGCAAGGTGACAGGGTGACAGATGTCACCTACCTATGGGGGAGCAGGGCCGTGGGCTGCCCTGGGGGCTACTGGCTGTGCTGCTGGGCTCACTGCCAGCCAGGAAGAGCTGGGCTCTCTCCAGAGGGTTTTGCAGCCTCCTCTTTGGCTGGAGGGAAGAGGTGAGAGGTGAGACCAGGATCCTCCATCCCCTTCCTGGGATTGTCCCCTGGGGCCACTCACCGAATCACATCCATGCCTGGGGGACTCATCATCAGGGTCTTCAGCTTCTGTCTCGCTGTAGCAGTCTGGAGACAGCAAGGAGAGAACAAGCATCACCCCAGCCCTCCTCTTGGGGATACCCCCCCCCCAATTCCAGACAAAGCTCCCAGTGATCCCACAGCTCCAGACATGGTCACCCCAGCTGGATCCCCCATCTCCTGCAGGGGAACAGACCCTGTCTCCCACCTTGGGAAGGGCCCCATTACCTTCCTCCCTGTCTGGGACCGACTGGTTGGCCAGTGAGTACTTTGTTTTGGCTGTTATCAAGTGACTGACCCACCTGGGGACAGAAAGGATGGACAGATGGACAGAGGGTCCACCACAGTGTGGTGGGACCCGCAGGGACTGTCACCAGCCCAGGGGGTTACTCACATGCTCAAATCAGAAAGTGTTTCTGCAGCAAAGATGAAGGGCTTGTACCTCTGATGGGAGAGCTGGAACACACTGGAGGGAGAAAAAAACATTGCTGCTGGGGCTGCCCAGTCCAGAGCCCCCTGCCCACCCTCCTCAGTGCCACAGCCCCTCCTCTCAACCCAGCCCTGACCCAGATGACACCAGGATTGCAGTGCTTGTCTTGTCCAGAACATGGCCTCCTGCATTGCACCAAAGCTACTCCTGCCAGCACTGTAGGGACCCCACCAGCCCCATGAGGACCCCACCAGCCCCATGGGGATGTGGTACCCAGCAGGACACACCCCCTTGGGACAACCTCCTTGCCTCCACCACCAACCAAGAGGTCCACAGTGAGACAGAACCCTACTCACTATTTCTTCTTCTGCTCCCTTGTGCTCTCCAGGTCGTAGGTGGCCACGTTGATGAGCCCAGCAGCCTTCTCATCCTGCAAGGGAGACACAACCACATCCACCACCCTTCCCACCTGCCCTGGGTGGGGATCCAGGACCCCCAGTATCCCCCTACTCACGCTGGGGTGGTGGTACCAGTAAAGAGTGTGGCCCTTCAGCACAAACCAGCACCGCTTCCACTTCTGGGCCATGAAGCCCACGTGGTCCTTCTTCTTCAGGAGCCACCCATCACAGTCCACCCGGCCCAGGTCCCGGCACGAGACCCGCCGGCGGCTCAGTCTGGTCGCCACTCCTGCCAGCCACAGTTCAGGGGAGGGGGGTCAAGAGCAGGGAAGGGAGAAAGGGGGACAGAGCCTGGGACCCCCAGCCCAGCCCTCTTTGCCCCAGCCTGAGGGGGTCCTGCTCACCTTTTGGTCTGCGTCCCACCTGGGGGCTGCCCTGGATGGGGAGATAGGGATAAAGAGGATGTGGGGGGTGAGGAGGTGTGAGCTAAGCCCCCTCCAGCAGCACCCTTGGGGACCCCTCAGCACCCACAGCCCCCTGGGGACCCCAAACTGGTACACCCTGCAGCAGCAAGCTCAGCAGGGACCTCTCCCCAGAGGAAGGGTGTTTTGACATGAAGTCCTACACGTCCCCCACTTATGTCTCCCCCCAGGGGCTCCCCCCCGAGGCTCAGTGCTCCTCTCCCCCCTCCCCCAAGCTCTCACCTCCCTAGGGAGCCGGATGGGCTCTGCACCACCAGCCCCTGCTATGGGGGCTGCTGTGGGGCTGAGCTCTGTGGTGTAGGGTCCAACAGCAGAATGGGTGCCCGATGGGGTGCCTGGTGGGGTCCCCAGTGGGGTCCCACCCTCCCACACCCCCTCTGCAGCACCTGCAAACAGAGAGCAAGGCTGCAGCTTCTTGCCCTGGAGGGAGAAACCCTTCCATCCCTGGATACTTCCTCCATCCCCCGGCACCTATCCATGGACATCTGCCTCCCTCCCTGGGCACCCCCCATCCACAGACACCCCCTCTATCCACGGACACCCCCTCTGCTCCTCTCCTACCACAGCCAGGCAGCCTCAAGTCCCACTTGTCCTCCCTGTCTTCTCCGTCGGTGACAGCGTCCGGCGCCGAGTCTGCTCCCGAGTCCAACTCAGCTTCAGTGCTGGAGGAGAAAAAAGCCAAAACAAAACAGATCCCTGAGCCCAAAGTCCACCTCAACCGCTACGGGAATCCCACCCGTGGGCTCCCTCCAACCCCACACCCACTTGGGGCACCCCTGGTTCTCTCTGCCCGAGGAGGAGCGGGGCAGCCCCGGAGCTCTCCCCCCAGCCTGGCAGTTCCTGCCCCCAGCTCCTTGCACGCCTTCCCATTCCGGGAGAGGAGAAGGGTCAAATCTAAATATAGTTTCAAACCCATTAAAACGTAACTAAGTGAACGAATTACAAACACAACTACTTTTTTTTTTTTTTTTTTTCATTCCTTAAGACTCTCGGCAGCCACCCGGGCTGCTCGCCACGCTGCTGGCACCTTTCCTGCCTCCCAAAAAAAGCTGGGGAAGGGAGGGGAAGGGAGGGGGTGGAGCTCACCTGGAAGTGAGGGACATGGGACTGCCCGGGCACTCACTGCTCCTGGTGTTAGGAGGATCCACAGCATCCAAAAATCCTGCTGGGAGCTGTAGATGGAGGGTGAGGACCAGCCCACATCCCACCACGGTTCCCCAGAACTTGAGAGACCACCAAGCATCTCCTAGTATCCTTTCCCAGTGCTCAGCACAGCCCAGTGTGCCACTGGGGTTGTACTGGGAGCACTGGGATCACTCACCTCCTGCCTGGGAGAGGGGAGTGAGCCGGGCAGGTCGAGGGGGATTTTTTTCAGCACCAGCGCCACTCTGCTCCTCTTCTCCAGCAGTTTCTTTGCCAGGTTAACTCGTGTCCAACCCACCTGCTCACACCCCCTGGTGAGCAGAGGACATGGCCCTGGCCCCACACTGTCCTACAGCCCCCCAACTCCCAGCCCCACACCTCCAAACCCTCCCCAGCTGCTGCTCTGACATCCCCCACATTTTCCCTGGCCACAGCTCCTACATCCCCCAAATCCTCCTCTGCAGGGGCTCCTACATCCCCCAAACACCCCCACCCCCCCAGCTCCAGCACTCCCCAGCTCCTGTCCTGCTGCAGCTCTCACATCCCCCAAACCACCCCAGCAGTGGCTCCTGCATCCCCCAGACCTTTCCCAGCTCCTGCATCCTGCAGATCACAGCTCCCATGCCCCCCAAATCCTCCCCCTGGCCACGGCTTCCATGCCCCCCACCCAAATTCCCTCCAGCCCCCAGGTCGCTGGCCAGGACTTGATTGCCAAAGCCACTGTCCCCCCCCGTGCCCCCTCCCCCGACTCACCACGACCTGCTCATTGACCTGCACGATCTCATCCCCAGGCAGGATGCGGCCCCCGTGGACAGCCAGAGCCTGGGGCAGAGGTAGGAGGGAGTGGGGGGCTCAGCCCCCCACCCACCCTGGTTATTTCCCCCCCTCCCAGCAGCTCTGCCACAGGGGTTAACAGTGACCAGCAGCCTGACCTTGCACAGCACTGACCTTGGGGGGGGGGTTGGGGTGCAGAGGGGGGGCTTTCCACACCCTAGCCCAGACTGTGCCCACTCATGAGATGAGTTGCAGGGGCTCAGCTGTGGGCAGCCACCCTCAGGTCTGGGTCAGTGGGGGTGGATTAAGGATTGGGTTGCAGGTGGGATGGGTGTATCCCCCACAGCTGGCACTGAAAGGGGATGACTGGGGGGGCAGGGTGCTACTGGGGGCTGACAGCCCCTCCCTCACCTCTGAAGTAGTCGCAGACACAAAATGCAGGCAGGAGCTGGTGGAGGTGATCTTGAGGCCCTTGCCAGGGAGGACAGGACAGTAAGAAGGTGTGATCGGGGTATAGGGGTGCCAGGGGGATCCCAGGGCATTGGGAGGAACTCACCAGTGGGGTGGTGGGGAGCGGTGGGGTGGCAGGGGACATCAAGGTGCTCTCCCACTGGCTGGTGGGCATCGTTGGGGTGTTGTGGAATGTCTGGGGGCTCTCCCACAGGCTGTGGGGCAGTGTTGGGATGTTGGGGGATGTTGGGGAGCTATCTTGTGGGCAGGGGGGCAGCTCCAGCCCCACATGCTCCAGCACAGCCCTGCAGTCCAGCAGCATGGGGGGGCTGCAGCCCAGGATGCTCTCACAGATGCCCGCGATGTGCTGGCACTGCAGGTGACAAAGGGAGGTGATGTAGGACGGGGGGTGTCCTGGGAGCACTGAGCCCCCCGTGGCCGCTGCCCCCTCCTCACCCAACACTTACAATCCGCAGGATCCGTCCGTCCCTCTCAGCCGCGGGACAGTCCTGGAGGGACAATGATGTGGGGCTGAGCAGCATGGGATGGCTCAGCACCCCCCTCCATCCCAGCTTGCAGGGGATCCGTGAGGAACCCCCCCTGTACCACATCCTCTCTCACCCCAGCTCCCCCTCTCCATCCAGCAGGCAGCAGGCATGCCCCCCCACCCTGGCACCCTGCCCATCACTGTGGCCTCAGGGCAGCACAACCCCCACCCGGACCCCCACCTCCTGCAGGGTCTCTGCCAGCTGGGCACAGAGCAGGACGATGTCCCGGCTGGCTGAAAAGTCATTGAGGGTGGAGAAAAGGTACCTGGGGAAGGGGAGAAAGAACAGGGAGCTCAGTCCCTGGAGCAGGGGGCACACAGCACCCATGGGTGCCCTCATTTCACTACCACCACCCCCTCCCAGACCTGTTGAGCCAGAAGAAGAGCCCCTTGGCAGCGCCCACTAGGTCGACGACACGAGCCAGGAGGGTCAGGGGGGGTGGCAGAGGGTCATCCCCCAAGGGTGGCACCCCCAGCACCAGGCTCTGGGTGCCCAGCGCCAGCTCCCGCAGCCTCTCGGTCAGGGTCCGCAGGCTGGTGCTGGCCAACCCTGCATCCTGGGGGGGATATCAGAGGACAGGAGGGCACTGGGGGTCTTCAGGGTGCCCCCAACATCTCCTTTGTCACCCAATCCAAGGTGCCCCGGAATCCCACCTCTGCCCAGCCCTGGGTTTCCCTATGTGTCCTCCCTCCGAGCTCAGGGTGCCCCTGGATTCCCCTCTCTACATAGTCCAGGGGGTCCCCATGTCCCCCCCTCCATCCCAGGATCCCCTACATCCCCTCCTTTATCCATCACAGGGTGCCCCTGGATCCCCATTTCCACCTAGTCCAGGGTCTCCCCAAATCCCCCCCCTCTATCCAGCCCCTGGGTGGGGGTGCCCCCAAATGCCCTCTCCATCCCACGGTCCCGCTATACCCCCCCACCTCCCTCCATCCCAAGGTGCCTCAAGATCCCCCCTCCCCAGGGGACCCCGGCAGCACCCATGGGTTCCAGCACTCACCAGGGCACGGAGCTGCTCCACAGCCTCCAGCAGCAGCTCCTGGTGGCCCAGGGACCGCACACCCAGTGCCTCCAGCCTCCCTGCTGACAGCCCCAGCAGGTCGGGACCCCCCAGCCCCCAGGCCTCGAAGGGGTACCCCTGCAACGCCGCATCCAGCCCTGCCCACAGAGTCAGCTGCACACCGGGAGGACCAGAACCCCCCCTACACCTGTGTCCCTGCTGTCCCCTAGCCTGGTGACCCCGAGTGGGGGGTTGATGCTTGGATGCCTGGCTAGTGTCCAGCTACCCGCACCCCCCACTCCACAGCCACATCCAGCAGCCAACCCCCCCGCCCCCAAGTAGGGACAAGAAGAAAGGGCTGACAAGCTCCCCCCCCCCAGCCACACCAAGCCACCCACATGTCCCCAAAGCAATGACAACACACCCAGACCACACCCCACCATCAGCCGGATCCAGAGACCGATCCCCAGAAAAGGAAAGGGCTCTCAACCCCATTCCACATGTCCCCAGACTGGTGACAACCCACCCCGGACCCCCGCCCCACCACCAGGGACCCACCCCCCAACAGGGAGAAGGGGAAGGGGCTGCCACCCACTGTGCCAACCCCAAGTGTCCCCAGAGCGGTGACAACCCACCCCAGATCCCCAGCCCCGGGGTCACCCCACAGTTGTGGGGGGGGGGGGGGGGGTTTGTCTCACCTCGGAGCCAGGCAGCCGCCTGAGCGGGGCCCCAGGCACCCACGGGCTCCATGGCGGCCGGACCGGAACCGGGAGCAGCCACTCACCTGCGCCAGGGACGGGCGGTGCCATTGGCGCACCCGCGTGCCACTCCCCGCCCAGTACGGCCCAGTACAGCCCAGTATGACCCCGTGTGGGGCGAGGCACCACGGTACACCCCAGTGAGTCACGGGCCGGACGGTGACACACGGCTTCTGAACCCGCCCCCCCGCTCCCGAAGCAAAGGCACTTCCCCCCCAGCCTCAGTTTCCCTTCCCCAGCCTCAGTTTCCCCGTCCACACCGTCCCCAAACACTGCGTGCAGTGAGGCCTGAGCCCCAAAAGAACTCATGACATTAGTGGGTGTCCCTCCCTCCCCCCGACTCCCACTCCCCTGGGAACCCTGTGAGCACAATATTTGGCCATAGAGCACCCCCAGGAAAACTTGGGTTAGGGTTAGGGTTGCCCCGGACCCCAGGGGGTTGCCCCTTCCCAGACCTCTTTTCAGGGCTCAGTGATTTGAGGGGGTGTCTGTGTGTGTTGTTATAACCCCCCCACCCCCATAAGTCCCAACCCCTCAAATAATGGTGGAGAAACTGAGGCAAGGAGAAAGCCCAAACACCCTCCTGCAGAGGGGCTGCACCCCAGCCCCTCCATCTTCCCTAAAAATGCCCTGGGATGGAACCGTTCCCGATCCACCCCCCCCGGCCACCCGGCCCCGGTGTTACCGGTTTGAGGAAGCAGCAGGCGCAGAAGGGAGCTGACAGCCAAGGGCTGGTATATTCAAGCTTTTTGGTAAAATGCAAACCTGTAGCCCGATTCTTGGTGGTTCTGTGGCTGTGGTTCCACATGAGGGTGAGGGCCAGCAAAAGTTTTCAGTGGTCACTCTGCATTTTTTTTTTGCCAGTCCCGTTCTTTCGGTGCTTTGGAGCCCTATTGAGCATCAGTGGAGAGTGGCCGCTGAGAGGTGGTAGATTCGTGGGTTTTGATAAAATGCAAACCCGTAGCTCGACTGTTGGTGGTGCTGTTGGTACGGCACTATGTGACCACTAGAAAGAGTTTTTAGTGGTTCCTCCTTTCATTTTTTCTCCAGTTCTGATCGTTCGGAGTGCTGGAGCTGGGGGTGTTGAGGCTGGAGGAGGCTCAGGGGAGACCTCATCACTCTCTGCAACTCCCTGAAAGGAGGTTGGAGCCAGGGGGGGGTTGGGCTCTTTTCCCAGGCAACTCTCAGCAAGACAAGAGGGCAGGGTCTCAAGTTGTGCCAGGGGAGGTTTAGGTTGGAGATGAGAAAGAATTTCTTTCTGGAGAGGGTGATCAGGCATTGGAATGGGCTGCCCAGGGAAGTAGTGGATTCTCCGTGTCTGGAGATCTTTCCAAAGAGCCTGGATGTGGCACTGAGTGCCATGGGCTGGGAACCACGGGGGGAGTGGATCAAGGGTTGGACTTGATGACCTCTGAGGTCCAACCCAGCCAATTCTATGATTCTATGAAAAAGGAAAGGGAGAAGATGGCAGAATGTATAAATGTGGGAAAGTAAACCAATTAAAAAAAAGAAATCAAAGAAAATGCTCAACTTGGGAGCACAGCAACAGCACTTGACAAAACAGCAAAGTATATAAAAAAAAGCCAATTTCACTCAGCTGCTCTGTTCTAAAACTTAACACAATATTCAAGGAAAATACGAGCACTTCTGGGTTTGTCCTGCTGGGCTGCAGCATGGGGCTGGGTGGCTGTCCCAGGGAAGAAACACTGCTGCCCAGAAAGCAAGGACAGCTTTGGGAAAGGAATAGTTTGTAAAAAATCCCCCTGAAAGCACCAGGGCGCCATCTGCTGCGAGCAGCAGAGAAAAAACCCAATTTCCACACCAAAGGGAACACAAAACCTTTCCTCTGAGCTGGGAAAGGTGTCTGGCAAGGGATTGCTTTAGGCTTCAAGGGAAAGAAATGTTCCCTTTCCTTGCAGGGTGGCTCCCTTCCCCCAAAAACCTCCCCTGGCTGCATCTTTTTCCCCTCAGGAGCACATGGACCCAGTTTGCAAAAAAATGACAGAGCATCTGCACTGGTACAGGCTCAGAGGGAGGAAAAACAGGCAGGAAGGTGCTGGTGTCTTTTACATTATCAATCCTTTTAATGTGATTTTGCCTCTCTCTGCAGGAGGTTCCCTGCACAAGGGAGAAAAAGCCCAATTCCTGTCCCTTCCCCATCACTCACTGGGAGCATTAATTAAGATTTCAGCTGAAATCAAAACCTGCCTCATCTAAAGCAGCAATAGGTTAAGTAACTCTACCTGAGTGGCAGCATCTGACTTGAATGCTAGGAAGGACACTAAGATTAGTTCCAGGAAGCTAAAAAGTAATATCATGTTCTTTATCATAAACAAATCTAATTTTTAAAGCTCACATTGTTCAGGTAGTAATGAAAATTACCAATATTGTTTTGAGATGCTACCATTAACCTCTAATAATTCAATCCTTCAAGAGTAAGGAAATACAGACAGAAAAAACAAATGAAACCCCCAAAAATACCAATACAAAATAATAATAATAATAATAAAAAAACAAAATACAAAAAACCCCACAGCACAGCACAGACCAGAAGGCAGAATTTCAGAATGCAGCCCAAGTCTCACCATTAAAAGAAGAGCAGAGGCCACTTCATCATTTATCTGCCTTTGAAGTCTGGAGTCCTCTTCAGAGCCTGGAGTACGGAGTTTGAGTCAGTTTATAGAAGAAAGCAAAAGCTTGTAGTGAGACAGGACCAGGTGCCCTGAGTTATTGATGAGTGGGTGTGGGTTCACCTGTGTCTGGCCTCCCTCCTGAGCATGTGCAGGAGCAGGGGGCCAATAAGAGAGCAGCTGACACCCACGGAGAGAGCTCTCACTCTTCAGTGAGGATGGAGAAGCCCACAGCTCGAGGAGCCCCAGGAGCAGGCAAGAAGGGGTAGATCCCGGAGCCCCAGGAACAGCCCTAGGACATCATCCAGGAATGGGCTAAACCCCGAGGCCTCAGGATCAGCCCTAGGAGCAAGAAGGGCTCCTCCCGCTACAAAAGCTGACTACAACCTTTAAAGCATCACATGAAAAGATGGTATATAACTTTTAAAAAAAAATATTGTGAAGGCATCATGGCTTTCACAAATTTGCTTAACCATCCAGGCTCTTCCACACTTCTGTTGAAGTGTCTCACCCTGCAACAAAAACAAATATTCCAAGTTTGAGAGTTTTTCATTTTATTAGCACAAAATGACCAAGAGTGAAGACAAAGAGGAATATACACATGTACTTAGAATGTGGAAAACAGATGGGAATGATATCTTTCTTCCTGAAATCTTACCCATCACTTCTCCTCTCACCTTGAGCAGTGGAACACTGTGACAGAGACTGCAAGGTACAAAACCCAACCTTACAAGGCTGCAGCATTTCCTTAAAAAAAAAAACCCAAACCCTGCAGTTCCTCTACCCAGAGTCTCAGCCTAGGTTCAGAGCCACAACTGCTATTGAGAGATGTGAACTAGAACACTGAATTCCCAAGTCTCCTGCTGACAGTGGTGACTTCTGGAGCAAATCCTCAATGTACTTAATACCATCCAACAGCTTTAAAACAAAGGAAAAAACATTTACACAGAAGGTGCCCTAATGTTAACACCTGTATATTCATTTTTACATAGTTCAATGAAAACCCATTCTATGAGCACAGAAGCAATCCCATGGTTATTTTCTGACCACATAAATACACCAGTTGCAGAGACTGCTTAGAGATACAGATCTTACAGAGACCTCCAGACAGTGGCACTTGTACAGTCCATTGGTCCAGTGGTGCTGCAACACCTCCACACACAGAGTGACAGGGAAAAAAGAGGCAAGATCTTTACAGGCCAGTCACCCAGCTTGCTGCATCCCAAGGTGGATGTACACTATGACATCTGCAGCAATAGTACCAATAAATTAGATTAAAACAACTCAGGTCTATGTCCCATTGTTTGAAAGCCAGCAAAGTTGGAAAAAAATAGGATTCTGTTGGGATTGCACAGGGACAAACCAGAGGATGTTTGCCACAGGACAGAATCAATGCACTTTCCCATGTCCAGCATTATTAGGAGGTTGTAACACAATGATACTTCTTGCCATGCAAGGATAACACCCTCAGACATTTCCCTAGCAGTTGGAGAGGAGCAAGATCCACCAGGGAAAGTCAGGAACTTTGTAATTTTTCTCTTGAGAGTAGCTGGAATGTGGTGGTTTTATTCCAAGAGATGGCATTTCAGACACTTCAGTTTAGTTAGTTATGCAGTTCTTTTGTGAACAGGATTAATCACTCAGATTTATTACATCTCTGTTCTCCATCAAAGGAAGCACATGAAGTAGTGTGGTCTGAAAGCAAAGTGTAACCATCTCTTACAACGAAACTCCAGATCAGCTTCCTAACAGTCACTAGAACAGAGCTCTACCTTGCATCCACTTAACAGGTACAGAATTAATGATTATACTCTGAGCTTACCCACAGGAGAGAGAAAACTACTTCATGAAATGATTTGCAAGACCAGCCTCACCAAACAAAAAGCCTGAGTTTCACAAGCCTAATTAATACCATCATTTTTTTAATTTCTCTTTTTCATGACAAAAGGGTAAACTTAAGCAAAAGTGGATTTTCTCCAGATTCATGTTAAAAAAAAAAAAAAAAAAGTTAAGCACAGTGACTTTTCAGTCTTTCATGCCAAACTCAACTCAACCACTTGTAAGTTTTCATCAGGCCACCAGAGACAGGCTCCAAACTGAAAAACCACTGCAATTACAATAAAGCTGGCTTCAAACTGGCATTCCTAACTCCACTGGCCTCAGTGTATTTTTACAGTAGTTTCAGTTCTCCAACAAGAGTTAACAAGCTGCTTGTTCCACAGTTAGTGCCACTCTTCTTTGAGACATACTTCAGGCCTTCAGACTACTTTCCTCTTGTTCCACAAATCCCTGGAGTGAAGAGCTGACAAGTCTATCCAGCATCTTTAGTTTTTTTTTTCCTCTAGACTGCATTCCTAGGTGTGCCATTGTGAGTCACTGCTTTCAGATTTGAGGTTGCAGACTGATGGTTGCAGATTCTGTGGGAGGCAACACCTACTTCAAAGACTTCATGAATGGCTTTGCGGAAGCAGTGAAAATTGTAATCTATCAGACCTGCCAGAAAGGAGGGGGGAAAAAAAAACTTAGCACATTTATGTCACCAACAGAGCTTTAATTTAAAATGTTTTATTTAACCAACAGCTATTTCGACACTGAACTCCAGTAGGAATTTGGACTCAGGAGGTGTGACTAAGTTTTACTGATGCCAGTGTTTATTTAGAGTGTCTCAGTTTTTAGGGAAAAAAAAATATTTAAATTAAATATTTAAATATTTTTTAAATTAAATATTAAATAAGTATATTAAATAAAAGTTTAAATATTAATCATAGAATCATAGAATTAGCCGGGTTGGAAGGGACCTCAGAGATCATCTAGTCCAACCCTTGACCCACCGGAGCAGTTGCTAGACCATGGCACTGAGTGCCACATCCAGTCTTTTTTTAAATGTCTCCAGGGACGGAGAATCTACCACCTCACCGGGCAGTCCATTCCATAGCCTGATCACCCTCTCCGTGAAGAAATTCTTTCTAATATCTAACCTAAACCTCCCCTGGCACAACTTAAGACTGTGTCCTCTTGTCTTGTTGAAGGTCGTCTGTGAAAAGAGTCCAGTTCCCACCTCGCTACAGCCTCCTTTCAGGGAGTTGTAGACAGCAATGAGGTCTCCCCTGAGCCTCCTCTTCTCCAGGCTGAACAGCCCCAGCTCTCTCAGCCTCTCCTCATAGGGCCTGTGCTCGAGTCCCTTCACCAGCCTGGTTGCCCTCCTTTGGACCTGTTCCAGGACCTCTACATCCTTCTTAAACTGAGGGGCCCAGAACTGGACACAGTACTCGAGGTGTGGCCTCACCAGCGCTGAGTACAGGGGCAGAATCACCTCCCTGGACCTGCTGGCCACGCTGTTCCTGATCCAGCCCAGGATGCCATTGGCCTTCTTGGCCACCTGGGCACACTGCTGGCTCATGTTCAGTTTCTTGTCGATGCAGACTCCCAGGTCCCTTTCTGCCTGGCTGCTCTCCAGCCATATAAAATATTAAAAATATATTTCTTTAGAAAGCAAGGTGTATATTCATTATTAAACACAGGTGAAGACTCTACCCTCCAAAAGCATGCTAGTACAGCACAGCCATGACTTGAATGTTATCTTGCACTTTGTCATTTACATATATCCTGACTGTGATGAGACAAACTTTGAGATAAACACAGTGCAATTACAGAAAGAACACATCAGCTTTTTTCTTTTTAAAATGTCAAGGTAACTACTGTCACCATTTTAGTCAAATCCTTTGGAATTAGGGCCTACACTGGTGTTTCTACCACATAACATGCACAAGACCATTCACACCACAATTCCTACAGGTTTCAGCACCTATCTAGTAGGTTAGACCTGCAGTGGATTAAATACTTTAATTTCCCACTGCATACTAAGCTAGTTTACCACTGCTGATTGCTTCAGTCATACATTAAATCCCACTGTACTGGTGGTAGTGATACAGGCCACAGGAGCTGCACAAGGCAGTTCAGCAGGAGGGCAGTGACTTAACCACTGATTCACAATAAAACCAGGATCCCTTTATACCTCTATTCCCTGGGAGAGGAGAAAATTCCTCCCAGAAGCAATTAAATAAATTTAGGTGCAGAAAAACCCAGGTGACTTGTAAAACCATATTAACATTTTAGAGTTGACAAAAAGCATTCCATGAAAGCTGTGCAGGGGGGGAAGTCCTCACCTTTGCGTTCAAAACTCTCTTCTCTAAGAATGCAAACTAATGCCAAAAACTTTGTTACTTCCTTTAAGTACAGGACTGTTGTGTTATTCAGCTTGATAATTGCCATTGACTCCTTATCATAAGCACTTCCAGTGCCATCTTCCTTTAACCTAAAACAGAGCAAGTAAACCCAAGACATAATTTAGTAAGCATGCATATATCAAGACAAACACCTTTTAGAAGAACTTTACTTGTAATACCAATAATTATCACACCTTAGACAGCCCAAGAGAGCAGAGCCCTTCACTAGAGACTGCCTTAGATGAGCAGTTAAGGCCAA
This sequence comes from Calypte anna, assembly GCF_003957555.1. Classification (NCBI taxonomy): domain Eukaryota; kingdom Metazoa; phylum Chordata; class Aves; order Apodiformes; family Trochilidae; genus Calypte; species Calypte anna. The sequence continues at coordinate 1,638,555 of NC_044268.1, forward strand.
GTTATCAGCATGGAAACTTTGATAACAAAGAGCCATGGCTCTTTAGTCAATACTGATCTCAGCTTAGAGCTGACCAACAGAGGAAGTAAAATACATTCATTATAGCATAACCTGCCTTGAAACCACAGAGTCCCTGCTTCACACTGTCTCACTGAGCTTCCAGTGCCACAGTAAGGTGTGAAGTGATTAGTTTGAAGGGATTTCTAAGTAGAAATGTCTCCAGAGTGACATCTCAGCCACTCACTCTTGGTTAATGCAAAGGCTTCCTTAGTGAAGGTGTCTGGAACAGGAACCAGGGCACTTTTTGGACTTACTTGTACCCACTGTGCCAAATGTACACAGCAGTACTCATTTTACCCAAAATGCTTGAATTTTACAAAATCAGATGAGTGTTTGAGCCATGATGAAGGGAAACTGACTGAGTAGAAGTGTTTGATACAGCTGCCAAATAACTGGGCTTTATTTTAGTGGCTTACAGAAACAATGTGTTCTACAGACTGATCAATAGCATCTTGGCTGTTGGCTTTGCCACCCACGTTTTTTAAGCTATTCTACAACTTTCAATGACTTGTTTTATGAGAGTATTCATAACTTACCCATATATACAGGAAACATCTATCACTACATCAATCATGTCACAGCACAGCTCATATGACTGCATGTCCACAGGGGAACTGTCTGTTGCAATGTAGATTTTGCTGACTACATCGAAGAGAAAAGCTTTTTCAATGCCTGAATTCTTCAGAAAGAAAAAGAATTTGGTTAAATTTTTAAAAAAACTGCATTTTTAAAATCTGACTTAGAATTCATACACTTTCTTATCAGCAGGAAATGCCCTAAACATAATCAACCCAGATGCTTAAGACAGAATCAATTCTTAAAGCATATGGTTTAAATATAGAATACCCTTGTTGCTACAGTACAGATCAGCATCACCTTCTAGTTGACAGAAATAAAGCTGGAGATTTGCTTAGCATTCTTTTTAGTTTATTATTTACCAGATCATAATTAAGGTCACATTTTACTCTCCTCCCAGACTCATATTCAGCAGTTTTCCTCCTCCTCTGTGATTCTGTTAACTCCAGAGGAGACACACATTCACATCCCCCTGGTGGATGACTCTCAGAGTTATTTCATAGCAGTATGCTGGCATATTTTACACATGTAGTATCTTGGCAGTTCAGTTTGTGTAAGGTAGTTGCCATTTAGTTCAACACAGAGAACAAATCAAGTCAGCTTGGAGTTGTGGGCATGGAAAAGCATCCAGCCAGTTGTACCTCCATCTGTAACTGAGCTCTTTGGCAAAGTGCACACACTGATGTATTTATGATTCTTATGATTTATTTTATGATTCTTCCTCATACCCAGGGCAGTGTCCCCAGGACATCCAGAAGATGCTTTTTGCAACAGGGCCATGTCCTATACCATCTTCCCAATGAGAAGGAAGAGCATTAATGTGCCCTTTATCTCCTGGTCATGACAGACAGTCCTCAACAACACAGGGAAACCAGCACTGTACAGCAGCACTGGGTGACACAGCCACTCACACAGCTTCCCAGTTGCAATTGGTTTTTTTGACATGTCCACATGCCTGCAACAGCCTCCCAGACATAACTTAAATGAGACAAACCTGTCTCCAAGGGTGATACTTTCTTTGGTTTAGAGCAGCAAATTTCTGTGTCACAAATTCTGTAAGAGATGCAAACACTAAAAAAATAAGGGCAAAAGTCTCACAGGCCCCATGACAGAGACAGTTCAAAGCCAAGTTCATGTTATAAAAAATGTCACCTGCCAGCACAGCTACATTAACAAAGTGTGTTAGCAGACTGAAAGAAAACTTCTGTATCAACAGAGACACCCAAACTCTGCTTTGTCAGGACCCAGAGAAATAGGCACAAAGCACACAGCAGTACAGTTTAGGGCTTGTAAAGCAGGCAACCAACATGTGTGTCACCTGAATCTCCCCAGGGCACATCTCACCAGCACTCCTCAGCAGGACTTGCTTTACCATGTCACAGATTTCACTCCAAGTTCTTTTTTTAGATTAACACTTACTGATATAAAGATATTTAGTAGATTTTCCAGTGTTGGCAGTTGTGGAATGAGCTTCTGTACCACTTTACTGAAGGCTTCAAATATTGAATGGTCATAAATACTGGTCAAATAAAAGCTGGAAAGAGGAAAGAGGGAAAAGAAAATAAAAAAAAAGAATTCAAAAGACTCAAGAGTATTTCAGAATTGCAATAGAAATATTCAGGCTATGTTTTCTAATACCTTTATCAGAAATATACACATCTACTGTACCTAATTTCTGAGTGACTGGAATAAACTTGAAAGAAACTCTTCCCATTCCTGGGGGAGGTGGGAGAAGAAAGAAAAGTTTGACTATGCTTTCACAACACACTCAGCCTACAGAGTGCTAATCAAAGGCATCAAATGCTCAACTAGATTTTTTTCTCCTAGCCTTCCACGTTGTTCACACTAACACCAAGACACACTGAAGGCCAATGGCATCCTGGGGTGCATTAGAAAGGGTGTGGTTAGTAGGTCAAGAGAGGTTCTCCTCCCCCTCTATTCTGCATTGGTGAGGCCGCACCTGGAGTATTGTGTCCAGTTCTGGGCCCCTCAGTTCAAGAAGGACAGGGAAGTGCTTGAAAGAGTCCAGCGCAGAGCTACTAAGATGATGAAGGGAGTGGAACATCTCCCTTATGAGGAAAGGCTGAGGGAGCTGGGTCTCTTTAGTTTGGAGAAAAGGAGACTGAGGGGTGACTTCATCAGTGTTTTCAAATATGTAAGGGGTGAGTGTCAGGGAGATGGAGTTAGGCTCTTCTCAGTGGTGACCAGTGATAGGACAAGGGGTAATGGGTGTAAATTGGAGCACAGGAGGTTCAAGTTGAATATTCGAAAACATTTTTTTCCTGTAAGGGTGACAGAGCCCTGGAACAGGCTGCCCAGGGGGGTCGTGGAGTCTCCTTCACTGGAGACATTCAAAACCCGCCTGGACACGTTCCTATGCGAAGTGCTCTAGGTGGCCCTGCTCTGGCAGGGGGGGTTGGACTAGATGATCTTTCGAGGTCCCTTCTAACCCCAAGGATTCTGTGATTCTGTGAAAGGCTCCATGAGAATCAAAATAGCAGTAAAACCAAAGAAAGGAGGGCTCATTTTAAAGGTGTCAGTGGAAGACACCTTAAAAGCAAGGAAGGTATCAAGTGAGAAACTAAACTTTTAAAACCAATCTCTCTGAAAGGTCAGTGCTAGCCAGGACCAGAAGGCAGACAGCTGCCCCTCTCCTTCCTCTGCACCTCCAGACCACGTGTACAAAATCAGTTTGTTACTCTGAATGAGAAATATGCAGAAGGATCTGAAATATCCTTGAGTTTCTAAGTCTGTTGATTGGAATCTGACAGAGTAGCCTGTCTGATTTTCATCAGCTGAGGCCTGTCCATAAATTCTGCAGTCTATCTTCTAACAAAAGTTTGTGCAGCACTAAGAAACTTACAAGGCCTTGTTCTGGTCCATCCAATATTGTATCTCAAAGTCTGTGTGCAGATCAGCCACAGCAGTCTGTGTAGAACCTGAAACTCACCTGAGGTGAAGTTTTTCAAGCCCTGCATCCGTGAGGTCATCGTTAGCCCTCTGATGAATATCCCTCTGAGTTTCTATTTTATGGTCATCTGATAAACCATCAACTTTATGAATAAAAACTTCAAAGTTCATTTCTGGGTTGACCTTGTAGGCTTTTGAAACTGTAATGTGGAGTCTTGTCAAAGCTTCCATGTAGTCATCCTGTAAATCAGTTTTGGCAGGAATGAGTAACAAGGCTTTATCTCTCATCCTCTACAACAACTTAATATTTCAGTGCAAAAACTCAACTTCTGGAGCTCAACAGAACTATGGGAGAAAAGAATACTTTGTCAGAAATCTAAGTAGCTTAGATGTTGTTACATAAATTAAGTTGCATTAGCTATACAAGGCTCTGCTTCAGAGCAAAAGGCAGGCTGCACATCAACAAGCAAACCATGGCAGCCACCTCCAAGATGGTTTTAATTACCATCTAATCTCCCATGGTGCAATTCCCAGGTTCATTAGAAGCTACCAGATACCCAAACAGTACTTGAAACAGATAAGTGTGCTGTTATTCAATGAGCTCCATAGCATGTAACAGCCAAGGGAAGGTGTAATTCTGTCTGGCTAGCACAGAAGGCTCTCATTAGTATTGTAGAAAAGAGAAGTTTTGAGTGCCCACCCCTTTACACTCTCTCCACCAGCAGTGTGCATTTGTCACTTCCCAAAACTAAGAATCACACATCATGAAAAGTTTACAGCAGCTTCAAACATAAAGAGTTAGATTGCCAACCCATCTATCCATACATACCAGATGTTCTCTGATCTTACTAAAAATATAAACTATTAGCTCTCGATCATTCCTCCTCTTGCACACAAAGCAAACTGAAACTTTCCTTGTGATTCTTAGAGATTTCTATTTACCTGGGCATCAATAACATATATTAGAGCACCTGTTCCCCTGAAGATCATCTCATAATCAAACGTTGGATCAAAAAAGTCCATCTGGCCAGGAAAATCCCAGATTTGAAAATTGACAAAGGAACTGTTGGAAATATCATCTTTGTAGATCTTGTTGGTACTTTCCAAAAAGAGGGTCTCATTGGGAGACATTTTGTGAAACACCACCTGTTAAAACAACATAAATAATAATTAGTTTCAACTTTATCTTACCAGGAGAGATTGGTAAAAGTTCTGAGCTTTGAATCTTACAGATAGCTTTGTCCATCCTGAAGTGTTCAGTTTCCTTTGGGTAAACAGACAGCTTCCAAGGCATTAACCTACCCTTGACCAGAACCAAGCAACTGAATAAAATTAAACATGTTAACAAGGCTGAATAACACTGCTGCCTAAAGACAGAGGCATCCCAGTTACTCTTTGTTCCTTGCAAGTCAGTACTTTCAAATTCTGCAAGATTGGCCACTGTGGTATGAAGCCACCACATTAATGAAGCAACTGCAAGCTTTGAAAACCTTTGCCATCTATTAACAACTGATTTATGTTTCCTGACCTTCTCCTTTCAAGAACCTTCAAGAAATGCTGAAAGTTTTCACATTATTTGGTAAACAGTGAAGAAGAGAGTGGATCAGGCCAAACTGTTTATGTGAATTACTTAATGAAAAATTAAGACTCGTAATATATGCTAATGAATTTGTGTTCATAACTACTAATAATTCAGGGTTAAACTGAGAAAGAAGCTAACAAAGCAGCCGAGACATTTCACTTTCCCATACAAAGCAGCTGAGACATGTCATTTTTCTACTAGAACAATGTAACCAATACAAGGTCCTAACGGGATTAATTTCTAGCTAGCAAATAATTAAAGTGTAAGTCTTTCCTTCTGTAACTCTTTTCTTAAAACAAGTCTTGTTCTAAAAGCAAGGTACTGCCAAGGCCAGCTGGACACTAAAGGATGTGAACATCCGCACAAGAAGACTATAAAGATATCATCACCAAGGGATAAGAAGAAATTATGGCTGGGGTCTTGTAACAATCTTGCTTTGTAACAACCTAATGAAGTCAGCAAGAACTGAGAATGTAATAATGTTGTAACCTCCCCTTTTACTGTATAAATACCCCAACCCCTTTTCCCTTAACCCTTGGAACTCTTTGTCCGGCGCAAGCTGGGAGTTCCCTGGATCTGAAAATAAAAACCTTTGCTGTTTAAAGACTCAAACTCTGTCTCTAAACAGTTTTGTTTGGCCTTTTTTGGCTTCAACAGTAAGAAAAAAAACCCTCCCTGCTTGTACTCAGAAAGGTCTGCTGGGATTTTAGCCCTTCCCTGAACAAAGACAACTGGTGTGTAACCACACAGCAAAGCAGCTGGTACCAAAAGCAGACAGTCAGTTCCAACACCCAACATTGTGCTAAATAACTTAAACATATATTGAAGAAGTTACTACAAAAATAAGGTGGCCCAATGCTAGGACTGAAAAAAAGAAAGGTATTTCCCATGCAGCACTTGGCAATTTATTTATTTTAAAGCTTCACAGTGACAGAAGCCATTCACTAAAGAGACCTAATTCATAAATCTCTGTCAAAAGAACTCCACAAAACAAACAACTCCACACCCAGCACAGTTAATTGATTCTTTAGTGAGGTCCAAAGTGCCTCAGCTCAGATTTTTGAGGCCAAGGGAAAAAAAAAAGCAGCTCCTCAAGACAGCCATTTGAGTAAGTCAGGATCTAAATGATGCTTTAAACAACAGAACATTTGCATGGAAAAGTAAGAACAGTTCTAGCTGTGCAGTGGCTGCATTGCAAGGAGCAGGAATTCTTCAGGCTATGCAGCAGTTTTAAAACATTCTGAAACTGATGTTATTTGGAACTTGGTGTCTCCCATGAGGAACAGGACAGAATTAGGGAATCCAGCTTAAAGCAGATGAGTGTCTGAGAAACAATGCCATCACCCCCCTCCTCCCCAAAGCAGCACATTTCATCAGACTGATGTTCCCCAGATGTTTTTATACTTTAAGAAGGGAGCCAGGAGCCAGTTTTGATCAAATTCCTTATCTGTCACCTAACAGCTGCTCCCACTCTTAATTAATTGCTTTGCACAGCTTTGATAAAGCAAATAAAAAGGATGCAGAATCATCTGATTGGAGGAAATCAGCTAACAAGCAGCTCTGACCAGGCATACACAGCCAAAGCAGACAAAATTAGTAAGATTCTAAGAATCTGCTCAAGTTCCACACTATCCTTTTTATCATTACTAAGTGTTCCTTTTATACCTTCACCATCCAGCAGTCTCATCAGCATCCTGGCAGACTTCTTGCTTTGGCCATAAAGAACTTTTCACTGTCAACTGAAGCCCTCTTAGCACTAAACCCTTTCAGATTTTTTTTTATCCTTCTTGAGTTCCCCATTCAGTTCTGATCTGATACAATCTCCTGAGTTTCCAGGAGTTTTTGTGCTTTCTGACATGTCAACCATTTCTCTACAACAACTTCTTCACTACACAGGAACTTGTTTTTATTTCTGAATTGATGTAGTATTTCTGCAGAGGCAGAACATCCTCCATGGGTTTGGACTGGTCTTTTTTTGGCTTCCTTTGGTTTGAACTCACTATTTTTGTCTCAATTTTCAAGCACTTACCCTTCCTTGAATCTGAATCTGCCCAACACATTCATTTCCCCTGCCTCAACCTTTGTATGATTTCCCTGGGGAATCACAGAACTGTTTTTGTTGGAAAAGACCTCTAGGATCATCCAGTCCAACCCTTGGCTAGCACTGCCAAGTCCACCACTAAACCATGTCCCTAAAAGCACGTGTTTGGTTTCAGACTGTCAGATTTTTGTTTTGTTTGGGTTTTAACAAATCAGAAAACAGCCATCTTCAGAATTTCTCTTCTGGCTGAAATGTTTGGTTGTTCCATACAAACAAAACTTACCAGGCCAGGAATCAATAATCCCACAAGTGACAAGCACAACTTCCACAGCATCCCTACCACAAGAGCTCATTCCTCAAACATAACCTCCCACCTCAGGACACCCTGCTGGGTACAGTGTAGCAAGAGATATAAACTGCAGAAGAATCTCTGAGGCAGGGATTGCAAATTGCTGAGAAAATAACAGAGCACAGAGTTTCCCTTTTTCTGACACTTTGTCTGTGAACATGAGTTTCTATCTCAGACGCTTGAATTCTTTTCCTGGGGAAGGGAACAACAAGCACAGAGCCACAGTTTTTTAAAGAATCATAGAATCCTAGAACTGGCTGGGTTGGAAGGGACCTCAGAGCTCATCAAGTCCAACCCTTGATCCACTCCCCCCGTGGTTCCCAGCCCATGGCACTCAGTGCCACATCCAGGCTCTTTGGAAAGATCTCCAGACACGGAGAATCCACCCCTTCCCTGGGCAGCCCATTCCAATGCCTGATCACCCTCTCCAGAAAGAAATTCTTTCTCATCTCCAACCTAAACCTCCCCTGGCACAACTTGAGACCCTGCCCTCTTGTCTTGCTGAGAGTTGCCTGGGAAAAGAGACCATTTCAGTTGCAACTCCTACCCATAAAAACCTCCCCCAAACCCTTCCTGCCAGGGACTGCAAACACAAAACTCGCACTGGGGAGCAGGGATCGTTCTTAGCACTAAACTTTTCTCCAGCTCCATGGAAAATAAAAACCAGTCAGCTGGGTTATTTCTGCGAAGCTACCAACAAACCTAAGGCACCGAAACTGTTTGATTTCCTCCTCCAAATGTCCTCTGCTCTCTCTGCAATGCTGAAGGAAATCAGAGCCTGCCTCAGAGCTCACAAAAGAGCAGAAGTCTTTTCGAAAGGCTGGAAAAGCAGAACAACAACTCAAGTTTTCTGCCGTCCGGAAGCAGCAGCTGAGCCCCAGACATCCCCGGGGAAACACCTGGGGAACACATTTCATCCCCGTTTCTTCACTTTTTTATTTGTTAACAAACTGAAGAGCTACAAACGCTCCCAGCCGTGCTACCCAACCTTCCTCCCGAGAGCAGACCCATCCGAGTCCCTTCGGGGTTTTTAAGCCGCCGCTTCCCTTCCACCCAACTTTAGGAGGGAAAGCAGAAATTCACCTAAACCGCAACACGGAGAGTGAAGAGCTCGGCAGCGGGACAGGGGGGGTGGTGGGGACCGGGGGGAGCCGAGGGTTTCCCCTCACCTTCTGGATGGAAGATTTCCCGCTGCGCCTCAGCCCCATCAGCAGGATCCGCGGTTTGGAATCCGCCCCTCCCGCGCCGCCTCCGGGCCCTCCCGTTCCTCCGCCGGGTCCGCCGGGTCCCGGGCCTCCTTCCAGCTCCGCCTCTTCCTCCTCTTCCTCCCCGTAGCCGAAATCTTTAGGGAACGAATCCGCGGCCCCGAAGCTGCCCCCGACCAGCGCGGGTTCCTCAGCCGCTCCCGCCGCTCCGAACTGCAGCGCCATGGCCGCCCGCAGCCTCCCGGCCCAGGCCTCCCTCTGCTCGGCCAACCCAACCCGACACCCCCCGGCCCCGCCGGGGATTGGCTGGCGCAGGAGCTCCGCGGTGGCGATTGGCTGAGGAGAGCAGCGGGGTAGGGTGGCTCCGGTCAGACGACCCCGAGTCACCTGACGGCGCTGCCGCACGTGAGTCGGGGGGGCGTGACCGATAATGAGGGGGCGTGGTAATGCCCTAGGAGGCGTGGCCGATGCGGAGGGGGCGTGGTCATGCCCTAGCAGGCGCATCCGATGTGGGGTCGTGGCCGCTGCGGAGGGGGCGTGGCCGTTGTTGAGGGGGCGTGGTCACTGCGGAGGGGGCGTGGCCAAGGGGCCCTTTCCCAGCGCTCTTTATGAATGAAGGAAAAGTTCTTCCCTTTCCCTAAAAACTCCTCATTTGTTCCCTGCTGCATTCCCTCGCAGCTGCGTTTTTAACTCCACCTTTCCCTGGAGTTCCTGCGCTGCGGTTGTTTCGTTGCCATCCTCCCTGAAGGCTCAGCCAAGCAAAGGAAATCAACTTCCCAGAAAACCCAATTAATTCTTCACACTCCTCCTCCAGACCCAGAGAGGACCTTGTAGCAGGAGGAGCCATTCTTGCTCCAGAGGCTCGACGAGCTGCTGGTCTCTCCATGCCTCGCACCAGAGTGAGCTGAGCTCTGTGGGTGTGTGTCCCACCTTTATTGGCCCCCTGGTCTTGCTCATGCCCAATAGGGGCCTGTCCTAATCAGGCACAGGTGGACTCACACCCACTCTCTGGCAATTCGAGGCACCTGGTTTATCTTATTTCTCTACAGACCTCGACTAAAAGACTTTCCTTGCCTGCTGCTGCTTCCATCCCAGTTAATATCCTCTTACAGCCACACTCCTTGAAGTTCAGCTGTTTAATGCACTTCCTACACCATTATCCTCTCCCCGTTTCCAAATATTCCAACCTAAAGCTCCCTGCATGTTTTCCCTTACAAATGAACCTTCTCTGTTGTAAAGGGGCAGGTCATTTTTTCTTATATTTTTTCTTCCCTGTTTCTGTTTGTTTGGCCAGGTGGGGTTTACTGTTTGTTTTCCAGATTTTACACAGCATTTCCCCCTCGTTTAGCTTTCTTCCAGGCTGTTGAGATGAATGGTAGAACACATCCAGACACACTTCTCAGGAAGCCCTTTATTAAGTCAAGACATTAAAGGAGAAACTGTTATTCACCATGCTTCTCATCCTGAGGTGGTTCATATTGAGCCAGCTGCAGATTAAAAGAGAGGAATTTAGTTAGCTGAAACATTTTAGAGCCACTTTCTACATTAAGAAGTGTAGGGAAACATTTGCCCTCAGTGTTCCACTGACTTTGTGCATCACTTAATCACATATTTATTCAAGTCCATTTTCAAGTCAGGCAACAAAGTAACCCCTCAAAACACTTGGTCAGGTTGTATAAATCAGGCAGCTTTTAAACTGCACTTTAGAGCACATAGGTCTTGCCCTTAATGAGACCTAGAACAAAAAATGGTTCAAAATCTCAAAGAACAGCTGATAAAGATCAGGTCAAGCATTAGGACTGAGCCTCTGAAATCCAGCACCCTTGTTTCCTCAACTAAGATCCCTCCCCTCTCCTGCAAATTGCAGATTAGGTTAAAAAAAAAGGACATAAAATGGAAATTCCCAGGTGTTTCTTGGAGCAACACTAAACTGCAGCAACCTCTGTGCCCCTAAAAGAACTGCTAAAAAGCAGCATTTCATCAGGCTTGGAAATTTGAGGAGAAAAGATGGAAAGGACACAATCCAAAGTCAGTTTGCTTTTCCACAATGGGAATTGGCAGAGTTTACTTCCCTCACCCCAACAGCACTTGACATTCTGAGCAATAAATGTCATGAAAAGAGCAGATCTGCACAGATGAATACAACAGAAAACACACCACCTATTTAGACAGAAGTGACCAATAAAGGAGCAAAGGGAGGTGTTTTATGCTAGAGGACTGCAAAAAACAACAAAAAACCCAACAAAAAAATCAAAACTAAACCAAAAAAGCAAAACCACCTGTGAGTGTTCTTCCTGTATTCTGCCAATGCAGAAGAATATGTCAGAATATTCTTTTGTTATGTCAGAGTAAAGGTAAGAGTATGGCAGGGAATAGAAAGGGAGAAACCAAAGAGATTAATACTGGAAAACAGTAAGAAGGTTTAATACTACAAATAAACCCATGATTATGGGAAGTCTTCCTCTCCTGGACCAAGTTTTTATTTCTTTAAAAGCTTTCTTTAAAGAAAGGCTCAGGTTACTCTGCTTTTGTGGATCTACTTACTCTTGGTTGCATTTTTAAGGCAGCAACACCAAGGGAACTCCTGGTCTATTGCTACTCCCCCTAAAAATCTGCTCTTTGCCATATCATCAGCAGCAAATTCACAGATGACACCAAGCTGGGAGGAAGTGTGGACCAACTCGAAGGCAGGAGGGCTCTGCAGAGGGACCTGGACAGACTAGAGAGCTGGGCCGATTCCAACGGGATGAGGTTCAACATTCCAAGTGCCGGGTCCTGCACTTTGGCCACAACAACCCCATGGGGAGCTCCAGGCTGGGCACAGAGTGGCTGGAGAGCAGCCAGGCAGAAAGGGACCTGGGAGTCTGGATTGACAAGAAACTGAACATGAGCCAGCAGTGTGCCCAGGTGGCCAAGAAGGCCAATGGCATCCTGGGCTGGCTCAGGAACAGCGTCACCAGCAGGTCCAGGGAAGGGATTCTGCCCCTGTGCTCAGCCCCTGGTGAGGCCACAGCTTGAGTCCTGTGTCCAGTTCTGGGCCCCTCAGTTTAAGAAGGATGTAGAGGTCCTGGAACAGGTCCAAAGGAGGGCAACCAGGCTGGTGAAGGGACTCGAGCACAGGCCCTATGAGGAGAGGCTGAGAGAGCTGGGACTGTTCAGCCTGAAGAAGAGGAGGCTCAGGGGAGACCTCATTGCTGTCTACAACTCCCTGAAAGGAGGCTGTAGCGAGGTGGGAACTGGACTCTTTTCACAGACGACCTTCAACAAGACAAGAGGACACAGTCTTAAGTTGTGCCAGGGGAGGTTTAGGTTAGATATTAGAAAGAATTTCTTCACGGAGAGGGTGATCAGGCTATGGAATGGACTGCCCGGTGAGGTGGTGGATTCTCCATCCCTGGAGACATTTAAAAAAAGACTGGATGTGGCACTCAGTGCCATGGTCTAGCAACTGCTCCGGTGGGTCAAGGGTTGGACTAGATGATCTCTGAGGTCCCTTCCAACCCGGCTAATTCTATGATTCTATGATTCTATGATATTTCCTAGTAAAAACCAACAAATGTAGCCATAAGGACTCAGAGGGGATAGCAGGAAAATTAGGACAGCAAGAGGGCACCCCAGATGAGAAACACCAAGGGGTAATGCCCAAGAATCCCTTGTCTCAGAACTAAGGTCAGGTGGTTAATGCAAAATAAAAAAAAAAATAAAAATCCCTCCTCTAAGAGGAAAAAAGTTACCCATGCTCTAAGTGTTCAGTTATTGTTCTTGTCACACAACATGGAACTACTGAGGGAACACTAAAACCAAGCCTTTTACCTTGGTTTTCAGTTTTTCATTTTCTTCCAACACAGCTTCATATTTTTCTTTCATCTCTGCCACTTCCAATCGAAGGATCTCTATTTCTGGGTTCTCAGGAGCTGAAGCTCCCAGGTGATGCTTCAGAAAGCTGATATTTAGATGTTAAGTTTATCTCCAGTTAAACAACATAACTACATTTCAGTTTTAACACTTATGTTGAAGCTCCTGCTGTAATCTGTGTGACTAAAATTGTAGAAATCACTTAAAGATACTGCAAGGTTTTCATTCTACAGGAAAAAGTTGTAAAATTAAGAAAGCTTTTCAAGTACATTGGTTTATTCCTTAAAAAAAAAAAGGAAAACAAGACATCAGTACACAGGACAAATACTCATCTTGTACTTGTCCTGGTTTGGGCCAGGATAAAGGTGATTTTCTGTTTTGTACTTTTACTTTTAGCTAAGTCTCTTGTAGGTAGTTGCACTTGCTGAAATTAACAGCAAGTTTCTCAGACAGTGTGTGTTTCTAGGATTGATAACACTTGATGTTTATAGTTACTGCTAGAGACTGGTGTGCAGAGCCAAGGACACTGCTCAGCTCTGAGGAAAACATTTTACTGTCCAGGAGGATACAGAGGTCCCACCTGAGCCCTCCTTTGGGGAGGAACAGACAAGATAGATGCCAGAATTGACCAAACAGAGGATTCCATCCCATATACGTCACACTCAGTATAAATTTGAGGCATCACCAGGGCCGAGCCAGATCTTTTCCTGATTTCCTGATTTCCCTTCCCTTCACCTGGCATCCTGGGAGGATCCCGTCCGTTCGTCTGCCTGTGCTCCTGATCCATCCCAGCCCATATCTGTGTGTTCCTGCCTCCAGCTCCCAACTGCTCCTGACCCCAGGATTCCAGCCTGGACTTTCCCAGGGCTGCCCTGCAGCCTCGGGGGTGACGTGAGAGTTATTGGGGGAGAGGGGGGAGGAATGTGGTTTCCATTTTCCTGTATATTTGTATAGATTTAGTCATTTTTCCTATTTATCATTACTGTTCATTAAAGTTGTGTAGTTTAGTTCCCAGCCCATCAGTCTCTCTCCCTTATTCTCTCTCCTTTCTTTATCAAGGAGAGAGAGATTAATAGAGAGCGTCTGTTATTCGGTTTAATTGCCGGGCCAGTGTTAAACCCTGACATACTGTACTCTCCTTTTCCTCTCAAACACAGAAGTTTTGAATAGTTAAAAGGAATAACCAAACAAGAGAACAAAGAGCCAAAAAACAAGGCCACTAAAACCCAGCAAGAAACAAAAGACATTTTTTTCCCCCCCTTTTTGTATTATTTAGGAGGAAAATGGCAAAGGGTGAAGCAGCTGCCTTCAGAAGCCACAAATCTAATCAAAGCTGCAGGTCTATAATTTAACTACAGAATAACTGGCATCCTCACAGTTCTCTTGCATCCTGTCAGAAAGTTAGCTTGTAACAATGCAATTTTTAGCTAAAATGTATCCAGAAAAGCCCTGATGGATGTAAATCTTCTAAACGAGGCTCTGCTGATCAGAAACAGTTCATCAGTCTTGTGACAGAGTTCTACAAACCAATAACAAGAGGAAAAGGATACTCCAGTGCACTGTTGGGTTTCTCTGGCTCTTCATATAAGGCGACCAACACTGCAAATAGAAAATAATCAACAATTACAAGAAGATCACGAAACTAAGTTTTTAATACACACACCTTGCATGCCACATTTCTCTGTTTTACACGATTTTCACCTCTATACTTATTCTTTAGAATAATTTAATTTAGAATAATTTAATTTAGAATAAATAATTTAGAATAAATAATTTAGAATAAATAATTTAGAATAAATAATTTAGAATAAATAATTTAGAATAAATAATTTAGAATAAATAATTTAGAATAAATAATTTAGAATAAATAATTTAGAATAAATAATTTAGAATAAATAATTTAGAATAAATAATTTAGAATAATAATTTAGAATTAATAATTTAGAATAAATAATTTAGAATTAATAATTTAGAATTAATATTTAGAATTAATAATTTAGAATTAATAATTTAGAATTAATAATTTAGAAATTAATAATTTAGAATTAATAATTTAGAATTAATAATTTAGAATTAATAATTTAGAATTAATAATTTAGAATTAATAATTTAGAATTAATAATTTAGAATTAATAATTTAGAATTAATAATTTAGAATTAATAATTTAGAATTAATAATTTAGAATTAATAATTTAGAATTAATAATTTAGAATTAATAATTTAGAATTAATAATTTAGAAGTCCACTGCACAGGAGGGCACAGAGCATCCCACCCAGTTTTAATGATCTACAAACCCCAGTCCTTACCTGTTCCAGCACAGGACACAAAACAGCCTGGGCAATTTTTCTTTCTTTATTTTATCCCACATGCAACCCCAATATTTGCTTGCATTAGCAAACCTGAATTCCCTTTCACAAAATATTCCCACTCAAGCTACATCTTTAAATGCAAGACATGATCATCACTTCCATAACTTGCTGGAAAAAAAGCAAGCTTCCAAATAGCTACAGTTACAGAACTCAGTGGCTGCCATCAGAGGAGGGTGATGATAAATAATATTTGGGGATGGAGCTTTAGTGAGTGACCAACAGAGTGGCCAGGAAAAAGCAGCAGTTCCCTGAAAACTCAGACAAACTTTGCCATACAAGTACCAGTGTTAATCTGAGGAATTCAGTAACATGAATACTCAAGAAGTGCCAAAATGTAATCACTCCCCCAGCCTCATAAGGGCACACACATGGCTACAGAAGATGGCTGTTTTCATAAAGACTTCTCCTGGTTTCACATGTCCAAACTGCAGAGCCAGGATGTTTTTAAATTCGTTTAAATTAATTTTAAATTAAGCACCTCAGTTTAATCAAAATCAGAATGCCACACTGCTTGGAAAGCTTGCTTTGCCATCCCAGAGAAATAAATACAATTGTTCCCAGACACCAGGCCAAGAGTCTTTAGCACAGCATTGATTCACTTGGCTTCCTAGATCTGTTGCTCTCCCTTTCAAAACTGCATTTTTCAAGTAGAAATATTAGCACGTTTTCTCCACACATTGTTGGGCTGCTCTCAAAAATACTTTGGAAGGATTTAAAAGATGCTAAGCTATAGAGAAAGGCAAAGTATGCATCAAGTTTCACATCATTTCCCCCATCCTGCTGTGGATAGTCACACACAGGTCCATTGGTTTTAGGAGAAAGCTCAAGCTCAGCTCAAGAGAGTTGTTTGGGGTTTTTGGTCTGTGCTGTTGCTTTGTTTTTTGTTTTGGGGGTTTTTTGGAGTGTTCTGAAGAGCTTACTTGCCGTTATTTTGTCTCAAACATTTCCCCTCTCTGCAGAGCTCTGGGCAGAGGAACAGCCAGCAAGAAATTCAGCTGTTTACAGAAGCCAACAGAGAGAAAACCACCTCGGCCGAACAGGAGGCATCTCGAACGCTCCAGGTAAAGGCAAAAGAACAGAATTCCCGTTCCTGAGGCAGCTTTAACAATGGCTCCAGAGCTGAGGAACCGCTCGGCAGGACCTAAGGCACCTCAGTCCCCACCAAAGGGCTCCTCTGCCCTCCCTCATCCCCATCGCCCCCCTCGGACTCCGCTTCGACCTCAGCCTCAAGTTTTCCGGCCAAGTTCTGCTGCTGGCCCGGACACTGAGGTGACAAAGCGATCGTCTGGTCGGGAAGAGGCGGGGAACCGGGGGAGAGCGAGGCAGAACCCCGCGGGGAGGCCACAGCGCGGCCGAGCTGTGGGGAGGGGAAGGGCCCCAGGGCCAGCGGAGCTCCGCGGAGCCTCCCACGGGCCCGAGCCAGAGCCTTACCCTTGGTGAGCGTGTCCAGCACCCCCGACTTCTCCAGGTAGCGGCGGAACTGCTCCCGCTTGGAGTCGGCGGCCTGAAGGAGAACGCCCACCCGGTCAGGTGTCCCGGTGCCCCCCAAACACCCACCCACACCCCCCCCCAGCAGCACGATGGACCAGGCCACCCCCTCCCCTTCCCATCCCGGCCTCGGAGGCGGCACAAAGGGACAGGCCCGCAGCCCTCCGCGCAGAGAACGCAACAAAACCTGCACAAAACCCGCACCGATCCCGCACCCCGCCCGCCTCACGCCCGCCCCCCCCCACACCTTGTAATGCGCCATCTCACCCCCGCCGCGCCTCCCCCCGCCGCGCATGCGCCCCGCTCTTGTACGCTTCCCAGCGGTTACCATAGCGACGGGAAGGGCCGCGGCCTGCAGCGGCCTGCGGAGTAAGCGAGGTCACCGCCGCGGATCTCGACCAGAACCGAACCGCGATCGCGGTTCCGGAGCTTCTCTCTGCCCTGCCGGGACTCCCCCGAGGTGGAGGTGATGGTGCAGCTGTGAGTCGAGCGGGCCGCAGAGCTGAGGGAACCGCGTCCGGGACTCCGCTGTGTGCGTTCCAGCGGTGCGGAGCCCAACGCGGGGGAGCTCGCTCTGGGTTAAAAACCCGAAGCGGTTTTTACCGGATTGTTTTTGTGCGAAGTCGTGGTATCTGCTGACTGATCAAATCTGCCTGGCTTAAAAAATAAGGGAAGATCCAACGGGTTAATCTTGGACCTGCGGTGTGGGGGTCTTTTCACACTTGGCGTGTTCTCCTGCCAGTTTCCTGCCTTCAGCTTTCCCTGGAATGAAGGTACATTTCTCTGTTTGCAAGGTGCTGTCGTGAAACAGAATGTTCATCCTCTTTCCATCCAAAAAAATTCAAAAATCTTCTGTCACCAGCAAAAAAAGAGATTTTTTTTTGGTGTCTCTTGTGTTGAAGCAACAGAAATGTAAATGTCATATCCCATATGTGACCATCTGAATGCTGATTTTCTGTTATTTAGAAATAGTGCCCTGGGGGAGCATTGCATTAAATACGAGCCTTTAATTACAGAGACATTAAATGCAAAACAGGCATTAGCACAGTTGTTGCCCACAGAAACTTTTGGGCCAAGAAATGCAGAAATCAAAGCCACGGAACCAGTGCAACGCAGCTAAGTCATGCTATACATTTATATACGTTCCTGTATATTACACAAGTTTAAACTTGAAAGTGTAGGCAGAATTAGAGGCTGTATTTGTGTATGTACATGAAGAGATACTAGATGGCAGAAAGAGCTCTACAGTGAATAGTTCTAATAGCATTAATGTGTATTTCTTCTGTGGATGGGGCAATATTAATACTTCTCCTGCAAGCAAAAGAGCCTTTTAGGTTTTCTGGCTCCTTTTTTTCCTAATGTTGTACAACTTTTAGCTACTCTGAAACATGGCTGGCTTGTAAGCATAACTTTAATGTACATTAAGAATGTAAGTATGTCATACCCATAGAATCATAGAATCATAGAACTGGCTGGGTTGGAAGGGACCTCAGAGCTCATCAAGTCCAACCCTTGATCCACTCCCACTGCAGTTCCCAGCCCATGGCACTCAGTGCCACATCCAGGCTCTACCCGTGGGGTGCTGCATCTCACAAATTAATTTTTCCCAAATGTGTACACTAAGTCAAATCCTCATACACTAACAAAACCCAGATGTGACCTCCTCATGACTTAAATAAATGTATTCCATTCAAAGAAGTCTCAATTACAAATGTAATTTTGTTCATCTTTTCCTCTCTCAGTATTTTAAGGTGTTGCATGGAACTTGCCTTAATCAGCTGCAGCATCAACTGGATGAAGTAATTTATTTTATTACTCCCATAAAAAGCATAAATGGAATTGGTCCTGCTAAACATTTGTAAGCATTCTTATATTCAAAAGCTTGTCTGAATTCCAGGGTTGTTTTCTGTTTAAGAAAAACATCCTAACTTATTAGTGTTAGAAATTAAAGCTCACAACCTTTTTTTGTTCACAGTTCTTTAAAACTGTAATAATCTATTTGAGAATTATAGTATAAGAGAGCAACTCTGATTCTTCTGCTGAGGAAGTCAGTGGTTATACACTGAAAAAAAGTGTGCCACAGAATCATCTGATACATGTATCAGATGTTTTGTTCTTTTTGTATTTAACACAGATGAAACAGCAGAATATACTTGACATCCTGCTTTCAGACAGCTCTCAGATGTCTGTTTGAATTCTCAGAGACATTAAACAGAAACATTTGCTGATTATTAATTTATTCTGAGAGAGCCAGAGCCATCTCTGTCATAATTTATTTTACTGGTCTTCATAAAATATCTTGCTCAACTATAAATTTTGTCTTCTATTTTTGGTCAGTTTAAATCCTATCAGTTTTGATTTTATGTCTGACTTTCTTGGTATTTGGATTTATAAGATTAATATTTTCCTTTTTAGCTGGTAATGAGGTCTAAGCCCCCCTTTACAAAGGAAGAGACTGTCTAAAAGTTACTTACTAAGATCTGAAGGCCTACACAACTTTTCTATACATGGGAAACAGCTGGGTAAAATTGAATTATTAACTATTCTTACACATAGGTCATGTTTATGTCTCTATATAATTATCCCAGCACTGCCCAGAGGTTCTCAGGTTAATTCACATTATATTTGAAGGTCAGTAGGGGCTCGTCTGCTGCTGGCAGTGCTGGACAGTGATGGGGGCCTAGAGAGAGAGCAAGGCCTGGGACTATCACCATTTCTGCTTTGTTTGGATTCTGAGCTCCCTTCCCATGTGGAATCAGGGGTGTCTGGTGGGCTGGAATATTTCATGTCAGCACTGTGAGGAGGTTGGGCTTTGTCTGCACTGAAACCACTTTGTCTTCTGTTGTTCTTTGGAAAAGAATTTCCTGAAGCTCCTCCACTCTGGAGTCTTGCTGAGCAGTTCCAAGATGAGCTCGTTCCCTGCTGTCTTCTGAAACCACAGCTTGGAAAAGTTGCATCTGGTTGCAGTGAGGTCTGAGGTGGCATTTCAGCAAAGCTTCTCGAGCACACACTTGAAGTTAAATCTGCATTCTTAGTACCAACAAGGCTGTGTTTCTTTTCATCTTTTCCAGCATCGTGCACTTCAAGCAAGTCTTCATTCTTATTTGTGCCAGAGTCCTGAGTGTGACTGTCTAAAGCATTTGCAGCTGGCCTCTTCTTTGGGGATTTATCTTCCTGATGGCCATGGGTGTAATTGCTGGTGTTTTCTGTACACTTATTTTGCCCAGACTGAAACGTGGGGGGAGAACTGAGAACTGGGTGTGCACCTGGGTCAGTTTGCTTTTCAGTTAAAAAGGTGTAACCACTGAGTGCAGAAGGAAGGGTTTTTTGAGGGGTGGTGGATATTCCCAATGAGGAGTGTTGTATCACAGAGTACTTCTTCGATTTGTTTATGTAGAAACCCTCAGGCTCATCCTTGCTTTTATGCTGCCCACAGATTCCCATTTTAATCTTTCGTAACCCTAGGTGGATGATTTCCAGGATATTTAAAAGCAGTGATACAGTTGCTATGGATTGCATGAATAATATGAACACTGTCTTTTCTGTTGGCCTAGATACAAAGCAGTCAACTGTGTTTGGACATGGGTCCCTCTGACATTTGTAAAGGGGATCCAGGTGGAAGCCATACAGCAGATACTGCCCTATCATAAACCCAACTTCCACTGCAGACCTTGTGAAGATGTGGATCACGTAAGTGCAGAGCAAAGAGCCTCTCAGGGGTGCTTTGTTCAGCTTCCTTTGATCCAGTTGCCTGAGTTCTCTCTCCAGTCTTTTCCTCTCTTCAGTCATTTCCAATTCAGTGCTTTCAAGCTCCACTCTTACCTGAGCTTTCTTTCTTTGTCTCTCCTTTTCCAAGGCTCTCAGTCTGTATAAGGCATGACCCATATATACCAGGGAAGGGGAAGACACAAATATAACTTGCAGGACCCAGTATCTTATGAGAGAGATGGGAAAGGCCTCATCATAGCACACATTTCTGCAGCCAGGCTGCTCAGTGTTGCAGATAAATTCTGATTGCTCATCATTCCAAACATCCTCTGTTGCCACTCCCAGGACAAGCATGCGGAATATGAAGAGGATTGTCAGCCAAATCTTTCCAATAATGGTGGAATGAATGTGAACCTCCTCTAAAATGCCTCCAAGGAAATTCCAGTCTCCCATGGTTACTCTGCCATCTTAACACTAAAAAATATGAGAGAATAGCATATCAAACATTGTAAAAGCTGCAGCCTTGCCTTAATGCATTATGAAAAAATTGACACTGGAAAAAAAAAAAAATAATAACCACATTGTAACCATGGCAACCTGACTCATTAATAATCTAGCTATTGTGCTCTCTTATCTAAAATAAGGAGAAATGCATCATCCACCCATGTCTAATTTACCAGTAAAAGACATCCTGATAAGCACATCACTATGAGGTGTTAAACACTGATGCAGTAGTCTCAGCCAGTGGAAACTAGAGTGCCTGACTTGTAGTAGGATTTTAAGAGTATTATTTGATCTGTTTGAACCATCATCCCTTACCTGTGTGATAATTATGTTTATATTTAGAACACTTATGAAGGCAGAACAATATTTCCAGGTCCTCCTTTTCAGATGTTCTGAGCTCCACCTTGCAGCTGAAGGTAAGGTAATGTCCAGTTACTGTTTTGCAGTGAAAATAGTTTATACAAAGGAACTTGAGAGGGAATAAACCATCTGACTGAAATTACAAAATCAGTTTAGCACATACTTTGGCTCAGACAACTGCTTTTTGTCTCCAGCTGTCAATGATAAATGAATAAAAAGAATCATTGTAATTGGTCCACTTTCCTCTGATTTATGATGCTTGAAATACAGAATAGATTCCCTAAGTGTTAAGCATTGCTGTCTTTCATCATGTTTCTGTGGAAAAGAAATTATTTTTGCAAAAATCTTCTACCAGCATCTTTGTAAATTATTCTCTGAGTACAGACCAGCTGGTGGTGTTGGTGTGTGATTGCACATCTCACCTTCCTTCTGCATATTTGTTTCTTTTTCTCTTACTACATTGTAGTCAAGATTTGAAATTCCTTTTCAGTGTTTACACCATTGTACACACTAACACACTAACAAGGATATTTTCCTTTTTTATTTGTGGGGATAACTGATAAGTCTGTAGATTTACCTTTGCATTGCATATGCAGTGCAATTCAGTAGAATTCAGTTATACTAAAACCAGAATAATCTGATTTTTTTTTTCTTTTTTAAGATAGAACAATGTTTTCTCTTCAAATGGGATTAATTTTCACCCTGTAAAACAGGATTGTTAAAAAATCAAATGGAAATTACCATTTTCTGGC
Source organism: Calypte anna (assembly GCF_003957555.1). Lineage (NCBI taxonomy): Eukaryota > Metazoa > Chordata > Aves > Apodiformes > Trochilidae > Calypte > Calypte anna. Next base: position 1,660,316 of record NC_044268.1, read on the forward strand.
CACACTACTGTTGAATATAGAGGAAACTATGTTAAGGGAGCCCACTAAACATGAAATCACTCTTGCAAAGTGGTATCTAAATAGGCAACTTAGACATTGATAAACAAAACAAAAAGAAATGGCAAATTAAAAATAGAACATACCTTCCTTTACAAAAATGTGTAAAATTAAAGATCTGCGCTGTCCAATAAAACCTTAAACCCCTTCCCATCTTCCATCCATGTAAATATATTTCACATTAGAAGCAGTTTATTTCACTGCAGGAGCAAGTGATGAAGCTCAAGCTTTTCCCATCGAATTTATGGGAGAGGAGGGAGGAGAAAATCAATTTGTTGTTCAGGCCACTGGTGCTCCAAGCATAATTTAACTGGGACCAGTGAAAGAATTCAAAAAGCTTGAAATGTGCAGCTCTGATTTCTTGCAGATCATCTTCCTCTCCCCTCACCAGCACTATCCAAGTTTTAAGAACAGTCTCAGCTTCAGAAAAACAGAATAAAAGAAAACAAAGATTTAGTTTGTGTATTTCTGAAGCAGTAACCACTTGGCTTGCTAGGCATGGTTACCAGTGATGTTTAATTCCATCCCTAGGATTGATAGGAAGTGTATCTAGCAGGATAATGCTCTTTAAGTTGATTCTGCTCAGCACCCTGCAGAAGTGCATTGCTGATCCAAGTGTCCTGTAGAGGATAAATAAACTTCCTCTACTGAAAACTCTAATCATTATCTTTTAATTTTGGTGCTGAAGAGCAGCCAATAGGTCACGTCCGATTTCACACTTAGTTGCCAACTTGCCTGGAAGTATTTGCTCATTCTGGCAAGCTCTCAGTCCACAGTCAGCCCTTTTTATTCAGATACTTAAAGCAGGTTTCTAAACACAGTGGGTATTTTACAGGTTTCTAAACATTTTTCTGCTATTGGTGAAAAAAATTTCTAAGTCTATTGAAATGGTCCACAGACACCACCTCCCCCCACACCTCCTTGTAGAGAAACAAGATAAACCAGGTGCCTCGAATTGCCAGTGAGTGGGTGTGGGTCCACCTGTGCCTGGTTAGGGCAGGCCCCCTATTACCAGGGGGCCAATAAAGGTGGGACTCACACCCACTCTTTGGCAACTCGAGGCACCTGGTTTATCTTGTTTCTCTACACCTCCTGTAAAGATTTGTTTGAAAATCTTACATGTTTGGTGAGACTGGGGATGTACTTGTTCTGCAAATGGTAAATGTTAAGACAAACACTTAATGATCTGCACATAACATTCTGAGATACTTTATTTCATTTAAAATGCTATTTCAGTCAAGTGACAACTTGACAAGTCAGGAGGGCAAATTAATTCTATTGCCAATGGCAGTTTCATAGCACCAGTGCTGCTCTTGACCTTTTGAGGCTGTGACTGTTTGCACAGACTGTCATACCAGTCTTTAGTGAAAAAAAGACTTCTGTGATGAGGAAAGAACACTTTTTTCCAGGTCTGGAAGTCTTTTCATTGGTGGTGACATCCCTGAAACTTTAATGACTATCTTCTGTTTTCTTAGCTCAGGCTCAACCACTACAGAAACCATTCAATCATGGAAATATTCTCCAGAGATCAAGACCTTTTCATTCTTACTCATCAATAATGTGCACTTTATGTGTACAATTGATTTTTATTTTCTGCTGACCCACAACAGCCAGCCAGATAACTAGAGGCACAAACATCACTGATGTGTCCTACAGGCTTTCAGGGTAATGTAGACTCCCAAACTTTTTAATTCAGTAATGAAGTTGGGATCACAAGCAATAAAACTGCATTAAGGAGAATTGTGGACAACTCTGCTACTCAATATTGTCTTTAGGACTGTCAGTCAGATCCAGTGGTACTGTGTTTGAAGGCTGGCCAAAAAAATACCATGTACAGACCAAGGCTTGTGTTTCACAGCTGTCAATTTTCTCTGCTGCAATAGAGAAAAAACTCTGGGTTTTATATATATTGAAAGCTAATATTACCTAGCTGTGGGGCAGAAGGTGACCCTTCAGTAGTGGGGGGACTATGGGGCAATATGTGTAGCTGGAGGGTACTTGGGGGTCTCTGTGGGGTGCGTTGTGGGGCTGGGGGGCACTTGGGGCAAGATATGAGGCAAAATACAGGGTCGGGGGGCACCTGTAGCACTCTATGGGATGAGTTATGGGTCTGGGGGGGAGTTAAGGGTCTCTATGGGGTGAGATGTGGGGTTGGGGGGCACTTGTGGGACCTGTGAGCACAATATTTGGCCACACATCCCCCCCCCCCCGGATAAGCTTGGGCAGGGGGAGCCCCTTCCCAGTCCTCTTTTCATGGCTCAGGGATTTGAGGGGGTGGTGGGGGTTACAACCCCCCCCTGCCCCCAAGGCACAATTCCCACCCCTTCCTTTGCAGGTGGGGAAACTGAGGCAGGGAAAGAGCCCACACAGCGTCCTGCAGCGGGGCTGCACCCCAGCTTTCCCACCCCTCCTAAAAATGCCCTGGGAGGGCACCCTTTCCCCCCCATCTCCCCCCCCGTCCCGGTGTTCGCGGTTGGGGAAGCAGCGGGCGCTGATCGGAGCTGACAGCAGCGCGGAGCTCGCTGGGTTTGTGCCGCCCATCCCCAGGGGGTGGTGGGGCCGGCAGGAGGGTGGCAGGCACAGACCCCCTCACCGTGGCCTCAGGGTTGGGGTTCCCAAGGCTGGGGTTGGGGTGGGGGGGGTGTTTCTTGTTCCCAGTCCCTCTGCTGCTCACCCCTGGGGCCCGGTCCTGCCGCTCCCCGCCGCACCATGATCATCCGCCCCCGGCGCTTAACCCCGGGATATTTCCGTCTGCTCCAGGTAAGGGCTGAGCGGGGTTGGGGGGAGCCCCTGGGGACCCCCTGGACCCTGCCCCTGGTGCCCACCAGGCTGCAGACCACGGGGGCCATGAGCAGCTCTGTCCCAGCTCCGGGCTGGCAGAGAGGGTGCTGCTGGGGGAGCCCCACAAACGCTGCGTGGGGCTCCCTAAAAGCAACCCCTGACACCCCGGGAGGGAGGGGGGGGCCACACAAAGCTGTCCCCATCACCCTTACATCCCAGCTGGGGGCAATGGGGAGGGCTCAGGGCACACACATGTCCCCTGTCCCTGGGGGGGTTGAGGTTGGGGGTCTCACAGTGCTCTCTCCTCTCTCCCCCCGCAGATGCAGCTGGCAGCAGGGCGGGGGGCTGAGTCGGGGGGGCGGCTGCTGACCCCCTTGGCCCTGCTTCTGGCAGCTGCTGGGCTCTGCCTCTCCATCTACAGCGTCCGGAGGATGGCAGACCCTGCCAAGAGCCCCCCGGAGCCATGAGGAGGGGGTGGGGGGGACATGGGGACAGCCCCAAGGGGGTACCGGGGTCCCCCAACCACCCACTGGCCCCCGCCAGGATGCGGATCCTTTCCGGCTGATCTGCGCCACGTCCAGCCCTTCCCTCCGTGCCTGGGTGGTGTCATAATCCAGGAGACAGGAGATTCTGTCCCCCATCTGTTCCTGGATTTTGGGAGCCAGTTCTTGGACCGGGATGGAGAAAGGAGAAGCCACCTCCTGGCTCCTGACTGAGCAGCTGTGGGACACCAGGATCCGGCCACAATGAGCCCAGAGGCTGAATGGACAGAGGGAGCCAGATCCTGTGTCCATCTCCATCACCCCCCTTAAGAAAAGGGGTCCAGGGGTGCCCCTTGCTCCTACTGGTGGCCATGTAGCCCCCCTGTCCCCATGGGGACTGTGCTGTGGCCACAGCCAGCCCATCTCTGCAGAAAGGAGGTCAGTGCTGTTAGGTAACACAGCGGGGATGGGGCCAGGCAGGCAAGGGGGAGGGGGGCCATGGGGCCACAGGGTCACCAATATGTCCCCTGGGCAAGTGCATCCCACCGGAATGGGGTCTGCATCCTTCCTGTCCCCCTTGCACCCACCCATCCCTGCAGAGCTGTCCCTAGGGAGATGCCAACAGCTGGATTTAGTCACCTCCATCTCGCTGGAGTCAGGGGAGGGAGGACAAATCCGGGCAGGCTGCAGGGAAATAAACCCTTTCCTGAGAGCACAGCTCTCTTATTGTGCTGCCTTTCTGCTGCTCCAGCCCGGTGCTGTGTCCCCAGCTCAACAGAAAATCCATCCCGAGGGTTTTAGTGCATCCACAATACTCCCTCTGCAGGAATTGTCACACAAAGTCCCCCAAGAGCCAGGCAGGCAGAGGCAGGGTCACTGGTGGGATCACCAGGCTGGGGGACACGAGGGGGAGTGGCTGATGAAGCCACGGATGCAGCCCCAGCCCACCAGGAAGATGAAATCACTTCCAGGCACTGGGTTTTTAGGAGACAGGAAGCAGAAAGTGTCCCTGCCAGGTGACACCAGCTCCTTTCAAAGCCCTCAGCAAGCTGTGAGCTGCAGACCCAAGTTCACTCAAAACTCCCCAAAACTCAGCTTCGTCTCTGCTACCAGGAGGCTGGGAATCCCCTGCCAGGAGGACAAAGCTTCACCCCCTTGCCTGGCAGCAGGATGAGGCTGTTCCTTCACCCTGGCACTGGCAACATCTCCTTTTGGATGGGACTGGGAGGAGCATAGCACCCAGAGGTCCCCCTGCACCCCAAGGGGTGGTCCCCACTCTCCAGCCAGGGCCTGGGTCCCACACAGAGAGCTCCCAACACCACCAGCCTGTTGGGTGACATCTTTTAATGGGCGACTCACCCAGATCAACCTCTGAAAGAAGCCTGAAACCACTCTAAAAGCAAAGAGATGAGCAGACAGTCACTGGATCAGAGTTCTGGGAAGCAGCAGCTTGTCCCTGCCCCCAAAAAAAGGACACCCCGTGAGGGCAGCCAGGGTCCTGCTGGCTCTTTCTCCTCATTAGTCCGTGTTTGCTGGCAAGCTGTGCTGGGATGTGTTTTCCTGACAAATCCAAGGACAAAGAGGCCCTTACAGAGCCACCCGGCCCCTCAGTCCCTGCTCAGCTGGATGCCTCCATCTCAGTGACCTCCTCCAGAGGCTGGGTCTGCACCTCCACCTTCTGGGGGGGGATGTAGGAGCCCATCCCGGCCGCACGCTCGGCCTCCTCCTGGGTGTATGGGGCCTCCCGGAGCTGCTTCAGCCTGAGGGGAAGGCAGAGAGCAGGGATCAGACCTTCCTTCCACCTTGGCTCTCCAAAACAAAACTGACCCAGAACTGCCACTGTCACCCTCCTCACCCCAGTGATGTGGGGGCAGGGGGACATGGGCTGCTCCAGGGGGACTCCGGATCCTGCTCAAGCCCTTCCTCACCTTTTCTTGTGCACCTTGGACCTGAAATGCTCCTTCATGCTGGTCAGGTCTATGAAGTAGCGCCTGGGGGGGGACAAGAGGTGAGGGTCAGGGGTCCCCAAGATGGGAGTGGGGCTGGGGAGAGCATCACCGAGGGGTCAGGGCCCCCCCACACCCCTAGGACCAATCCCCCGAGACCAGAACAACCTGATGCCCCCCGGGTTTAGAGACCCCCTTGCCAGGAGCAGCTGGACCAGAACCACCCCTCCCAGGGTGCCAGGGTCCCTCCGGACATCCAGACAAACTTCCAGAAAGGAGCTAAGAGCCCCTCTAACACGGACCAACTCCCGGAACTTGCACAACCCTCCCCCATGGACCGGGACCTCTCCAGAACCAGGACAACCCCCTCCCAAAGATCCCTCGGGACAAGGACACGCTCCCTCTCGCAGGGTCCAGGCAAACCCCAAGACTCAGGCAAGCCACCCCAAGGGTCTGAACCCTCCCACTCGCCCACCAGGATTCCCCCATCCCACGGAGACCCCCCCGTCCCACGCACGCGCAGTGCAGGCAGTAGAACTGTCCGCAGCCCGGCAGGTCGGGGTCGGGTTCCTGCCGCAGGAGGCGGGCAGCGTTCTGGGGCTCTAAATCCCCGTGGATCTCATCCAGATCGCGGCGGCGCCGCTTGGTCTTCAACTGCCGGGCCAGAGAATGGGCCCGGTGAGCTCCGGTTCGGCGCCCGTTCCGCGGCGACATGGCGGAACCACGCCGGCAGCCGGAGCGCAGTGCGCAGGCGCAGGGAGCCACGCCCATGGGTGATAGACCACGCCCACTCACCCGCAGCCCACGGGCGGTATCTGTGGGCCACACCCACTTATACCAGACCACGCCCCTAACAGGTAGACCACGCCCATCGCTGGTAGACCACGCCCACCCCACGACGCGCAGTGACGCTTGGCTTTAGGTCACGCCCATTCCATATAGGACACACCCATTTGTTATAGGACACACCCGCTCCATACAGGCCACGCCTACTCCATATAGGTCCACACCACCCAGGACACGCCCATTCCTTACAGGACACGCCCACTCTGTATAGGACACGTCCGTTATGGTTTAGGCCACGCCCCCCGCCTCTCCCCTCTGGATCAGCGTCCCCCGACCCCGGGAACGGGGAGCGGCCCCCGGGTGACATCCGCCACCCCACAGTGTCCCCCCCCCGCACACACCCGGTGGCAGCTGTCCCCACGCTGTCCTTCGCTTGGTGACTTTGGGGGTGGTCCCCTCTCCCTCCCCCCCCAGGCCGGTGCTGCCCCGGTCACTGGTGTGATGAGCTGGGGGGGGCTCAGCGCTGCCTCTCCGGTCACCGATCATGTTTCCCCCTCCCCGCGTGATCAATTATAGATGGGGACCCGCGGGGGGGGGGGGGGGGCTGAGCCCCAGCGCCTGCTCCACACGGGGCTTGGGGTGGGTCCGCGCTTGGGGGACCCCTGTGGGGTGAGGGGCACTGAATGGGATGGGGGGCTGAGGTAGGGGGTGAGGTGGGATTTGGGGGTGACCAGAGCAGCTGTCCCAGCGCTGCCCCCGGCTCAGGTTCCCCTTTGTGCCTTGGATGTGGCCCCTGAAACTTTAATGAAGCCACCGGATCGCTGGGGCAGCGCGGGGGGGCCCAGCCCCGCACCCCTCCCGCTCCCCGCGGCACCCGGCGGCTCCTGGTCCCGCTGAGCCCCTCACCATGACCCAGGCCTTCTGGCGGCTCTACAAGACCAAAGTGCTGCAGACCCTGGGAGGGGCACGGGCAGATGGGGCCGTGCAGGAAGAGGTAGGGGGTGGGTGGGTGTGTGGGTGTGTGTGGGGGTGACCACCAAGCTTGGGTCTCCCTAAAGTGGGGTGTCCAACCCCCTCTGCCCTCACCTGGGGGCTTCATTGCAGGGAGACCCCCCCAAACTGATGGAGACGCCCGAGCCCCCCTCGCTGATGGAGGACGGAGCCAGCCCCGTGTCCCAGCTGGCGAGGAAGGTGAGGAAGGGGCTCAGGGGAACGGGGGGCAAAGGGAAAGGGGTTCCTGGAGGTCCCAGGTGAACCCGTGCTGCCTCCCCTGCAGGTGCAGGGGGTGGGTGCCCGGGGCTGGAGGACATTTTCGTCCCTTTTCACCCGTGAGGACGAGCACCAGCTGCTCAGCCCGGAGCCCTGCGCGGACCAGTAAGTCACAGCTCAGTTTTTGGGGGGACAACCCCAACCCAAGATCCTTTTGAGCCCCTGCAAACCCCCATCCCATCACTTTCACCCCCTCCTTCTTTGCTTTACCCACGGGGCTGGGCTGGGGGACAGAGAAGCTGACACGGAGGTGGGACATGGAGGTGGTTTGGGGGTCCCAGTCCCGGACACTAGAAGGATCCCCACACCGATGTCCCCATCCCCGGTCTCTCCCCAGCCCACTGGCTGCTTCGCCACCCGAGCCACCCCCCTCCGAGAAGGCGCCCGGTTTTTGGGATCTCTTTGCTACCAAGTGGCAGCAGGCAGCGGGGCCGGAGAAGGGGGTGACCCCCCCGGAGCCAGAGGAGAGCCCCGGGGAGCCACCGGGTGACGATGGCAACGACCTGCGGGAGCCGGAGGAAGGAGTCTTCCACTGGAGCTTCCTGACCAGCAAACTGGCTGAAATCGGGAATAAAAATGCCCCCAAGGGCAACTAGAGAAGGAGACGGTGACTGGTGCTCTCCCCCCACCCCCCCGCTGAGCCAAGTAGCCCCCTGCCCACTCCCCAGGACCCTCGGGGGGTTGTGGTGATGTGTCTGGACTAAAGAGCCCGCGGTGCCCCTCCTTCCTGAGCCCTTCCTGGTGCTTTCTTCACCCTCGTCCCCTCCAGCAGCCCCATTCCACGACCCCCCCACCAGTGAGGATGGGGAGGAGCCACCCCCAGCCCCAAAGCAGCCCCCTGCCCAGCCTGGGTTCTGCCCACACCAACCACACGTTGCCAGGCTAAGAAAAAAAATTTAAAAATCCAGTTTTACTGAGCTCTTCTCTGGCCTCAGCATCACCTTTGCTGGGGAGGAGGGGGCTGCTCTGCCCACCCCCTCAGGCATACAACCAGCTCAGAACACGACCAGCTGAGGGGGGCTGCGGCCTGAGTGGGAAATGGGAAGGATGGAGAAGAGGTGCTAAGGTGGGGGCTCAGCAGCCTGCCAGTACTGGGGACAGGGAGAGGCCCCCAACTCCCTGCTTGCTCCTGGGGTAAACCCCCCCCCCCCCCCCCTCTCAGCCCTGGGTAGACCTGGTGGCTCTGGGGGTAAGGTAGACCTGGTGGTCCTCCAGGCCACAGCAGGATCATGGCACCAGGACTGGCAATGCCACCAGGACCAACGATGCCACCAGTCCCCAGGCCATGTCCAGTGAAGGCAAAGGGTCACATCCAGCCAGCAGAACCCACACGGGTGTCCCTGTGCCCGGCCAGGCTGCGTTCACTCAGACAGTGGACTCCTTGGCAGTGGCCCATGCTCTCTGGCAGCCGTAGAGCCACTTGATGACACGGGCGTTGCGTTCCACCACCGAGACGCCAGAGCCCAGCCGGGTGTCTGGCTCCTCCTCGCCTGGCCCCGTGTCCCCTTCGCTGCCCCCTGAGACCTGTCCGGGTTCCGACTCGCAGGATCCGTGAAGCCGAGCCGAGGCGTTGTCCCAGCCCGCCGGTCCGAACCTCTCCCGCCCCAGCAGCTCCACCAGCCCCCGGTCCAGCCCGCAGTAGTTGAAGAACCGCTCCTGCTCCGATAGCGGCAGGGAGACCCGCAGAGCCAGCGCCGGCTTGACGGGGGCTCGGGGGGGCTGTGCCACCGGGCTGCCGGGCACAGGGAAGATGCCACCGCTGCCACCGCCGCTGCTGGCACCTGGTGTCCTCACCTCCTCCTTCCCCGCAGGCACCCACACCATGGGGGTCTCGGGGCTCGGGGGGACTGGCGGCCCCTCACCCAGCCCCCTGGCTGGGGGGGAGCTGGGGGGTTTGTCTCTGAGGGATCCCTGGAAGAGGCGTCGCACCAACCCGGAGCTCTTGGCGTTTTCCTTGTCCCCTCCCGAGCAGTCCCGTTTCTGCCGGTAGATGACGAGGGAGTCGGGTCTCAGCAGACGTCTGCCACCAGCCCGGCGTGACACGGGGGACTGTGGGGGACACTGCAGCTTGCGGGGCTCCGAGCCCTGACACAACTCGTTACACTGCTGACGGGCGAGGAGGCGCCGGCCGCGGGGGGAGAGCCGGGGCGAGCAGCCCCACAGCACCGGCTCCTGCCGGCTGTTGATGACCTGCTGGGATTTCACGTATTTGGCTTTGTCGGCCTCCAGCCGCTCCACGGCGCTGGGCACCCGCCCCCCGCTGCCCCCCCGGCACTCAGGACCCCGGTGCAGCCAGGCCAGGGGGGACCCGCGTCCGGGAGCCACGAGGCGCAGGTTGCTGGAGGCACAGACAGCGAGAGAGGGGCTGCCCAGAGGCACCATCACCCCCTCAGCCCCGAAATGGCCCCTCCTGGGCACTCTGCTCCTCCTGGGCACCCTGCTCCTCCCGGGGGGGTGTCTGGTGCTGTGGCCGGGAATACGCCCAAAGCTCTGCTCGGCTCCTGGATTCGTCCCTGGGAGGAGAGAAGAGATCCGGGATTAGCACTGAGGATACTGGGGGGCAGAGCGGGGTGTGGGGGGTCCCCTGAAGCAGGCAGGAAGCTCTGCCAGCCCAGGCAGGAACAATCTGTGGGCAGGAAGAGAGAAGCGCCGAGCATCCGCCCGCTTCACCCGCATCCCAGCGGCGGCTTCCAACAGGAAAAAATACCGGAGCCGGCCGCCTTATCTTTCCCAGCTATCTTTCCCTTTCCAGGGAGAAGAGAACAAAGCCTCTGGAGCAGGAGAGCTGGCGAGCTGCCCCCCCCCGGGATCTGCAGCCCTGGAAGCGGGGCAGGGGCTGGGAGATATTTTGGGGGTCTCGGTGCCGTGGTCCCTGCAGCCAGGCTGAGCTGGGAGGGAAGGAGGGACCTGCCTGGGGGTCAGGGAGCAAGGGGGCTTTTATCCTCTCCGGGTGTGATGGCTCCAGCACAGCTGTACCAGAGCATCAGTGGGCCCAGGATTGTGAATCTGGGGTGGGAGTGGGTGCCAGGGTGGGGGGTCTGGAGCCTGACCCTGGCTGATAAATGCCCCAAGCACTGAGCTTTGCTGAGCAGAGGAGGCTCGAATGGCCCTGAGGAGCTGCCCCCCTGCCAGCTGCTGCCCCAGTCCCACAGTCTCCCCAGTGACAGTGGGGACACAAAGCTCACTGGAGAGCCAGGAGCCACCTGCCCACACACAGCCCATGGCTCCAACACCATCCCCCACCCCACGCACAGATGGGGAAACTGAGGCACGCGGTTTGTCTGGTCCAAGGGATGAGCTCCCCATCCTCCCCCAGTGCTGGGTGTCCCTGTCACACGGTCCTGTCACCCAGCAGCTCCTACCCACTAGGATGCAACTGTGGAGGATGCTCTTGCTCACCTGAGCCCACGCAGGGATGGGACGCAGGGATGAGATGCAGGGATGGGATATGGGATGCAGGGATACTCCAGTCTCTCAGCTCCTGCCCCTCTGGCTGCCAGTAGCAAACTGAGCCCAGAGCCTCCGGAGCCTTATATGAAGGGTGAGGAAGAGGAAGAGCCACCCTGTTAACCCCTGCTAGCCCAGCCCCGTCTGCAGGAGCCCACCCTGTGCCCCCCCTGTCCCAGCCCCAACCTTCACACCCCCCGAAGCCCTGCCCAGCCAGCATTAACTCTCCTTCTCCTGAGCTCCAGCTCATCCCTGGCAGCTTTTCTCCACTCCTGTGGGAGCCTGGCCAGGATTTTGGGATCAGCAACCCAGATTTCTGCTTCCTCCTAGGCAGGACAGTCACTGTCATACCCCCAGAACATGGACCACCAGGAATGGCACAGGGAAACCATGTCTACTCCTGCAGCTTCTCTCACATCCACCCCAAGATGCTGGGTGCAGCTCAGGAGCAGGAGCAGGAGCAGGAGCCCACCACGAGCCCCTTCTCCAGGGTCCCAGCCCAGCCCCGAGGCTGGCGAGGAAGGAGGAGGAGGAGGAAGGATCCTTCTGTCACCTTCCTTGCTGGTGGTGAAAGAGTCAAAGCCAGCCCTGAGCCAGGCTGGTTCCTGCCTCCTCTTCCTCCTCTGGGAAGGGCTGTAAATCGCAGGAAGCCACAAAGGGCTGGAACCAGCCCCGAGGTTATTTTTATGCTGCCCTCTCCTCTTCCCGAGCACTGCCCTCCCCTGGGGGTCAGCCCCAACCCTGCCTGGGGGGCTGCAAACGTGGCATTGCAGGAAGGACACACGGGGGGGACACACTGCACCCTGAGCCAGGCTCCCAGCCTCTTGGAACAGGGTGGGAGAAAGCCCCTGCTGCTCCCTAGGGATAACCCCCCCTCATTCCTCAGTATGGACAGGGGCTGGGCTCAGAGGGGACATCAGTGGGGACAAAGCCACGGCATCCATCCCCAGGGACCAGCGTGCTCAGTCCCTGGATGAGGGGGGACTCTGCCCCCAGCACTGTTGGCCCCCACTCCAGTTCCTTCCTGCAGTGCTGGGAACTGGGGCTGGGTCAGCATCCAGTGCCAGGAAAGGGCTGAGGCCAGAACTCCTGGGCTGAAAAAAAGGGAGGCTGAATAGGATGGGAGTAGGCAGGGATCAGCCAAGAACCAGGAAAAATCCCAGTGGAAGCAAGGAAGGGACAAAGTTTTGCTTCTATTTTATTCAATTTTCTATTCTATTCCATTCCATTCCATTCCATTCCATTCCATTCCATCTGGAGAGAAGCAATGTGGGCACCTGCCAGCAGTGCTTGGGCTCTGTGTGCAGGATGCAAATCCCTCTGTTTCCAGAGGAAGATGGGGAAAGGGATGGGGGCAAGTGATGGAGAAACTCGTGGCAGCCCTGGGAATCTTCCCCTGGGAAGAGGGGACCTGGGTTCCCATGAGAGAGAGGAACAGCTGATGGGACCTTATTTGTAACTCCAGGCACTGTGACTCACTGTTTATTAGGAAAGGTTTTATTTTCCGAGCTGGAATCCCAGAGGCCATTCCAGTAAAGCCACAAGTGAGTAAGAGCAGCCTTGGATCTACCTTTGGCTGGTGGATGTAGGTTTTTCCCATGGGATACTTCCCAAACACCTGCCCCTGCCCTCCAGCTCCTCCTCAGAACCAGACACTGCTGAATTGTTGTGTTTGGACAGGGCAGATTCCCTTGGGATAGGGGTAGGAATGGTTTGAGGGAACATTCCTGGTATCAGCACTCCAGGCAGCTCCCACTTCTTCTGGAAAGGTGATGAGGGTTTTGTCCCTTCAACTTCCAGGATTTACCCCTTTAATGAGCCCCTTGGGAATGCTCTGCTCAAATCCCCTGGCTGCTCAAAAGTCCCCTGGTTTTATTTAAGGTCACTCAGAGCTCTCACAAGATGCTCTCTGCTCTTCCATGGAGCTCTGCTGCCCTTCCCTTCCCTCCTGGCTCAAGTGAGCACTGTGCCAGGTAAGGAAAGCAATCCCAGACAAAACCCAGCCAGAGCTGGGGGGTAGGGATGGAAACTTCCAACCCTTGGGGTGGGAGAGAAAGTTTGAGAACTCTCAGGATCCCTCAGAGGTCCCGAGTCCCAGAGCACAACCCCTCTCTTTGCCATTTTCACCATGTTGAGCTCCTGATGGAACTGCCCAGCTCCCCATGAGCCCTTCTCCCTCCTGGCTGGTGACAAAGGGGACATTAACCCTGGTAATGACACCACACTCCAGGCTGGAGCAGCAGCTCCCAGCACTGCTCTGGTGGATTCAGGAGAAGCCCAAGACTGCCGTGTCCCATTGAGTCCTTTCCAGCATTCCTCCTTTAAAAAGAAAACTAAAAAAAAAAAAAAAGTCCCTTTAACTCCCCCCACTACAGCACCTGATCACCAGACATCTGTTTCTACTTGCTGGTTTTCTTTCCCAACCCACAAAAGCTGTTTGTGGTCTGAGGTCCATGCAAATGCCACTGCCTGGAGAGCAGCCCCTGGGAGCTGGGTGGCTCCAGGCCAGAGAGGGCTCAGGGCAGGAGGTGAAGCCTTGCTCCACAAGTTTAAAAATACCAAGGGCTCAAATGGGCGTGAATATATCTGAAATCACCACCTCATCTGTGGCAGCCACCCACAAGCTGGGGCAAGTTGGAACCAGACAGCAGCTGGGCCCAGGAGAAGAGGTGAAGGTTCCATGGATGTTCAGCCCCTCAGGCAATGGGTGGCCTGGCTGATTCCTGCTGGCACTCCCGAAATAAACAGCTTATTTCTAGGACCACAGGGACAGGCAGGGAAGGCAGAGAGATGGAAGGAGCTGCTGAGGCTGAGAGAAACCTCCCCAGGGTCAGAGAGGAGCATCTGGGCTGGACCCACCACCTGCTGCAAGGGACCTGCAAAGCATTTTAGGTTTCAGCTGGTTTTGTCTCAAATCCCAGAAGTTTGAAGAGGCCTTGGAGCAGTTTCCTGTTTTTTTTTTCTCCCTTTGTCCTCTTCAGGAGGAGGCAAAGCAAGGCACCTGTGTCCTCCAGGATGCTTCACCTGGTGGAGTGTGGGATGAGAGCTCCAACCACCACCCACCAGCTCAGCCTTGTGCCCCTGCCCTGCCCCCAGCTGCTCCTCACCAACTGCTGTCCAGTTGTACCCAAATTATCTGGAAGCTCATCTGGGATTTAGGAGGAAGGTGGCCTGGCCCACGGCTCCTCTGGCAGGAACACAGTGGTGGTGCTGGCTCATCCTTCGCTTTGTTTGCTCTGCTCGGAGGAGTGTGTGGTCTCCACACTCCCCCCAGACACTCTCAGGGCTGCTGAGCAGATTTACAGCACTTGGTCACCTATTTCCACCTCCCTCCCACCCCTCCCCAAACTGTGCAGGCACCCGGGATGGTTTGGGACTTTCCAGATCATAGAATCATAGAATTGGCTGGGTTGGAAGGGAACTCAGAGATCATCAAGTCCAACCCTTGATCCACTCCCCCCGTGGTTCCCAGCCCATGGCACTCAGTGCCACATCCAGGCTCTTTGGAAAGATCTCCAGACACGGAGAATCCACTACTTCCCTGGGCAGCCCATTCCAATGCCTGATCACCCTCTCCAGAAAGAAATTCTTTCTCATCTCCAACCTAAACCTCCCCTGGCACAACTTGAGACCCTGCCCTCTTGTCTTGCTGAGAGTTGCCTGGGAAAAGAGCCCAACCCCCCCCCTGGCTCCAACCTCCTTTCAGGGAGTTGGAGAGAGTGATGAGGTCTCCCCTGAGCCTCCTCTTCTCCAGCCTCAACACCCCCAGCTCCCTCAGCCCTTCCTCACAGGAATCCTGCTGGATCCCTTCACAGCCTCCTTGCTCTTCTCTGGACCTGCTCCAGCACCTCAATCTCCTTCCTGAGCTGAGGGGCCCAGAACTGGACACAGGACTCAAGCTGTGGCCTCCCCAGAGCTGAGCACAGGGGCAGAATCCCTTCCCTGGACCTGCTGGCCAGATGCTCCTCACGACAGAAATTGCTCCTCAGACCCAAAGGGAAACGAAACCATCGAGGCTCAGCACAACCCCCCCTCCCCCTGCTCCCTGCTGAAGGTGACAAACACTCCGTGATCAATAAACACCCCGCAGGAGGATGGGAGGGGCTGAGGAGCAAAGGGGAAAAAAAAAAAAAGCAAAGCCCCGAAGTCCTTTGTTTGTGCTGCCCGCAGTCCAAAGGCCACTTGAGCACGCCGGAAAAAACCTCATTTATGCCAAGCCAGGGCACCCTTCCAAGGGGTGGGGGGGACTCCATCTCCCCCTGCAGCCAGCCCTCTGCCTGCCCTCACCCTGGCCCCGAGTTTAAATCAACACAAAGTGAAAGCAAACACCAAACTCCCTCCTGCAGAACTGGAATGGCCTGGCCAAGGCTTGCCCCAGGACATGGGATCCACAACTTGGAGCCTGAGGCAGAAGATGGAAAAAGGGGAGGTTGGGTTGTGGGAGCTGAACCTTTGGTACAGCCAATCCCTGCACCAGGAAAGCTCCTCAAGGATTTTTTTCCCCTCCCTCTGTGGAGTCGATGGATTTCAAGCATGGTTTCCTCACTTTGCAGAAGAGGAATTTAGTTTATATTTAACATCACCACTCTTCCAGTTCATCACAGGTGTGATTTTTCTCCCCTAATTAAGGTGCTTATCCTATAATAAAAAAATAATCTAAACTTAGGTCCCTTTTGCATTGATTTACAGACCTAAGCACACAGCTCCTGCCAGGCTGGGGGATCTGCCTGTTCCTGGCACCAGGAATCCAGAGGCACCAATGCCAGCAGGAGATTCCTGAGCTTGGGCTCCTTGTGGGGGTAGGAAATGGGAAGACAAAAGGATTGACAGCATTTCCAGCCTGTACTATTCCCACTCCCAGGCTGCACAACCCTTTGTTCTAGAGCACTGTTAATTAAAACATGCAAATGACTCCTAGACTCTTGGATTATGTATAAGACATGGTGCTTCCTCACCTTTGTTTCTCATGTTTCTGACACTTCTGCACAGGGGGGGGGGCAACACAGTTCACCCCCAGCACAAGGGCTGGCAGCTTTCTGGGTGAACTCTTGATCACTTCCAGAATGACAACACCTCACTTCTGTCCTGGCACAGCAAACAAACCCTTGGGTAGCTCTGCTGGCAGCTACAAGCAAGCACTTCTTCACAGAAAGTTCAGCAACTTCATTGAAATTCAGGTTTTATTTCAAAAACAGTCATGAACTTAATAAATTACACAATAATTTTCCTCATTATAAATTCTCCATAAAATATCTTTTACAATTTGTTTGTTTTTAAAAGAAAGATTTGGAAAACCAAAACCAAAATCTTTTCTGAGTGCTGAAAAGTATCTTGACTTTGTGTCACGCTGGTGAAGAACTCTGTAGCTGCTACAACAATTTGATTTATCAAAGGTTTTAAGACAAAGACCCCAGACAACAACAACAACAAAAATAAAATGGAACACAGCCCTGAAGGCCTAACCAAGGAAACAGTGTCACCCAGCTGCAAGGCTAAGCACCATGAGAGGGATTTTGGGTTCCCCCACCCTTTAAAGTGGCAATCAGTGCAAAGAAACACTTTGGGAGTCAAAAAAACCCAACAGCAAAGCAACAAACTTTCAGTGTTCATACTGTGAAATGCTTCAGAGAAGAAGCAGGTGAGCTGCAAAGCACCTAAAAAGTAAAGATTTGCGTTTTAAGGTCAGTTTGTTAGCTCTGAGTTGTGGGTGGGTAAGAGAGGAGGAGGTTAGCAAGGTGTTTTTAAACAGCTCTCAAGTTAAACATGGAAAAATTATAAACTGCCTTGAAACATCAGTAGTCCAACAACCATGCTGAAATGTAAATACCTTGAAACAGTGCTGGCACAGGGAGAAAGAGGTTTGTTTTCTTCCTTTCAGTAGCAAGCTGAGGCTCCAATTGTACTGAATGGGGTTAAAAGATGAGAAGAAACAATTTCCACTTTTAGAACATCAGAACAAACAGATCTCTGCTCCTGGCTACTCACAGGCAGGCTCCAAATCTCCTAGAGACTGAGCTCCCTGCAGGGGAGGAGCAACACTGGGACACCTACACAGGTAGGACACAGTCACCTCTGTCCCTGCCACCTACACTGCAGTCAGGAGCTCTGCTCTCCTCATGCTGGCTCCCAAAAGTTTCCACTACAGCACCAGGTTCAGAGACAAAGTTTGCCTGAGAACCCCTGCTCAGACAACTTGCCTTCAACAATAAAGTGAAGCAAATTAAAAAGAATTAAAGGCTAAGGCTCCCCTGGGTAATTGCTACCAGCTCTACACAGCACCAGGTGAGGAGAGCTGCAGTCTGGAAAGCTTCAGAAGTTGGGTAGAATCAGAATCCTTTGCTTTGGAAGAACAACAACAACAAAAAAGCGCTGTTTAGTCCCAGACAGAACAAGCACTGACTGACCAGCACTGATCCCACAGCACCAAGAGGCAGTAGAGTCTGAGTAGCAAGTCACACAGCAGCTTCAGGTCAAGGGAAAAAAAAATATTAAATTACTTCATTAAGACACCCAGCCTTTGTTGCAGCTTTCAAAGGCAATGTCTTAAGACTCTACTTTTTCTGAAAGGTCAGAGTGCTGAGAAAGGTCCCAGTGCTGCACCCAAAAGAACAAAGTGGTCCTGTTACAGAGCAGCCTCTGTCTGCTGAGCTGCCTCAGGTGGCCTCAGCAAAACCCCTCCTGGTGAATCCATCTGCTGGGGAATGAGAGCTGGGGATAAGCAGCCTTTCAGCCACTGCAAAGCTTTCCATCTTGCCACCCGTGCTTTAAAAGAAGTATTATTTCTTTAAAAGGAGGGGGAAAAAATATATAATATCAGCCTAGCTTACCACACAAATACCTTTCAGGTTTTCTCTCCTGTTTGTGAAGAGGTTTTTTTCTACCAGTCACCCTGTCATCTCCTCATCATTAGAAGGGCAGAAGTGGTGCCAGAAAGGAAGAGGCCATGACCAGTATTACCAGTTAGATTCAGTTAACAGGAAAGCTCTGCTGCTCACCATGCTTTGCAGGATCTTCAAAATAACTCCCTGCTCTTCCTCATTGCTATGAACTAAGCCCTCAGCACTCTGCTGTGCCCCATCCTCAAGGTGTTACTGAACTACAGATACAAGAGCAGAGAGTGTGTTGTGAAACTGCAGGTTAACTGATTAATAAAGAATTTGATTACTAGAAGAAAGCAAAATAGAATGATTAATGAACCAGCCAACATGCCAGCACCCAACTGCATACATTTGTAATTTGACTCCCTTGGTGATGAGCTCATTAAGCTGTAAGTGCTAAACTTGGCCATGTCAGCATGTTTAAAAACTGCTGAGCGCCTTGCATTGTTTGGTTTTTTTGTCTACAAAGTCAAGTCTCAGACCCTATCTTTGACATTCAATAACAAAAATAAATAATAAAGTTATTCAGGCCTGTAGAAGAAGGAATGTATCTACCTCCTTCACCTCATTTTCTAGCAGACCCCAATCATTCAGATCCATAGCAAATAATTTAAGTGGCATTCACTCCCAGTCACTCACCTACATAAATATATACACAGAATTACTTTACAAAGCCTGAAGATTTGCACTACCAGCATGCAAATCTTGTTGGTTTTGTGTTTAGTTGTGGTTTTTTGTTTTGATTTTTTTTCCTCCATGAGATTTCTTATGCTGACATAGGAAACTGGAATGTATGAAATACTCCAGGACATAGTGTTGGGAATCAAGTCTCAGCTCTGACATTCCACTGCCAGGAACACCAACCAACATCAGCACATCTTACACTTGCATGGGACACCCCAGGAATTATACACACCAACTCATCCTGCTGAAACTCAAACAAATAAAAAAAACAATTTTGTTTGGTAGAAACCACACCCTGCAGGTCAGAGTTCTGGCTCTTTTCTTTTACTGCCACTAAAGTTGCACCATAATTTGGGCCAGAAGCAGCTCTGACCCAGTCACGTCTCCCAGCTGCTGTCTTTAAAAGCAATGTTGACCAAGCGTAGTTCCAGCTCAAAGGCATCAGGTCTGTCCTGGGGGTTGGCTGCCAGCATTTCCTTGATCAGCTGCTTCATCCGAGCATTCATGGATTTTTTTTTGACAGGGATGAGCAGTTCCATTTTAGGGTTTTCCAGAAGTGCCTCTCCCACCGGCACGATGCTTGTCCCCTGCTTGACGTAACTCCCCAGAAGTTCTTTCTTTGTTTCTGTATCTATGAAGGTGATCCTTTCCAACATGGCCCAGATGATGATTCCCAAGGCAAAAATGTCTGCTTTGGCAGTGTAGTGTCCTTCCCAGACTTCAGGGGCCATATAGAAATCAGTCCCACAGGCAGTTGACAGAAAACACTTATTTACGTTGACCGGTTCCTCGGGGTTCTGTCCTGAGGCTGAACACACCTTGCTCAGCCCAAAATCAGCCACTTTCAGGGTAGGTTCTGAGTCACTTGCATCCACCCTGCTCTGAGAGATCAGGATATTGTCAGGTTTGAGATCACGATGGATGATTTGGTTTTTGTGGAGGAAGGCCAGAGCACTGCTGAGCTGGAGCATGAAGCTGGTGTTGGTTTTGCGGTTGGGCTTTCGGGACAAGAGGTACTGGTTCATGTCTCCTCCATCACAGAAATCCATCACAAACCAGAGGTAATAAGCACTTCTGGGATCAAAGACTATTTCTCCTTTTAGGGAGGTCTCTACAAGCTGCAAGGAGGAAAAAAAAACGTCGTAACTCCCTGTGATAAGAATGTAAAGACAGGATGGAAAAATGCACCGAGTCTGGATCCTCCAGAGTGAGAGATGGCAACTGGTACAAATAAAACCAAGGGAAATTTATGATGTGGAAAAAAAAATATATATATATCACAAAACCAAACCAACAAAACCACAACAAAACCAAAAATCACAATGTCTTTGACAGCCTCCTTATTTTTGTCCCTGCAAAGCCTATCACATCCATGTGCCTGCCCAGAAGCTGGAGCCAGATAACAGAATTTGAAAGATAGGAAGGGGCCACTGCACTCCCATCTGTTTCAGCTGGACACTGCCCCACCCCCCCACGTCCCACCCACTTGGCTCACAACTTTCACCTACAAACAAAGCCTCACCAAGGAGCTCCCCACAGTGCCAGGGAGCTGTATTTATCCTCCACTGGGAAAACTAAAGACTTTTAAACCCTATTCTCTGTTCTTTCCGCAGGAATGTGTTCCAGCAAGTGTTCCAGGGGATCCCTTAACTCAGGAGAACAGAGCTCCTGCACCTCACACCTTCCCCACCAGCATCATTCAATGTTTTCCAGAATATAAGCAGTGAGGAGCTCAAGGAGGCAGCTCTGAAAGCTGCTTCACCTGCAAAAAAACAGGGGAAAACCAGCACTCGGATTCATTAATCCTGTTTACACAGCTACACCTTTGCCTCTCCAGCTCCTCTGAGGTGGTTCTTAGCATGCCCTGGAAGGTAAGGCTGGCAATTATTTCTGTTAGTAGTAAACCACTGTATAATAAGGCAATCATCCAGGCTTCCAAAAATTATGGTAGCTCCTAATATTTAGAGAAGTATTTGAAAATCCTTCTAAAAAGCAACGTTTTCCATCCAAAACCAAAATTCCTAGCAGGTTACAGCAAATTGGGAGCACAACCAGTCCTCAAACCAGACCAACTTCCAACAGCAAATCCATGTCAGAACCAGCAAACTACGTAGGTTGGGTTTACACTCAGTAGCAGGGAGATTAAGGTATCAGAGGGCAGCAGGGAGGCTCCTGTGCCAAACCAGCACCAACACACAGCTCTCCCCTCCCCACAGCTCTCCAGAAGCTGGACCTGCATCTCAGTTCAGACCCCAAAACCCACCCAGCACCACCAGGAGGGTGGCAAAGCCCCGCCAGTTTGGGACTTTCAGGTTGAGTGCCTCAGTTCAGCTGACAGGAGTTAATCACCAAGCCCAAAAATCCTTCAGGAGACACAAACACCCCCCCCACCCCCCAATTCCAGGGAGCCTCCTCACACACTGCACCCCACTCATCCCCCTGGGGTGGGGAGAGGGAGAGGGAGAGGGCGAGGGCGAGGGAGAGGAGCTGTGTGTCTCTGGTTTAAGCACAGGTTATCTATCATCAAGTGATCCCAGGCTCTTCAGAGTCAACTCAGCTCTGCCCTTTGCTCTCTTGAGCAGGAAAACAATATGTGGTGCTTGACACAGAGGGGTTCTACAGGTTAACAGGCACTGACATCAAAACCCAGCACTGCAGCTGATCTGGAAGCTCCTCTCTGTTAAATAAAATATAAAAAATAAAAATAAAAAAGCAGTTTCACTCTACTTTTTTTTTTTCCAAAGCTCCTCCCTGTACAGCTGTTTGATGCATTCTCTCCCAGGCCTAAGGACTAGGAAGGTAAAGCACTCATTTCCCCCACACGAGCTGGCCAGTGTTTTTTCCCCCCTAACCCCTGAAAGCAGCTCAGCAACAACTACCAAGATACAACGAGTTTACAAAGGAGAGAAAATCCCCTTGCTCAGGCAGCACTTGGCACCACGGGGTCAGGAGAGCCCTGAAGGGCTGTCAGAGGCTGTTCAGGAACAAAAGGTCCCACATTAGACACACAAGAGTGACAACAATAAAACCCCCGATGAGAAAAGCTGACCAGGGGGAAACACAGCAACCACTGAGCAGTTTGAAACACCAGTTTTCAAACCAGAGACACAAACTTCTGCCAGGGGATGATTTCTAGCTGGGGCAGCTTCTTTGCAAGGCAATGAACCCAATTAACTTTCAAAGTCTTTCCAGTGCTACTTATTCTTCAAAAAAATATGCACCTGCAAGCTTAAAGGCTTTAATTAAAGGGCTATTTCAGTAAACATGTAGGGGAAGCAATATCTACTCTTTTATTTATCATATCTTTACCTCTCTTTTAGAAGATTAATGGTTATTTAATAAAAATAAAAAAACCCCTGCTCACTGCATGCTAGCAACTGCTTATTTCTGAAAGAATTTTAAGTGTTGGCTTCCTAAATCAAGATGGGTACTTCCAAGGGCATCAGAGATTAAATTCTTCAGAGCTCTGTCCCAAGACATCAGGACCCAACTGCTCGTTCACCCTGCAGCAGAACTTCCACCAAACAGCACAGCAGCCTGCACCTCCCTTCTGCTTTACCTGTGGCATTTCTTCAAATTATTAGAGCAGATTTGCAATTAAAAAAAATCCTGGAGTCTTTTGGAGTGGGATGGCTTCAAATTACAAGATGCAAGGGGTTGTTAAACAGATAGGCTCTTGTAAAGAGAGGAAATCATTTTTGGGTGTGAACAAGGCAAACAATACCTTCTCCTAACTAAGCATCCCTCAAAAAAAAAAAAAAACCAACTTAAAATAGGTAGCTCTTTGCTACCCACCTCCTCAATAAAAAAAAAAAGCTGTTTACTACCCACCTCCTCAAGAAAAAAAAATGCTCTTTGCTACCCACCTCCTCAAAATAAAAAAAAAATGCTCTTCAGTAATCACCTCCTAAAAAAAAAAATAATGCTCTTCACTACCCATCTCCTCAAAAAACCCCAAAATAATAATGCTCTTCACTACCCATCTACTGAAAAAAATAAAAAATTTAAAAAAATAAAAATACAAATGCTCTTCAGTGCCCACCTCCTTCCCTCCCAGCTGCACATCCATATTCATGACTTCCACCCCATTCCCTCAGCTTCATGTACCTGTAAATAAAGGGAGGAACTGGAGCCATGGGCCATCTTCTGCACCATCCCATCTTTCTGCAGGATGCACTCCTCCAGGTGAATGACATTGGGATGCTGGCTCTTGATGCTGCTCAGTGCCCAGAACTCCCGCAGAGCCAGCTCCACGTTCTCCGGCGCCTGGCACCGGATCTTTTTCACGGCCACCCGGGCAGAGGTCTTCCTGACGACTGCTTCGTACACCACACCATAACTCCCACGGCCAACCTCTCGTATTAGCTCGTACTTAGGCTGGCTACTCACCATCTTCAAGTTCAAGGGTTCTGGGGAAGGGGGGAAAAACCCACAGAGCTAAAGCTTCGGAAGAAGAACCGGGCGGTGTTTTCCATCCCCCTCCCGTGGGGCCGTAGCAGGGCTACCAAACCCCTGTAATTAACGGGGGGTTAATTACCCAGCCTTCCTCTGAAGGCAAAGGTGCACTTGAGGGCAAGGACATTGCAGCTGCTGCTCTGCAAACCTGTTGCCACGGAGTGGGTTAAAAGGGAAATGAAGAGAGTTTGGGTGGGAACGTGAAGATTTCCAATACAGCCCAGGTCAAACCTAGGCTTCCACCCTGCCCTGGCAGGACCAGGGAGCTCCTGCTCCTTTCTCTCAGGCTCTTCTGGGAAGATCTGCAGGGATAACAGTGTGGGGTCATGCTCTCCATCCACACTTGGGAGAGCAGGGAATTGGTTCCAGTTGGAGCCTGGGGTCAGGCAGTAACAGCTTTAATTAACACTGCCTTTTATGAAGGTGGCTGTGTAAGCAAATGCTTCTGGTATAATTTAATCATTCAGTTGTTCTACTGACAATTAAGACAAGAGGATGCAAGACAAGAGGTGCAAGAGATAGCACCCTTTTTTTTTTTTAAGGTCACTGTGGTTCTTCTCCCACCCTCCTCTGAATGAGAAGTCCATGGTTACAAGAAGTTAAATCAGAGTAACCAATTGCAGAAGCTTGTACCCAGCATCTGCCTTTCACTTTTGCTCAAGAGGACAAAAATTAAGAGATTGCTCTATGTGTAAAACAAGACACATGCACACACACACAAAACCCAAACCACCAAACCCTGCTCCAGATTCATGACCCTCCCTGCAAGCTTCCCTGCAAGATTACAGAGCAAAACAGACCAGCACCACCTTCACACAACCAACCAAAATGGGACACTGACTACTGACAAGAAAAAAAAACAAAAACCAAAGCTTGACTAGCCAATGATCACTGGTCAAACAGAATGAAACACAAAACCCAATGAATAAATAAAAATTGCAGCTAGTGTATCAGAACTGAAACAGTCTGTAATATTGCCCGTGATAAATTTGATGCTCTTTATGGAGTGAACCAGGCAATAAGGACCACATCAAAACAGCCTGTTATTACTAGGAAGCTTTCAAGTATTTCCACTGTTTTAGGTACTTTTTTTTTTTTAAGGAAAAAGGGGGGGAAAGAAACCAAAAACAAAAGAAAGAGAGAGAGAAAAAGGTATCATCAGTCTCATGGCAATACTACACAGACATCTTAACCTTTCAAAGTTTCATGCTGCACGTTTAAAGATTATTTTGAACCAAAAACGCACCCAAGGAACAACATTACCACCAAATCCTGCTCAGAGGAGGCACTGAGCCTGCGCCTGAAGCAGAACTATGAGGAACAGATGAAGATTACAGCCTGTGCCTTAAGAACTGCCCCTTCCCATGCAGGGGAGAAGAGCAGGATCTGTAACCTCACCAAGCAGCCACTTAACTCCTGAGGAGAGGATTGCGTTACTCAAACACAGCAAGACGAGCAGAAAACATCCCCCTCTTACCCCCATCCCCATCCCCCTCACCCCGTGCGGGCAGGCGGGTGCTGTGCCCTTCCCAGAGAGGAGCTGTCATTCTGCCCAGGCTGCTCTGCTTGCTGCCTGCCTGCCTTCACCCCCACAAAGGCCTCAAAAACCGCTCTCTGGAAATGCCACCGCGATTTCATGATTTAATGTCCCCCTCACCCCTTGGGAAGCTGCCGCCGGCTCCCAGGGCAGCGACCGGGCCCGAGCTGCAGGGCCCCGGGGCGGGCACCGGAGCAGGCCCAGGCTCGGGAACCGCCAGCTGCTTCCCCTCCCTGTTTGCCTCGTTAGCAGCCGTAATTACGGAGTAAAATAAATTAAACACCAACCCCCTCACAGCACCCCTCCCCTTCTCCTCTTCGCCCTGCACCCCCAGGGAGGCCCCGCTGTCACCCCTCTGCACCCTTTGGCTCCGGAAGGAAACTACCGAGGCACCGCTCGCTTTCCGCAGCGGGGTCTGACCCCGTCAGATGCGGCCTGAGGGGGATGTGGCCCCGCCGGGCCCTGCCGCCGCCTCAGCCGCTACCGGGCCCCCTCACAACCCCTCAGGGCCGAGGTTCACACCCAGCAGCCCCCCCACACACTGTGACGCGGGGGCGACAGCAGGGAGGAGGGGTGACCGCCCAGACCCGCTCCCCCATCACCGAGCCGGACCAAGCCGAGCCCGGGAGGTGACCGCGTTACCTCAGGGCCACCGCCGCCACCGCGCTGCCGCCTCCCGACCGCCATTATCGGGCTCCCTCCCCAGCCCTGCGCCGCCGCGGCCACGCCCCCTTTACAGACCCCGCCCCCTTTCCCCCATCCTCGCCCTCTGATTGGTCGAGTCGAGTTGGGGAGGGGGGGCGGGGCACGTGCCGTTCCCGCGCTTCCCCCCCCCACACGCATCCCCCCCCCTACCCGCAGCTCCGGCCGTTCCTGAGCATCCCTGTGCATCCCTGAACATCCCTGGACATCCCTGTGCATCCCTGAGCACCCCTGTGCATCCCTGTGCATCCCTGAGCACCCCTAAACACCCCTGAGCATCCCTGAGCATTCCTGAGCACCCCTGAGCATCCCTGAGCACCTCTGTGCATCCCTGAACAACTCTGAGCATCCCTGAACATCCCTGAGCATTCCTGAGCACCCCTGAGCATTCCTCAGCACCCCTGAACAACTCTGAGCACCCCTGAGCATCCCTGTGCACCTCTGAACATCCCTGAGCATCCCTTGGCATTCCTGAACATCCCTGTGCATCCCTCAGCATTCCTGAACAGCTCTGAGCATCCCTGAGCACCCCTGAACATCCCTGAGCATCCCTGCATCCCTGTGCATCCCTGAGCATCCCTGAACACCCCTGAGCATCCCTGTGCACCCCCCGGTTGCTCTCTGCCTGCACCCCCCCACACACAGCTGTGCTCACCCCTCCACACTTTGCAGTACAGACCTCCTGATTTTTTTTTTTTTTTTTTTTGGGTGGGTGTTATTTTAAAAATTTATTTATTTATTCATCCCTTCGTATCTTGCTTGGCATTTAGAACAAAATCAAGAGTCCCTCTGCCTTTGTTCAGCGGCAAAACAACTCCTGGCAATGAGCTCCCAACCTCCCCTGTGCCCCACTCTCTGCACACACACATGCACAGGATTTGGAGGGGCACAGGGCTCCTGTCATGGCCCCCTCAACCCGTTGCGCAGCCACCACAGGGCCACCTGGGGAGAAAACGGGGCCACCTGCTGCTCAGAGCCCAAGTAGCCACCATACTGATACATTCCTGCCAGAGCAAAGTTGTCTCCAGGGTTAACTGGGAAAGAGCCCGGTGGGGATCAGTGCCCTGGGCCCTGCCTAAGCTGCCCCAAGCCAATTAGAGACCCAAGAGCCCCTTGTGGGTTTTGCAAGCTGATTAGGGCATTACAACCCCTTCCTTCCCACCAATCCCTTTAATCGAGTCCAGAGGCAATTAGTTAATCAATACCACCCCAAGGGCAGGGCCAGCTGGTGGGTGTGGGGATGGGTGCACATCTTGGGGCCCCTCTTCTGGCTCCAGCTTGTGGCTCACCCCAGCCCTGCACCCATCCAGCCCTGCACCCATGCCAGCTGCTGTTGCTTGGAAGAGCCCCAAGTGCCAGAACAGGGACAATTTTGCAAGATGTGCTTGGCCAGTCCCAGCACAGTCACTTGGTTGACATGTGAGCCTGCCCGGAAGGAGCACCCAAAACAGCTGTGGGGTTGCCCAGCCCTGCCCAGCCCTGCCCTGCCCTGCCCTGCCCTGGGGGGGTTGGGGCAACTGCAGCAAAAAATGGGAATTGTGCACCCATGTACCCCTGTACCCCTGCACCCATGTCCCCATGCACCCCTGTACTTGCAGCAAAAATAGGAATTGTGCACCCCTGGACCCCTGTACCTCTGCACCCACATACCCCTGGCCTTGTGCACCCCTTTACCCACGCACCCGTGCAATTGTGCACCCATTTATCTCTGCACCCTCTGTCCCCGTGCACCCCTGCATCTGTCCACCCGTGCACCCATGCACCCTGGCTACTTGTGCACCCGCTTCCCCACACACCCACAGCCCCCCGCACTCCTGCACCCCTTACCCCTGCACTCCTGCACCCCCCTACTCATGCACCATGCCCCCCAGCACCCATCTCCTCCTGCCCGCAGCCACTGTGGGTGCAGCAGCAGCCACCATCCCACCCCATCTCCCTCCCACCCCACCCCAGCATGACCCATGGGCTATAATTAGCCCTCTCTCCTCCTGTGGTGGCCCATGTGCACAGGCAGTGTCACTTGACATGACACCCTGCTTATCACCCTGCCAGCTGGGCACCCTCTGCCAGGGCTGTGCCCACCCACTTCTCCCCCAACCCCACCCCCCAGTTCCCCCAAGAAGTTTCTGGGTCAGATTTTGCAACCAAGCAGAGGTTGGGTGTGGGTTGTGGCTCTGGAAGGCCAGCACGGGGAGCAGCCCCTGCAGCTGGGGGTGCAGTAAAGCCCCCCCCAAACCCTCCTTTCAGGGGGGTGCATGTGGTGGGGCAGGGAGGGCTGCATCTCCCCGGGGCTCCCTGTCCCCCCTCAGTGTACCCACAGCGTGAGGTGTGTGGTGGCACCCCAGCAGTGCACCCACTGTGTGTGTGGGGGTGTAGCACCCACATTTTGGAGGTGCAAAGGGAGATTCTCCTTACCAACCCCCCCCCTCCCCAGCCCCATTCCTGCCCCCACCACCCTGTCCCAGTGATGCTGGGGATGGTTTTTCCTCCCCTACCCTGTGCCACTGAGGGGGGGGGTCCGGCCCCAGGATGTGACCACTGTGTCACCCTGCAGGGCTGGTGGCCACTTGGTGTCGGGGGGTAAAGCCTGGCTCTGCTTCCCCCCACCCCCCAGCTCCGGTTTCGGTGTGCCGGCCCCCGGCACGGGAGGGCAGGACCTCCCGGACAGCCTGTCCCTGTTCCCAGCTTGTTTACAGTGACATCCTGATGGCTCAAACCCGGGTGACGGGTGACAGGTGCTGCTTCTGGGGACACTCGACCCTCTGTCAGGATTTGATTCCTCGTGACCACGAAGTGACTTATAAATAG
Source organism: Calypte anna (assembly GCF_003957555.1). Lineage (NCBI taxonomy): Eukaryota > Metazoa > Chordata > Aves > Apodiformes > Trochilidae > Calypte > Calypte anna. The sequence goes on from NC_044268.1 coordinate 1,688,148, forward strand.
GGGGAGGAGAAGCCGCCGGCAGCCGAGAGGGAGAGAGAGGGAAGTGCCGTTGTGCTGATGGATTTCCCAACCGGGATCCTGCGGGATGGCAGCCCCATGGAGAGCCTGGAGAAGCAGCTGATCTGCCCCATCTGCCTGGAGATGTTCAGCAAGCCCGTGGTGATCCTGCCCTGCCAGCACAACCTCTGCCGCAAGTGTGCCAATGACATCTTCCAGGTGAGAAGGGGCCCCAGCCCCCCGGAGGGACACGGGGATTGCTCACGGGGCTGCGGGGATGCTCAGGGATCTCCCCCACTCCCGTGTTCATCTCCTCCTTAAAGGCTTCCAACCCTTACTGGCAGAACCGGGGCAGTGTGGTTTCGGGGGGTCGGTTCCGGTGCCCCTCCTGCCGCCACGAGGTGCTGCTGGACCGACACGGGGTCTATGGGCTGCAGAGGAACCTGCTGGTGGAGAACATCATCGACATCTACAAGCAGGAGTGCTCCAGGTGGGCAAGGGGTGTGTGTTGGGGGGGGGGGGGGGTTGTGGCTCATTGCTTGTCCTGCTGGGACCCTGGGGACACGGGGACCTCCTGAGACCCAGCACCACCACGGAGACCTTGGGAGATGGCAGCTGGATGAGAAATTGGGGAATTTCAGTGGTCCCAAATCTTCCTCCCTCAACCCAAATCCAACCCCCCCGCCATGCAGAGCAGTTTGGGTCTCTGGGTGGCTCAGGGGGACAGCAGGTCCCCAGGGGGGTGGTGGCAGCAGAGCGGGTCCTGTTCCCCGCTGTGCTCTGCAGCTGGAGCGTTTGGTGGGAGATAAGAGGTGTGGGGGACAAATCCAGGCTCTGCTCATGACAGTGGCACTGCTGGCTGATAAGGGACAGGGGGACAGCTTGGGGGGCCCACTCCATAAGATCATGTGGCTGAGGAGGGGGACTTGGAGGGCTCACAGGTTCTTGAAGCAGAGCAGTGGCCCCTGCCAAACTTCCTGAACTGCTGTAAATATTGTCTAAGAGCCATGGGGACAGGGACGATGGCACGTGGCAGGTGGCTGTGGCTGCTGGGGGGGGACTTGGGGGGCCAGCCCTGTCTTTGTTTCAGTGGGTTGGCTTGTCCCCACGTCCCCCTCCTTGCAGCAGAGGGGATGATTGAGCTGAAGCCCCTGGCTGGGACCCCCCAGGGGTATCTTGGCTGGTCACATGTTGGGTGACAACAATAAATTCCAGCAGCCCGAGGCTAAAATTAGGTGTTTGTGCAGTGTCCCTGGAGTGTCACCCCCCCTGCCACCAGGGCTGACTGCTGCCATGCCCAGTGCTACACTGGTTCAAACGGGAGTTTACTGGTCTTGGGGTTTACAGAGGAAAAGAAGACAGTGGCTCCTGTAGGAGTAGGAGTGGGGTGACACCAGGATCCTGACTCTTTCCTGGGGACTTGATTTTGGGGTGGCTTTGCAGCATCAGTGGGGATGTCACTGTGCTGGGGACAATGCTGCAAGAGAGGTGTCATCACTGTGGGGACAGTGCTGCAGCAGGGATGTCCCAGCAATGGGGGCATCACCTCAATGGGGCTGTCACCCTGATGGGGCTGTCACCCTGATGGGGATGTCACCTCGATGGGGATGTCACCCTGATGGGGATGTCACCTCTCTCTCCAGCAGGCCACTGAAGAAGGGGGAGCACCCCATGTGCAAGGAGCACGAGGACGAGCGGATCAACATCTACTGTGTCACCTGCGAGGTCCCCACCTGCTCCATGTGCAAAGTTTTTGGTGCCCACAAGGACTGCGAGGTTGCCCCTCTGCAAAGTGTCTTCCAGGGCCAGAAGGTGCCATGGGGGAGGGGGACAGAGACACCAGAGGGGGAGGGCATGGGGTGCAGGTCTGGTCCTGGGGTGATGTGCTGAGCTGGGGCAGCCACAAATAGCACTGGGACTCACTCATGGGGTATTAATATCCTCCTGGTGACTTCGCCCAGGAGACAGCCTATATTTAGAGTGGCCGTGGCTGGAAGGGGACATGGGGGGAGCAGGGCTGGGGCTGGGCAATACCCAGCCTGTCCCCACGGGTGGGAGATGTCCCCATCCCTGTCCCAGCTGGTCTTCAAGCTGTTTCTGTCCATCCACCCCTGCCCAGAGCGAGCTGAACAACTGCATCTCCATGCTGGTGGCGGGGAACGACCGGATCCAAACCATCATCTCCCAGCTGGAGGACTCGTGCCGGAGCACTGAGGTGAGGAAAAGGGGAAAAGGAGCCCTGGGAAAGCCTGGTGACACTCGGGATGGCCAGGAGGGAGCTGGAGAATGGAGTAGGGAAGCCCCTGGGCTGCTGCTGGTGCTGAGGGGGACACCCACATGGCATCATCCCTTGTCCCACAGGAGAACAGTGAGGCGGCCAAGCGGGAGCTGTGTGCTCGCTTCGATGCTTTGGCAGAACTGCTGGAGGAGAAGAAGTCAGAGATGCTGCAGCGCATCACCCAGGAGCAGGGTGACAAAACCAGCTTCATCCAGGGCCTTATCCACCAGTACAAGGAGCAGCTGGAGAAGTCGAGCCGACTGGTGGAAACAGCTGTCCAGGCCATGGAGGAGCCTAACGGGGCTGCCTTCCTCATGGTGAGACCCCTAAAGCCCTTCCCCTGGTGTCCCACCCGCTTGGGGACATCCCACATGGCTCCATTCACCTCTCCTCTTGCTCCCTGCAGAATGCCAAGCAGCTCATTAAAACGTAAGTGTCCAAATTGTGGAAAATTTGGTGCTCCCCACTCCCTTCCCCGCAGCCAGGCAGGATTTGGCCACAGAGTGCCCAGGTGGTGAGCATGGGGATGCCCCAACCTCCTGCCATGGCACTGTGTGGTTCCCCAGCCTGGTCAGTGGGCAGGAGGGGACATGGCTGTGCTGTCCTTGCCCAGGATTGTGGAAGCCTCCAAGGGTGGCAAGCTGGAGAAGATTGAGCAGGGCTACGAGAGCATGGACGCCTTCACAGTGAGCCTGGACCACCTCACCGAGGCTGTCCATGCCTTGGACTTCATCCCCAGTAAGTCAGCCCTTGACCCCCTCCCCTGAAGCCCCATCCCACCCGGTGGCACCCATCACCTTTCCCTGGTGGCCCCGTGGTGACGTTTGGTCACTTGTTTGCAGCAGAGGAAGACGAGGAGTTCTTCGATGGGGAGGAGGAGGAGGAGGAGGCGGAAGAGGATGCAGCGCCTGAGAGGACAGTGATGGGTAAGGGGCTGCACGGCCCAGCTCATCCCCTCCTGGGACCCTCAAGCACCCACGGGGGAACTTCGGGGGCTTGGACCCCCCCTGACCTCCCCATCCTCTCCCCCTGGCAGCTCCCCTGTAGCCACAGCGGCGTTGATGGGGCGGGAGGAACGCCGCGGGCGCAGGATGTCCAGCGACGGGACTGGGGACAACGGGGAGGGGGAGGGGGGACACACATGCCATGGGGGTTGGTGGCTTCGTGAGCCACCGCCAGCTCCAGCACAGGACACTTTTCTATACGGGTGCAAAAAGGACAATTCCGCACGTTTTGTATCTTCCTTGTTTTGTATATAATTGTCACGGATTTGAATTTTGTGTATTTTGTAAAGAAAAAAAAAACCGGTGGTTTGGGTGGTGTTGGTTTGTTTGGGTTTTTTTTTGTTTTGTTTTAGTTTCCTTGTCTCTCATTCTCAACTTGCCAGCCTCACGATGGGCACAGGAGACCCAGGGCAGGGGGGTGGGGGAGTGGAGTTGCCCAGTTGGTGCCATCACCAGTGTCCCTGCCAGCACCCAGCCTGGCAGAGGGATGTCACCCAGTCCAACACTTAATTTGCAGCCTCATTAGCACCTCCAGCAGCACTGGCACCCTGTGCCTGGCCACCTGCCTGGGGATGTAACAGGTCAGCACCCAGCAAGATTTATCTCCTGGCCCCGGGATGTCCTGGGCTTCTGCTTGCCCAGGTTTGGGGTCATGACAAGGGAGGGGTGAGGATGCTCGGGCAGCCCTCAAAGTGGGGGTGGAATCAGCATCGAGCTGCTGGTTTGCTGCTGGCTGAGCTGGCAAGACTGCAAAAAATATACCATGGATGCAAAAAAAATGTAGCAGGAATGCAAAAATATTCCAGGGGGCTGCAAATAAACCACGGATGCAAAAATATACCAGGAATGGGGGGAAAAATAAAAAAAAACCAAACCAACAAACACCGTGGAAGCAAAAATATATCGCAGGTGCAAAAATATACCAGTTACTGCTTTTCTCCTGCAAAAGGGAAACTGAGGCAGCACCAGCAGTGGTACCGGGATTGCAGTCAGCACCAGGGCATTTAGCGCCGCTCCCCCGGGGGGGTGGGCTGGGCTCAGGCTTATCCATCACATGGCAGCTGGATTTAAACTGGGGGGGAAGGGAGGAGGGGGATGGGGCTGAGGGCTCCCTGGAGAGGGGCAGGGAGATCCTGGGGTGGTTTTAGGGGTTCCTGGGTGGTGTCCATGGTGATGGTGGTGATCCCACCGCTGATCCCCCCACAACCCCGTTCGGGGCAGGCACTTTGCGGCCGGCCTGATCGTCCCCCCCACCCCCACCCCCTTGGTGGCTTTGCGCACGAGTTCCCGGTCGCTTCACACGAGCCAAGGCCACCGCTGCCACCGGCACCGGCCACGCCGCGGGGTCACCCCCTCTGTCCCCATCCTCGCCCCGCAGGAGGACGATGGCAGCCGGCGAGGAGAAACAGCACCTGCTGAGCCCGGGAGCAGGAGGGTAGGGAGAGACCCGGGGGGGTTTGGGGACACGGTGTCCCCTCTTCCTCCCGCTGCTCCCACCTGGGATCCCCTGGAGGCATCTGGCTGCGGAGAGGGAGGGGGGGGAGAGGGTGTTTCAGCCTCCAACCCACTCCCCAAGCCTCTCCCTGACCCCTCTCCCCGGCAGGTCCTACCTGGGGGCTGCGCAAAAGGACGAACACAGCTCAGCGCCTGTCCTGGAGCTGGGGACACGGCGTGGCCAGCATTGCCACACGCGTGGGGACAGCGGCCACCCCGGCCAGCAGCAGCGGGCCCGCAGGAAGCTCTACCTGGCTGCTGGCATCTGCCTGGTCTTCATGGTGGGGGAAGCCGTGGGTGAGTGGGGGGTGCAGGGTCGGGGGTGGGGGTCCACTGCCTGCAGACCCTCGTGTCCTGACTCCCCTGTGGGTGCAGGCAGGGCTCCCCGTTATTTCTTGGTGGGTCAAAGCACCCACTGTGCCCACCTCATGCCCACCTCAGGCTGGGACACCATCCCCCCCCCCGATGCCACCCTGACGTCCCCACTGTCCCCTCCCCGCAGGGGGGTACCTGGCACACAGCTTGGCCATCCTGATGGATGCAGCCCACCTCCTGACAGACTTTGCCAGCATCATGATCAGTCTCTTTGCTCTCTGGGTCTCCTCACGTCCTCCCACCAAAACCATGAACTTTGGCTGGCACCGGGCAGGTAACGGGGTGTCACCACCCCCTCAGAGTGCCCTGGGTCCCTTCCCCATGGGGACCAGGTGCCTTCGGGAGTCCCAGGAGGCACAGGGAGCCCTGGCACCTGGGTATAGGACAGGGCAGGGAACAAGCACTGCTGTCCCCATGCAAGGAACAGCCCTGGAGATGGCTCCCTGGTGCCCACCCTAGCCCTGGGTGGAGCAGGAGGGTGCTTGGGCTTGGCAAAGCAGCATGTGGGACTGGGGTCCTCCTCTCCACAGAGATCTTGGGGGCTCTGCTCTCCGTGCTCTCCATCTGGGTGGTGACAGGGGTCCTGGTCTACCTGGCTGCCCAACGCCTGCTCTCAGGTGACTATGACATCGAGGGCAGTGCCATGCTCATCACCTCTGCCTGTGCTGTGGCTGTCAACATCGTGTACGCACCCCTTACCCTCCCCAGGCATCCCCCACCCCCTGCCCAGTGTCCCCACAGGGATGTCACCCCTGCCCTGCCCACAGGATGGGGGTGGCTCTGCACCAGACAGGGCACGGGCACAGCCATGGGGCAGCTGGGGAGCAGCCCAGTGCCAGTGTCCGTGCTGCCTTCATCCACGTCGTGGGGGACCTGCTGCAGAGCCTCGGTGTCCTCATTGCTGCCTACATCATCTTCTTTAAGGTCGGGTGGGCATAGGGGCAAAGGGGGTGCTGGGGATGGGGACAGTGGCTTCAGCGGGCACAGGAGTGAGACGGAGAGGACCGTGTCCCCTCAGCAGTGGTGCCGATGGGGATTTGGGGTGAGGTGGCAGCACCAGAGGGGCCTCACCCTCTCCCACCCTCTGCAGCCTGAGTACAAGTACGTGGATCCCATCTGCACCTTCCTTTTCTCTGCCCTGGTGCTGGGGACGACGCTGACCATCCTCCGTGATGTCCTCCTGGTCCTCATGGAGGGTAGGGACCCACCAATGGGGAATCCCCAGGCCTTGGGGCCACCCATGGGTGCGGTGGACTCCCACTTCATCCCTCCAGCACCCACAGCTCTCCCTCTCTCCCACCCAGGTACCCCAAAAGGAATGGACTTCAACGCTGTGCGGGAGACACTGCTGGGGGTAGGGGGGGTGGAGGCCGTCCACAGCCTCCACATCTGGGCACTGACAGCAGCACAGCCACTGCTCTCAGTGCACATCGCCATCAGTGAGTGCTGAGACACCCAGTTTTGGGGTGGGGATTTAGGGCTCACTCCCCTCTCCCCATCCTGACACCCCCCTTTGCTCCTTGACAGATGCGGGTGCCAGTGCTCAGGAGGTGCTGGAGGAGGCCAGCACCCGGCTGCAGGGCACCTTCTACTTCCACACCACCACCATCCAGGTGGAGAGCTACTCCGAGGAGATGCGGGACTGCCAGGAGTGCCAACCCCCCCAAGACTGAGCTTCCCTCCATCTCCGGGAGGGGGGATTTTTCATAGGTGGAAAATAAAGGGGAGCAAAGGGCTGGTTGTGTGCGGGGGGAGTTTGGGTCTGGCAGCATCGGGGTGTCACCTCTGGTGTCTTTGAAGGCAGCAAGGATGGAGCCACAGCCATGGCAGCCAGAGGAGAGCAGCAGTTGGAGGGCAGCAACCTTCATTTCCCCCCTTTCTATTCAGGCAGGGGGGAAAAGCAGCTGAAATAGCCCTTTTTTCTACTTTGGGGAGCCCTGTGAGGCAATGGGATGCTGGGGAGCTGCAGGGGGACCCATCACAGCCGGGGCAGGAGGGAGAACACTCTGGCCCTCCTCTCACCTCTTATCACTCCCGTTTGCCCTTAGGAAGCCAAAGGACTCGCCCTCCCCGCGGGGTTGGGTGCTGAGGGGGGGTTGGGTGTGCAGCCGGGTGCTGCACGGGGTGTTCCCAGGGTGCCTGGGTGGCTGTTGATGGCACAAGCTCCTGGTGGTCCTTACATACCCCCATCCCACAGCCACCAGCCAGGCTCTGCCTCTCCACACATCTTTATTGCACTGATAGAACCCGGCAATAAGTAAAACCCGACAGCGAGTAAAACTCGACAAGGGGTAAAACCTGACAAGGAGTAAAACCTGATAATGAGTGAAACCCGACAGCGAGTAAAACCCGACAGCAAGTAAAACCTGACAAGGAGTAAAACGTGGCAAGGAGTAAAACGTGGCAAGGAGTAAAACCCCATCAGCCGACTGCCTGCTCCCGGGAGGGCTCCGTGCACGGTGAGCGGAGCCCCCGGGGCTGTCCCCGACCCGGCTCCCCAGCAGCCCTCAGGGCTTTTCCAAGCGTGGGTATTTCTTGCGCAGGACGGAGACCTGGTCCTTGAAGAGGACGGGGTCCAGGCGGAGTTGGGAGGAGACGAGGGGCATGTAACCAAACCAGTCCACCAGCTGGTTGAGGCAATCCTGTCGCTGGGAGAAACCTCGGTCACACCCCCCCCCCCCCCCGCCGTGCCCTTCACCTCGGCAGGAGGGGGAGCAGGGAGGTGAGGGGCTCCCCTCATCAGCCCTCATCAGGTGGTTCTCTGTATCCCCATCCTTGTGCCCTACCTGCTGGGACACGCTCTCCTTGTGCTGCTTGCGTTGGGTGACTTTGATGGGTGGCAGCTTGGTGACAGCAGCCACCAGGACGTTCATCAGGATGTCCTCACAGGCAGCAAGGCCACCCACCAGCTCCCGCAGCCCCGCCGGCAGGTACTGGGTGAAGAGGCTGTGATAATACCTGGGGAGGGAGTGAGGAGGGGGGGGGCAGAATGCAGCTGAGCCCCCAGCCCCACCCGCATCTCCCCGGCTGGGTACCTGTGATAGAAGGCGGCCGTGGTGAGGATGATGGAGAACTCGTTGGTCCATTGGGAGGTGTAACCCCAGCACCTCTGCTCAGGGTCCCAGAAGTGGCTGCACGAGGGGAAGCCCACGATGCGCTCAGGGAAGCTGCGCCACACCATGAAAGCAAAATCCACCTGGCACAGGACAGGGGACAGTGTCACCAGGCTGTGGGGACCCATGGGAGGGGACTCATGGGCTAGGGGACAGTGTCACCAGACTGTGGGGACCCAGGAGAGGGGGCTTGTGGGATGGGAGATGGTGTCACCAGGCTGTGGGGACCCATGGGAGGGGACTCATGGGCTAGGGGACAATGCTACCAGGCAGTGGTGACCCAGGGGAAGGGGCTTGTGGGATGGGATACGGTGCCACCAGGCTGTGGGAAGCCATGGGAGGGGGCTCATGGGCTAGGGGACAGTGTCACCAGGCTGTGGGAAGCCATGGGAGGGGGGCTCACGGATGCCCCTGCCTTTCCCCATAAGTGTGTCCGGGTCATGGGGACATGGGGACAGCAGGCACAGGTCCCTGCCAGCCCCATGGTTACCACCCAGCAGCCTTCCTGGCCTGGCACAGGGCTTGTCCCAGCTCCAGGGGGCTGGGACAGTGGTGTCCATGGCCTCACCTCACTGGTGGAGAGGCTGCTGTGCTCATCCAGGCTCAGCACGGCGTCCGTCTGGATGGCAGCGTAGGGGAAGAAGCGGTCGCTGAGCTACAGGGGGTGGAAAATCAGGTTGGGATGTGCCATGGGGTGGGTGCCCCAGCTCCCTGCCTGCACCTTGGCTTCTCTCACCTTCCCACTGCCCTGGATGATGGTCAGAGGCACGGGGGTTTGGGGCCATCTCCCGCTGGGTGGTGGTGGCTTCTCACAGTCCCACAGCACCAGGACCTGCAAAGGGGGTAACCAGCGTGTCCGGGGGGAGGCTTGACCCACTTGGGGGTGTTGGTGCATTGGTGTTCACGAGGTGGTCAGGGACCAGCCCCCCCCCAGCACTGCAGCAGGACCTGCTCCAGCCCCACTCCTCCTAAAACCATCTCATGGCAGTTTGGACCACGGCAACCCCATAGGTGGTCCCACCAGCACCCTGAGGGGCTGGGCAGACAGCTCTGCCCATCCAAGGGTGACACTAGCAGCCATCCCTCACACCCTTCCTAGCCCCTGGGACACGGCCCCATCCATCCCAATGCATTCCCGGGATCTGCACTGAGTGGAGAAGGACTCAGCTCCTCCCACCTGGGCGCAGTACTGGGATGCAGAGACAGCCTGGATGAGCCTGAGAATGGGCTGGGAAGGGGATCCCACCGGTGAGACGGCCCGGATGAAAGCTGTGAACTTCTCAGAGGGGCTGGAGCCTGAGAAAGCAGGAGGAGATTTGTGGCATGCACTGAGTTTGCCGTGCTCAGCCGGGGCACAGGGGTCCTACCGTGCTGCAGGTAGTAGAAGGGAAAGTCCCCTGGGTGGGTGGAGAAGTCGGGCAGGGCCAGGAGCCCCCCGGGCAGCGAGTTCCAGAGGAAGCGGGAGCGGGAGCGGTGCGGGAGCAGCCGGTCCTTGATGATCTGCCAGAGCCCAAGGAGAAGTTCTCAGCACCTTGGTAGTGACCCCGGGGGCTGGAGGTGGTCAGAAAGGGGGGATGGGGAGGTGGGGGGCTCACTTCCAGCGTCGTATGGACGATTTTATCGACAGAGGAGAAGTAGGCGTCCCACAGGAACTGGGTCTGCTGCTGGAACGCCAGCACACGCTCTGGGTGGATGCAGCGAACAGCCGAGGGGATCTACGGCAGCCGTGGGGGAGCTGGGCTCTCACCTTGTCCCCTCACAGCCCCCTGGCACGGCTGCCTTGCCTCCAGCACCTCCCGTGGCCAAGGATGCTGTGCCACCTCCTCTCCAGAAAGTAGGATCTGACCCAGGACCCCCCAAGGGCTTTGGGTCTGGGGAGATGCTCAACACCCCCCACCACCACCACCCACCGGGATGAATGATATCCTTCGGGGCTGCACTGGGACAAAACCCCCTCTTAGAGCTGGATGAGCCCTCCCCGCATCCCCCCACAGGAGAGCTGCGGAGGATTCACCCCCCAAGTTTGGCTGGGGACTTAATCAGTCCTGGTGCCACTCACCACGAGGGGAGGGTCCCGAGGGGTGGGGGTTTGGGAGGGCAGGATGGGACCGCGGTACCTGCAGCAGCAGCTTCTCACTGCCCACCACGGCAGCTTTGCCCCAGTCGATGGCCTCGGCAAAGGGCAGCTCCCACCCATCGCTCAGCAGCACCGGGATGCAGGCAGCCTGCGGTGGGACCCCACACAGGTTGGGACGAAACCCCCACACCCCAGGGTGAGGGTCTCCCTGTCCTCCCCAGCCTCCCAACCCCTACCTGCAGGGCCTCCAGGAAGCGAAAGGAGCCCAAACGCCGGCCTCGGGGCACGATGCAGAAGGTGGAGTTGTGCAGCAGCTCCTGGTAGTCGAACCTGGGATGGGAAATGGGGTTGGAGGGAGGGGATTAGGAAGAGACACAGCCCCACCTGTGACCACCCACCTTATGCACCCGACAAAGCTGTGCATCCCTCCTGGGGGAAATGGACCGAGCTCAGGGAAGCGTTAGGATTAATCGGTGTTGAGTTTTGGCTCCAAATATCCCCAGCTCGGCGGGGTTGGGGGAACGGAGATGCTCTGAGTGATGAGCCCACCATCAGAAACGGAACCCCTGATGGACCTAGGAGCCAAATTCGGTCCGAAGAAGTGGGTGAGCCTGGGACCCTGGAGTCTTTCAAAGTCATTACCCTCCTCCCTCCACCCCATTGTAATGAAATCCCAATGCAAAGACAGCGCCCGAACCCCCGAGCCCGAAACTTCGGCGACTCCTCCACCGTGCCCAGACGTGCCGGGACGGGACCGGCCCTGCCTGCCCTGGCACCGGTTCTGGAAGGAGGTGGGGGCAGAGGGCCGGCAGCATTCCCCCTCCCCGTGCTGTGGGGTTATGAAAGCCCCTTCTGTGCAGCCGGTGGGGAGAGGCGCGGCTTCTGCTGGGTCCCTGTGACCACGCCGGAAAATCCAATATTGACATTAGTTTGGGACAGGACCCCGCTGTTCCTGCCTGCGTGGGGAGGAAAGCCAGGTCCTGGATGGGATGGGGAGGAATAAGAGAGGTCCAAGCAGGTGTGGGCGGTGAGGCCAAAGGGCTGCTTGAAATGTGCTGGTCCCCAGGGAGAAGGATGTCCCCGCGATGGGGGTGGTGCCAGCCTGCGGTGAAGGACGTGTCACTGCCACGGGTGCTGCTGGAGCACTACGGAGCATCCTGGCAGCCTGGAATGTGTGAAATCAACCCCGATGCCGAGGTGTGAAGTTTTACGATCAAAACCCACCTCTGAGGAGCCATCCTGACATCTCCGAGGGATGCTGAAAATCTCATCAGTGCACCCTGCCTCGTTAACACCCGTAAGCGACTGCCCCGAGGAGCGAGGGTGGCTCAGACAGCACCCAGACCCCTCGATGACACCTCAGCAGTGACAGCCACATCCTGGCGCTCACCCTGGGGGGGACATCCTCACTGCCACCCGCTCCTTAGTGACCCCAAACCTAGCTGTCACCCCCAACATCTCCATGGGGCTGTTCCATCCCGAGCAGCATGGATCCCGGGGGGGGTAGCCGTGGCGGGGAGGCTGGCGCCGCTCGGGCTGCGGGGCCAAAACCTCCCGATGGAAATATTTTGCTCCTGACGCGTTGCGGTTTCCGGGTAATCACGCCGTCAGGGCTTCCTTGTTTTGTTAGGAGCCGGGATGGGAGCCCACCACGCTCCCTCCGCCCGGCCCCTCCATGGCTCCGGTTGGGCACGGTGCCACCGTGAGGGGGGTGGTTGGGGGGTGGTGTCCCGTTGGCTCCAGAGAGCCTTTTCCCAACCCAGTTCTGTTGCTTTCAGCGCGGGGCAGCCCACACGGAGCCAACCCGCAGCGCTGCTACAAACCCCCCTTTATCCGGGGCACAGACCAGGTTTGTTTTAGGCAGCCTCTCCCGGGGGGGTGAGGAGGGTGATGAAGCCCCCGGTGAGGCCATCCTCTGCTCCCTCTGCCATGCACCAGGTCACCGGGGATGTCCCCAGTGCACGGGGCCATGGGGACAGCTGGGGTCTCACTGCCCCAACCACAGTGTGTCCCTTCCTCGTTGGGCTGTCCCCTTCACAACTGTCCCAGCTCCTTCTCCCTGGGGCAGGAGGACATAAATCCCCTGCATGAGGTTGGGCAGAGCTGCCCTGGCACAATGGAGACACTGGTGGCTTTTTTCCTGGGTGTCCCATGAGGACGAGCAGGATGGCTCAGGGTCACGCATGAGCACGCTGCCCTGTGTCACATGTGTCCTGTCTATCTGCCACCTAAAGCCACCCCAGGCGAGGTGTAAATCTCCCTGTTCTTGCAAACAGTATTAGGGATTACTTGGATTGGTGGGAGCAGGATATCCCTGCCCACTGCCCCTCAGCACAGTGTGGGACTGACCTTGGGATCATGTCCCACCAGCCCACAGCATTACTCAATGTCCTGCAGTGCTCCTGCCCCAAAAAAGGCTCCACAGCAGGGGCTGGTGGCCTGGTGGCACCCACCAATGGGGCCACACAGTGCCCAAGCTGACCCAAAGGCCCAGATAATCCTGGTTCCTGTAGCACCCTGGTTCCTCTTTTACCTCCCAGAACCTCCTAAGACGCTTTGACGATGATGCCAAATGTGGACTCTACCCATCTGCTCTCTGGCTGGGTGGCTGTGGGATGTCCCCAAGCAGCTGAACAGGGCTGGTGGGACAGGGTCTATGGCCACCAACACTGGACACAGCAGTTGTTGCTGGGTCCCAAACAGCAGGATGTGGGGAGAGGTGAGGAGCCAGCAAGGTTCACAGAGCCTTCCACACCCACAGAACTTTATCCCCCCTATGTTTCCACCGAGGTCCATCACACACTGATGCCACCATCCCCACAGGTCAGGGGGGGTGCAGGGGAACCCTCCACCCCACCACGTCCAGTTGAGCTTGAGGCTTCCACCCTGGGATGCCCAAAGCCCTGCCAGTGTTGTGGGATTTTCAGTGGAGCCAGGGAGGGGAGGGATGTTTCAGGCTGATCTCCAAGAGAAACATTTATGGTAGGGGAGGGCAGGGAGGGGGGAGAAGAAAAGCATCATTCATCAGCATTAGGAAAAAGGGAAATCGCATTAGAGGCGGCTGCACTGATTGCAGATAAGAGCTGCTCTTGCCAGATTACTTGAACTTTAATACAGAACAGAAAAGCCCTGAGCAACCAGCACCTCGCTCCCCACCACCCAAATGAAACCCTCATCCACTTCGGAGAGCCCAAAAACTTCCCCTCTCCCCCCATATCTGGAGCTCCAGTCACCCAAAGCAGACACAGCTGCACCCTGCAGAGGGGTTGAGAACATTTTTACGGAGTGTCCCCCCACCCCCCAGCCCCTCTTTCCCAGATCATCTCCAACTCACTTTTCATAGTCGACGTTTGTCCTTGTCACAGCGTGTGTCCTTGTGCTTCTCCCAGTCCTTGCCATGCTTTGCAGTGGTGAGGGAGATGATGTCCTTCCCGTTGTGGATGTGGTGCAGGGCGTTCCTGGTGCCGGAGCCGATGCCGGTCAGGTAACCTCTTCCCCATTGAACACCAATAAATATTCTTTTTGGGGGGGATTGAGTCCTGGTACAACCACCCCTTCTCCCGCCACGCTGCGGGTGGTCCTTGGAGAAGAGAGGAATGGAGATGTTCAAAACCAGGCCTGAAGTTCTCTGTGTAGAAGCTGGCTTTGGCCAGGATTGGCTTGGCCAATGTCAAAACCCAGGTCCTCGGTGTAATTGGCCAGGTCCCCGAGTAGAGGTTGAAGATGAGGTGGTTCCTACCACCATTCCAGAGTGGGAAACTGCGGATTTTCTCATCGACGTTACGGACGTACTGACCCGAGAGATGGTCCCGGTCCAGAGTGTCAATGCTGAGGATGAAGAGGCAAGCTTCCTCAGGCTTGGGGGTGTAGTAACGAGAGCGTTCCACGGAGCTGAGGATTTTGCTGTAACTCTCCGAGAGGGGCTGGTCCCGCTCCCGGGGGTAGGTGAAGACTTTGAAGCCATTTCTCTCACACCTGGAGAGGTCGAAGCAGGTTTCCATCCGGCACCTGCTGTTCTTTATAGACACTCAGCCTTGCTGCCCGCCGCTCCCGGGCGATTGGCAACGAGGGGTCCCCATCACCTGCAGCTCCTCGGGGTCTGCAAAGCTTTTGAGGAGGGACCGATCCGTCCAGCGGGGCCAATTCCTCTGGGCTTCGGCTTTCCTCCCGGGAAAGAAAGCGAAACGGCGCAGCTGGTCCCCTCCAAAGAAGAAAAGCAGGAGCCAAGAGGCAAGGAAAGTCAGGAAAATGTATTTCTTCCTGGTCTGCATAGGTTCATGCACGGCCCCGGCTCCTCATCGGGCTCAGACGGGTGTCAGAGTCCGTCCGGTTGAAAGGCTGATGTCCCAGACCTGAAGCGGGAGGTGGGACGATGGCTCCTGACCCCCAAGGATTACCCTTTACGGCCCGTGGGAGCGTGGATGAGCCCCACAGTCCTCCCACTGTCCCCTCCACCCAGGGCTGTGCTGGCTTTTGGGGGTCTTCCCACTCGGCAGAGCTCTCTGGCAGCAGCGTCCCACTCCCTTCCCTCTGCCTCAGCGTCTACTCCGCTGGGTCCCCGTGCTGTGACAATGACATTTCCATCGCCACTTGGCCCGGCTTCAAATCCCTAGGGAAGGGGAGAGGTCGTGGCGTGGCAGTCACGCTGCCGCCAACCCCGTCACCGCAAGCAGCTCCTCACATCCCCACGACGGGAACCCCTGCGCAGACCTCTCCTGGGAATAAAAAACCTCCCACTCCCTCAGGGCTGTCCCCAGCCTGCTCCTTGCTCCCGGTACCTTTGGGAATACGCAGCTCCGGGTGGGTTTCGGGACGCCGTGCCCGAAGGCTCGACACGTGGCTCCCGCCGCCTCCGTGCTGCATCCCCGGCCGGGGACGGTGCCGGAGGAGGAGCCGCCGGGTCGGGCTCTGCCCTCCCTCAGGAGCTGCCTCCCGGGGGTCTCCCCCTCCGTTCGCCTGTCCCGGGGATGCGCGTGTCTGGGGATGGGGACGGAGGTGTTCCCCCACCTTGTCACCTTGTCCGTCT
The DNA here is from genome assembly GCF_003957555.1 of Calypte anna. Classification (NCBI taxonomy): domain Eukaryota; kingdom Metazoa; phylum Chordata; class Aves; order Apodiformes; family Trochilidae; genus Calypte; species Calypte anna. The sequence continues at coordinate 1,703,512 of NC_044268.1, forward strand.
GACCCTGCCTTAGGCTGTTTGTCCCCGTGTCACCCCTGACCTCCTGTGCAAGCCCCCAGCTGCCCGCGCCCCTCGTGGTCGCCTGTCTCCCCGTCTAGCTGTCCCCTGTGTCCCCTCGAGGCTGGGTGTCCCGTGTCGTGTCCCCACTGGGGCTGGCTGTCCTCGGTCCGTCTGTCCGTTCCCGCCCTGGGGCTGTTTGCCCCCTGTCTGTCCGTTCCCCTCGGGGCTGGCTGTCCCCCGTCCGTGGGTCCCCTCCCTGGCTGTCCGCCTGTCCCCTTGTCTCTTCCCCGATCAGTTCCCGGCCCCCTTTCCCGGCCGGTCCCCAAGGTCCATCACCCCCCCTGTTCCATCACGCCCGCACCGGGTCCCCCCCCGTCCCGCATCTGTTCCACCGCGTCCCTTTCGCACCGTCACGACTTTAGCCCCGCCCACTCATCTCCTATTGGTCACCCTCGCCCCGTGGGCGTGGCCCGCAGAGCCTCCCCTCCCCTGCGGCGCCTTCTCATTGGCCGCGCCCGCAGAGCGCCCACGTGGGAAGGGGGGGGGGGATGGGGGTGGTTCCCCGCGCCCCGGGGGGTACCGGGGCTCCGCAGGGTCCCTGTGCCCCCCGCAGGGTCCCCGTGCCCCCCGCACGCTCCGGGACCTCCGAGTCCGGGGAACCCCGAGGGGCGCGGCCCGTCCCGTCCCGGTGGTCTCGGTGCCCCAGCTGCCTAGACCCCCCGGGAGCCCCCAAAGGGATAGGGTTCCAGTGGGGAGCAGTGGGGGACGAAGCCGGTGCTGGGCTCTCAAGGGGGGCGTATCCCAGAGGTGGGGGTCCCAGCCTGCCCAGACCCCCCCGGATGAGCCGCAGGAGCCGAGTGGGAGCATGGGCCGAGTTCATCCCAATAGGGAAATCCCCCTGGAAAAGCCAGCGCGGGACTAACATGGGCAGCAGAGCAGCCAACCGGCCCCTGGCAGCACCCACAGAACCGAGACCCTGGGGTTCGGCTGCGGGACCCCACCCCAATTATCCCGCAGGCTCAGAGGCAAGAGCTGGATGTCCTGGAGCAGCTGGGCTGGGCCACCTTGAGCATCCCCCACTACCCCCATCCCCAGTGGATTTCCCGGGGTGCTGTGGGGTTGCTGAGCCCCACGGCGTGGAGCCAGGCGTGGGCTGGAGTGGGCAGCAGGGCAGGTCGGGGCTCGACTCTCCCACCCTGCCCCGGCATCCCCGGCTCTGCCAGACACCCCGCACCGGCCCCGCCGGCTGTGCAAGCTGGGACGGGGCAGGGCTCTGGATCCCATCCATGGGTGTAACAACTCGGCCGGCCTCAGCCTCTGGGCAGGACGGGCACGGAGCAGGGTGCCACCATCCCCAGATGGGCTGGGGTCTCCCCTCGCTCCTGGGTGGGACCCAGGGGACATACAGAGAGTGGCAGCTCAGCCTGTGCCTCAGTTTCCCCACGCAGCCCCATGCTGGGGAGCTCGGCGTGGGCCTGCGTGCGCGGCAGCTCGGTAGGGAGGGTTTTTTACCAAATCTTTGGATATTTATTTGCCACGCCAGGCCCCGTGGGGAGTTAATCCCTGACTACCGAGGGGATTACCACGGGCCGGGGGCTGCTTGAGCTGCAGAAAGCGGATTAAGCGAAGGACAGGGGACGTGGGGACGGGCAGACGGAGCCCCGGTCCACCTCGGGTTGAGGAGGGGGGCATGGGGACAGTCCCCATCCCCGTGGGGGCAGGGACCCAGCCCCCGAGGTCAGGGTGTTGCCCGTGGACACGGATCCCACCGTGGGAACTCACGGAGGGGATGCGATGGAGGGACCGGGGATGAGTCCCCACACTGGTGGCGCTGGAACCTGCAACTTGCACTGGTGGCACTGGCAGCTGTGGTTTTGCACTGGTGGCACTGGGAGCTGTGCCCTGTACTGGTGTCTACTGGGAGTTGTAGTTCCCGTGCAGCGGTGTCACTGGGAGCTGTAGTGCAGGGTGTACTGGTGCGTGCTGGGAGCTGTGACCCGGCGAACTGGTGAGTGCGGGGGGAATGGGGAATGGTGCTGGTGGGGGGGATGACTGGGGGGCACAGAGGGAAACTGGGAGCTGGGGGAGCCCTGGGAGCTTGGGAAGAGCACTGGGAGCCATAGGGGGAACTGGAGGGGTGGTGAGGGGGGGCGGTACTGGGAAGTCTGGTGGAGTACTGGGAGCTGTAGGGGTAACTGAGGGCACTGGGAGCTGGGGGATACTGGGAGCTGAGGGGCACTGGGTGTTGTGGGACACTGGAAGCTCTTGGGAGGCACTGGGAACTGCGAAGGTAACTGGGTTCCGTCTGCCGGGAGCACTGGGGGCTGCAGGGAAGGCTTTGGGAGTCGGGCACTGGGAAGCACTGGGAAGCACTGGGAGCTGTAGTTCCGCTGGGGATACTGGGAGGGGAAGTGCGGGGAGCCAGTGTATACTGGGAAGTGTAGTCCGGGGCTCCAGCGCTTACTGGGAGGTGTAGTCCCAGTCCAGGGCCATGCTGGGAGTTGTGGTTCCGGGAGCAGCTGCAGTCCTGCACAGGGGGGGTGCAGGGCTCTGTGTGTGTCCCCCGTGTCCTCAGTGGCCATGTCAGCCCCTGGGCACCCCCAGCTCTGCTCTGCCTGGGCTGCCCACCCCAGCCCTCAGCATCCCGGGGGGGCAGGGAGGGGATGATGGAGATGGGTGCCATGGGTGGCCATGGGTGGCCATGGGATCCCCACCATCCCTCTCCAGCAGAGAAACCACAGGGTTCTTCCCCCAGCAGCCCCCCCACACCCAGCCATGGGTATATGGGAAGGGGGTCATTGGGAACCTGGTTTTCTAAGGTTTTCTATGGTTTTCTATGGCTTTCTGAGCCATAGGAGGGGGGTTGGGGTAAGGATTAGGGACTGAATTGGGGTCCCCTCAGGCAGGGGATGGTCACTGACCCCATGTTTCTGTGCAGGGCTCAGCCCTGGCAGCATGGGGGGGACACAGTCCCTGGCACTGCAGCAGGGGAAGGGACCTCACCAGGTGGGCTGCACGGATGTCATGGTGGGCCACAGCTGGCAGGTATGGATGGGGACAGGGATGGGGAGACCTTTGAATATTTAAAGGGTGGGAGTATAAGGAAGAGGGGGACAAGGTTTTTAGCAGCGCCTGTAGTGCTAGGACAGGGATTGAGGGTTTTGAAGTGAAGGAGGGGAGACTTGGACTGGATGTTAGGAAGAAGTTTTTTATGCTGAGGGTGGTGAGACCCTGGCCCTGGGCTGCCCAGAGAGGTGGTTGATGCCCCATCCCTGGAAACATTCAAGGCCAGGCTGAATGGGGCTTGGAGCAACCTGGGCTAGTGTAAGATGACATTTCAATGTCCCTTCCAACCAGTTCTGTGATTCCATGAGTCTGTGGTGACAGGGACAGGACAGGGACAAACCTCCAGGCACAGCAGGGTGGCTGCAGCCAGCTGGGTTGGTGAGGGCTGAGCTCACTGAGCTGCTCCAGTCTGTCCCCACCACCTCCTTCTTCCCCTCTCTCCCCCAGGGGCTCTTCCTCCGCCTTTTCTACCCCTGCCTGCCCCAGGGAGGGGCTGAGCAGCCCCTCTGGATCCCACGTTATGAATACTGTGCTGGCCTTGCCAACCTCACCCCCCTCAGCTGCTGTGCCCCCCTGATCAGCCTCACCCTTGGTAAGGGGTGGGGGGCACCCTATTCCCCACCCCAACTGCTCCCCTATTCCTTAGGGACCCGCTCCCTTAGTGGGCTTGGAGCCCACCCACCAAGCCCACCCCCCATACTGGGGGTGCCTGGGTGGGGATGGAGCTGAGCAGCACCCATTGCAGCAGCAGCAGCACCCGCTGCCTCTGTCCCCCCCTTTTCCTGGGGGGTTTCTCTTCCCTGCAGGCTCCTGCCGAGTGCCAGTGAGCTGGAATGGACCTTTCAAGCCCTGCAGCACTGGGTACCCTCTGATCATCTTCTCTCATGGCCTGGGAGCCTTTCGGTAGGATCAGCCCTCAGTGGGGCTACAGGTGCTGAGTGGCTGCTGAGGGACACAGTCAGGACGGGGACACGGGTGTCCTGGTCCCCTCGTCACCCCCTCGTACCTGCCTGGCATTGCCAGCACAGCCCTGACCCCACTCCCACCCCACAGGACTCTGTACTCCTCAATCTGCTTGGAGCTGGCATCCTGGGGCTTCGTGGTGGCAGCACTGGAGCACAGGTGGGTGTCTGGGTGTCCCACCAGAATTTGGCAGGTGGGATGGGGCTGGTGGGACATCACCCCCAGGGAGCTGCTGGGGCTGCCCCACAACGTGGCTGCTCCCCTCCAGGGACCATTCTGCCTCTGCAACGTATTTCTGCACAGCAGAGGATGGGAGAGAGGAGTGGATCCCCTACCAGCAGGTGCCCCAGGGGCAGAAAGAGTTTTATTTTCGAAAGAAACAGGTACCAGGGTGTGGGGTTATGGGTGGGCAAGCCAGGAGGTGTGAAATCCCTCCTCCAAACCCAGCTGGCTCCTGCTATCCCTGGGGGGGTCTTCACCTCCTGCCCTTCCCGAGCTCGTACTGCTGGGATGCTGGGGCTGAGCTTTCTCTTTGCAAGCTGAGAAAAAAAAAATCTGTTCAATCTGTTTGTCTCTGCTTATGGGGTTTGTCTGTCCTGCTCCAGCTGGAGCCAGGCTGGGCTCTGCCACCTGCTTTAACCTCACCCAAACCTGGCTGCTGGGTTTGTCCCTGCTCTGATTTTTGTTTCTCTCTGGGATTATCCCAGACAGCTGCTCGTTGGGGAGCAGGAAGGTTTTCTCCTGAGCCAGGTTCCTCCTTGCTTGTTTCTGCCTCCTTTTAAAAGGATGATGTCAGGTTGAGGTTTGTCACAGAAAAGCTCTCTAGGGACCACAGTGGGGCTTTGGGTTTGGGTATGCTCTGTCTGACAGCACATTGCACAAACAAGGGGAGCATTTTTCCTATAACAGCAAGAGCTCTGGAGGATGAATGAGAAATAAATCCTAAATAGAGGGAAAGGTTGTGTCCCAGTGGTTTTAGGGGCATGAGTGTGGGGGGATGGAATTGGCCCCAGACTTGTGGGTTGGAGGAGTTGGGTTAACTGGGGAAGGGGCAACTCTTGCTGCCAGGTCCATCAGAGAGCAGAGGAATGTGTGCAAGTGCTCCAGCTCCTGGAGGACATCAGCAGTGGTAAATCTGTCCCCAATGTCCTTCACCAGGACTTCAGTCTCTCCGTGCTGAAGGTATTTTGGTCTGGCTGTGCTGAAGGACCAGCCAGGGGACCATTTGGCTGCTGGGGGGAGGTGTCTGGGTGCCCTTTGCTGGCAGGATCAGTCCTTGCTGTGTGAGGTTTGTCCTCCTGGGATGAGCAGGGTCCATGCAGAGCCTGGAGCCTTCCATGTGGATGTTTAGTGGTTATGGGTTGTAGGGTGGATGGTTGGACTTGATGAGCTTCGGGGTCTTGTCCAACCTTGATGATTCTGTGTCTCAGCTTCTTGGTGCCTCTCTTCTCCCTTTTCTCCCCTGGGACCTATTGATGAGAACAGGACAGAGGGCAGAGCACTGGGGGCTTTGCTGAGTTTCTTCCCTTGGCTTTTTCTTCTCTAATTCGGGACTTTCTGCAGGGGGGGTTGGGCAGGGGCTCCTCAGCCCTCTCCTTTTTGCAGGGCAGCATTGATCTGAGCAGAGTCACTGTCATGGGCCACTCTTTTGGGGGGGTGACAGCAGTGCTGGCCTTGGTGAAAGAGCCCAGGTTCAGGTGAGCTGCAGCTGGGACCAGGAGCTGTGGGAATGCCTGGGGCTCATCCCTGGGGGAAGGGAAGCTGTGGGGTGGGTGGCAGTGCTGGGCACCCATCCTGCTGCAGGTGTGCAGTGGCTCTGGATGCCTGGATGTTCCCCCTGGAGAACGCTCTGTACCCAGAGGTGACCAAGCCCGTGCTCTTCATCAACTCTGAGAAGTTCCAGACCCCAGAGAGCATTGCCAAAATGAAGAGGCTGAGCTCCAGGAACAGCCAGACAAAGATTATAACCATCCTGTAAGTCAGGGGATGAGGGCACCCGTCTGCTGGGACCCTCCTGGGAGCACCACGTCCCAGCAGGAGAACCTCTCCCCACCTCCCAGTGAAGCAAATCTCTTCCCTGTCCCAGGGGATCCGTGCACCACAGCCACACTGACTTCACCTTTCTCACTGGGAAGCTCTTCAGCCTCATCTTTAGTGCCAGGGGAACCCTTGATCCCTACAAGGGTCTGGAGATCACCAGCCAGGCAGCTCTGGCCTTCCTGCAGAAGCATCTCAGTATGGCACAGGCTGGGGGGCACCTTACCTGGGGGCTTGGGGAGGGCTCAAGAGCTTCCCCACTTGCTTGGGGTTGGTGCTTCCCATCCCCGTGCTGCTCCTCCTTTACTCCTGGGTGGATAATCACTGGAGTAACCCCGGCACCATCTCTGCCTCACACAGACCTGCAGGAGGAATTTGCTCAATGGGACAACCTCCTGGAAGGCATCGGGGACTGTGTTGTCCCAGAAGCACCATTCTGCCACCCCAACCTGTAGCCTGGCCTGAGGTCACTGCCAGGAGCTGCTGCTTCTCCAAAATGAGCCATGCAGGAGCCAACGAGGGCAGGAGGAGAGCAGGACTGTAGGACTGTCCCCACTGTGGGACATCTGATGGCCAAGGTGCTCAGTGACTGGGCCAGAAGAGCCCTTCCCTGCCTGTTGTGGGGGCTGTGGAGCTAAGGGAATAAAATCCCTGGGGACAAAGACTGAGTTGGCTGTCACTTGGGCCTGAGGTGACACCCTTCTTGCATCCAGGGGGTAGGTGGACATTGGTCCTGGCTGGATCTGCTGCAGCTGGGGCACATCTGGCAGAGGGAGTGTTCACCATGGGCTGGGGGTGGCCAAAAGGATCAGCACAAAGAGATGCAGAATCTGAGCTCCCAGCACAAAGGTAATTAAAACTTCTTGTCCTGGAATGCTGGGGGGATTGCTGACCTCATGCCTAAAATCTGGGGAAATAAAGAAAGAAAGACAGACAGTTTTAATCCAGGCCTGGCTGGAAGGATCTGTGAGCAGCCCAGCAGCACAGGGATGGGAAACAGGGACTGGGATTGACCTGGGGACAACAGGAAAACAGCCCAGGTTCTGCAGCACCAAGAGCAATGCTGGCACAGGCAGGGGCTGGAGTGGGAATGAGGAACCATGGAAGCACCAACAACACATCCCTGGGTACCACCAGGGATCTCGGAGCCAGAACTGCTGTTTGAGCAGGGTCTGATCCTCAGCCATCCCAAGGAAGGGCTGGAGGTGGCAGAGCTGCATGGATTTGTCCCACTGGAGCCCCTTCTCACTGGTTTTGTGGTGGGAGAGGTGTTTGGAGATCCTGGAGACACCACCCAGGCAGCTGCTGGGAACATCCAGGCTCCTGCCACCCTATTGTCCCCACCACCACCACCCAGGCCACCTTCCTGCTGGGGGACAGCAGCAGCCCTGGCTTTGCTGCACCTCCTGCCACCAGGGTTTGGGTGGCACCTGGAGAAAGGGGAATGGGAAAGCAGCATCTCCCTCCTCTGGGGCCCTAGTTCTGTGTGTCACCAGGGTGGCCACATCCTCACCTCCCTGGTGGTCCCCAACCCCTCTTAGCCAAGGATGAGGGTGCCCTGGGGTGGCCTCAGGGGAAGGCACAGCAGAGGGGACAACTTCAGCATCTGCTGACACAAAGGACTGATGTGAACAGGGCCACGAGACCCTGGTGCTACTGAGTGTTCCAGATACCTGGATATTGAATTATTTTCCATCTAAACCACCATTTCTGGGAGCTGGCTGGGGTGTGACAACCCCAGGAGCCTCAGGACAGCTCTGCTGAGATGCTGAGGGTGTCTGGGGGGGACATTTAAGGTCAGGGAATGTGATGGGGGAGCTGGGATGGGGGGAATGATGGACAGAGCCCATCAGGACCCGTTGGAACAGAGAGAGACAGCGACTGGTGCAGAAATCAAATCCCATTTTCCTCTAATTAGCACGGGCAGGGATCTGCAGCTCCAGGGGAGCAGCCAGGACCAGCTGAGGCAGCCCATAAATTCTGCAAGATTCTTATGTAAAGGCTTTCAGGGAAGGGGGTGGCAGACACCAGCCCTGCTGGGAGGGTGACTCTGACATTCCTTAACCCTTTGGTTCATTGGAAGCTTTTAATTCCTGTGCTCAGGGGAAGCAGGCAGATCTTCCAGCCTGGCTTTGCATCCCTTTGCTCCTCACTCCAGAGCTGGATTCTCTGCCCAGGATTGTGTTCCCAATCATCTTTGTGACTCTGGAAGAAAATCCCAACCTGAAGAGTGTTCCAGAAAGCCCAGGGGACACTGAAGCAGGGCAGACACCTTCTCCCCTCTCTGCTCTCAGTGGGATGTGCTGGTGCAGGAGCCCTTTCTGAGCCTTTTTACACTTCCCTGGCTCACTGCATCTGCTTTGAAATCCAGCCCAGAGCCATCTCCTCAGTCAGGCTCCCCCTGCAAGCTGCATTTTCCCTCCTGATCCCCATTACATCCCTGAGGCCACACATGAAGGATGCAGCAGGCAGGGGAGGTGTTTTCCCTGCATCCCAGCTTCCTTGGATTGCTTTGCTGGGCCCAAGAGGTGGGAAAGAAAGCTTCAGGATCCATCATTGGGTTTTTTTCTTTGTTTCTCAGGGACTTGGGAAGGAGGAGGGGAGGTTTGGCACCCACCTGAAGCTTGGCTGCTCTGTTTCACAGGTGTGTGTGTGGGGTTTCACCTCCAGCCCAGCATTGCCATGGCTCTGATTTGCTGAAGTGGGTGGCTTTAAAAAGAAATAAATAAAAAATAAAAAGGCTGCCCATTGATATTCCCCTCACAGCCAGGCTTGCAGCATGCCTGGGGTGTCAATGGACAAATTCCTCTTATCACCACCCAGCAAAGCTCTGCTCTCCCACCAGCTCCAAAGCTTCCCAGGCTGAGATCCAGCAGCACCAGCACAGCCCTGGGCAGGGAACTCTCAGTATCTGCAAGCTGAGAGCCTTCTCCTCATCCTCCTCATCCTCCTCACCCCTAGCCCAGCCCAGCCTGCCTGCAGCTCCCATCCTAGTGGGAAGCTCCTTCCACCAGGCAGATCCCATTCCATCCCATCCTGCAGGCAGCAAAGTGGAGTTCCCAGCTCCCCCCTGCTGCAGCCTCTGCTGCTGCTCTGAAAACACCTTCCCTGCCCCAGCTGAAGCTTCAGCCTTGATTTAATTAATGCAAATTGAGACACGTGTTAAAACCTCCTTGCAATTACTGTAACAGTGTCCTGGGGTTTGTTTTGGTTTTATTTTTTTTATTTTATTTTACTTTTATTTTTATTGTATTTATTGTCATTTATTTTATTTTACTTTACTTCTATTTATTTATTTTTATTATTTTTTTATTGGTTAGTTGTTGGTGGGGTTTTTTTTTCCCCTTCTTGTATTTTTAAGGAAAATCCTTGGCTTCCCAAGGTGCAAAGCTGAGCCCAGTGAGAAGCACAGCAGCTCTGCTGGAGGAGCTCAGTGCCTGGTTCCTTCTCCAGCAGAGCTCCTTAGCTTCCTCCAGTCGGTGAGTACACCCTTATTTTCATCTTGTTTTTTTTTAAATTCCTGTTGGCAAATCAAAACTACTTGGCTTGGGGGTGGAGTGGCACCCCTCAAAAAAAAAAAAAATAAAAATTAAAAATCGTGTTTCTTAATCTCCAAAGCAAATTGTTCATCAGCTCATGCCTCAGCTTCCAGGCTGCCTGAGCTGAGAACCCAGGATGCTCACCCTCATGAGGGGTCCAGCTCCCTTGCAGCATCTTCCCAAGCACCACTTCCTGCTCTCCAATTCAGCCTGGAGTGGATTCTTGCTGGTCCTAGAGATGATTTCTGAATAAACAGGGGGAAAAAGGACTGAGAGGGGGAAATGAAGTGCTGGAGGAGGGAAGGGGCTGTGTGTGAGGTCTCTGGTTCCAGGTTAATCTGCAAAAGCAGATTGGAGAGCTCAGTTTTTTGATCAAAATCCAGATTTCCTCCACTGTAGGACAGGATGGGCTCAGCCCTGGCTCCTGTTTTACACCCCAGCATGGTGTGGGGGGGCAGAGCATCCTCCTTTTTTAACCCTTTAGCTGATGTCTCGACCCCTGCCCGGGATGCAGGAAGGTTCTGAGGCTCTCAGCATCCCCCCTGGGTCAGATGGTGGCACCAGAACCCCCCCAGCCCCCAGCTCCAGGCTGTCTCCATCTCCTCTGTGCCACCTCCCTGATGATGCTCATCATGTAGGGCCTGGGTGTGGGTTCTGTGTGTGTGGTTTTGGGGGTATTTTTGATTCAAATGAAGCATTTCTGGGGGCAGCTGCCACCCCAATGGGTCTCTCCAGGTACTGATTTTAGTGTGGGGCAGCAGTTTGCTGGTTTCTGGGATAAAAGACAGAGAGGGAGTTTTCCTCCTCCTTTGTCTGCCTCTTCCCACAGCTTCTGGGGATGTGTCTGCTCTTTTTTTTTTTTTTAATTATTATTTTTTTCTTTTGATAGATAGATGGATTAGAAACTCAAAATAGTATGGGGAAAAGGGATCAACACGTTAAGTGCAGGTATTGTTTCCACTCTGGTATTGCTGAGTGATTCCAGAAGAGGGATGGAGCAGAAATTAACCCATTTTGCTGCAGAATTGTCAGTGGAGGTGGGAAGGGAACTGCTCATTGTCCTGGGAAAGCAGAGATCTGGACCTCCTCGTTGGATTGAAGTCAGGAGGTGCCACAACAAACCCACCCAGATTGATTTTCCTTGGCTCCTCTGGGAAGCAGCAGGTTTTATCCTGCTGGATGTCTGACAGATCCTGTCTGGACACAGCACCCAGAGCTCCTACCACGGGATCGTTCCCTGGGGCAGCATCTCTTGTGTTACCTGAGTTTGGATGCAAGGAGGGAGGGGAAAGGCTTCAAAATCTTCAATATCTGCCTCCTGGTGAGACCTCGACCTTGTGCTGCCTGTCTGGAGGCAGCCAGGCACTGGGGAATTGCAAATGCACCTTTTCCCCAGGCTGCAGAGCTCTGGAAAATCAGTAAAACCTGTTAGTGCTGGGCTGCTCAGGGATTTCCCCCATGGAACAGCCACAGAGAGTGGCACCACAGCTCTGCACGGAGCTTTCTTACCCTATTTTCCTTTAGTGGGAACAGGGGTTCAATCCAGGGGCTCCTTCATACCGGTTTTTTTTAGGCATTTTCCTTTAAGAGGATTTCCAGCCCTCAACTCCTCCCATCTCAACACTTCCAAGCTACATTTTGTCCTGAAAGGATGGGAGTATTTTTAACTCCATCCTGCCAGGGAAGTATTAATAGCACCATAGGCTTTGCTGAGCTGCTGGGAGACCTGAATCCATATTTTAAATTCAAAGAACTAATTAGAAACTGGGGAATAATTACAGCTATCCCCAGCTTTTCTTTCCTTCTTCCCCCCCCCCCCCACACTTCATTTTCAAAGAGCCAAAGCAAATGGCACTACTGGAATTTTCTGGGGCTGTTGAATATTTGATGGCTTCCCCATTCCATGTCAAAAATCCCCCTCTCTTTTGCTCTATCCCAGCTGAAATGGCTGACACGTTGGAAATCTAATTAGTGCATCTCCTCTTGGCTCACATGCAAAAAAGAAAAAAAAAAGAAAAAAACCCAAAAGCACCATAAGTGTTCCCTCCGTGCTGCTCTGGCTCTCTCTGGGTGCTGCAGCTCTGTGCAGCACAGTTATTTCTGAACCCTTGTTTACCACCTTCCTCAAATAGCAAAGCTCCTGCTGCTCCATATGGAAAATGCAAATTCCTGGACTCGGGGTGGGAGTAGAAAGGGGAAAAGCATTGAGGCTGCAGAGAAATGGGTGGAGGGTCTGTGATGGGAACTCTGGGAATGGGGGGAAGGAACCCAAGGAGATTTCAGGGCCAACTTTCTGTGCCCTGGTGGGAGTCAGGATGCACCTGGATGCACTTAGGGGAGACCTCATCACTCTCTCCAACTCCCTGAAAGGAGGTTGGAGCCAGGGGGGGGTTGGGCTCTTTTCCCAGGCAACTCTCAGCAAGACAAGAGGGCAGGGTCTCAAGTTGTGCCAGGGGAGGTTTAGGTTGGAGATGAGAAAGAATTTCTTTCTGGAGAGGGTGATCAGGCATTGGAATGGGCTGCCCAGGGCAGTAGTGGATTCTCCGTGTCTGGAGATCTTTCCAAAGAGCCTGGATGTGGCACTGAGTGCCATGGGCTGGGAACCACGGGGGGAGTGGATCAAGGGTTGGACTTGATGATCTCTGAGGTCCCTTCCAACCCAGCCAATTCTGTGATTCTATGATCTGTCCTTCTGCTCCTCAGGTAGCTGCCAGGAGGGCACAACTGCACAGTAATGTCTTGGAAGAAAAAAAAAACCAGCTGGGAAATTGTCCCATCCAGGGGTAGGGCCTGGGATGGCTCTCCGTGGTCTGAAGTTTCTGGGGTCTAATAATAGTTGGGCTTCTGCTGAAGCCTCTTCCTCCCTCTTGCCTCTCCCCAGCCATCTGTTTGCAAGAAACTTGTGGAATTCCTGTCCCTGAGCTCTTATCCATGTTTATCAGAGGGGCAGAGAACTGCCTGACAAAGCTAAGAGCTGGGAGAGGAAGACTGGTGTGAGCTGGAGGAGCAGTTTGATGGTGTCAAACCTTAGGAAACAGAATGGAAAATAAGCCAGGAGATTTCCCAGCTGGGTGGGAAGGGGATCCTGCTGCTCCTTTGCCCAGGGGGAATTGAAGGCAGAGCTGATCCTGAAGGGGAAGTTCCCATTCCATGTCCCTCCTGTGTCTCTGTGTGGGTACTTTGGGGTTTGGCACCATCCCCATGGGCTGGGGGATGGATTGCAAGGGGAGCTCTGGGGGTCCTTTGTCTTTAGTTGATTAGAAGCTTATGTTAATTTTCTCTCCTCACTGCAGTGTTTGGGTACCCCATCCTGGGGCTGCATTTGAAGAGGTGAATGTGATGTTCCAGGGTTATATTGCCCCAATATCAAAGCAATAAATTAATATTTTCATCTGTCTTGCTGCAGGCAGCATCACCATCCATAGTGGATGCTTTTACTTGGCTCATTTCATGGAGAAATTAAGTGAGTTTGAGTTAATTTCTCAGGAAAAAAAAAAAAACAAACACAAAACGAAAAACAACAAACCAAAGCAATAAACCAGGAGCTCTGTCTGGTTTGAGAAAATGAAATCATTTCCACCAGCACGTTGGCAAGTGCAAATCTGTTCCAAAGGGAACATTTTCTTAATGGCATTTTTCAGCATAACCATAGCATCAGCCTGAACACCTCCAGTAAACAAATTTCAGTGACTTGAAACATTTCTTGCCTGTGGAGGAGCTTTCATTGTGAGGGAGACACTCCCTAAAAAGCATCTTGGTTTATTCTTCATTTCTGAGGACTCCTGGGTTGTGTTTAGGCTAAAATGTGGTTTTATCTAAAGATAAGGGAGACTTTTGCAGCCTTTAATTCCCCTTGTGAGACCTTGGCTGGGCACATCCGTGGCAGTGCAGTGGAGATGGGTGAGCTGCAGCAGAGAAAAAATTGCTGAAGGTTAATACAAAGGCTGAGAAAAACAGGGAGAAAGAATCATAGAATCATAGAATCCTTGAGGTTGGAAGGGACCTCGAAAGATCATCTAGTCCAACCCCCCCTGCCAGAGCAGGGCCACCTAGAGTACATCACATAGGAACGTGTCCAGGCGGGTTTTGAATGTCTCCAGTGAAGGAGACTCCACGACCCCCCTGGGCAGCCTGTTCCAGGGCTCTGTCACCCTTACAGGAAAAAAATGTTTTCGAATATTCAACTTGAACCTCCTGTGCTCCAATTTACACCCATTACCCCTTGTCCTATCACTGGTCACCACTGAGAAGAGCCTAACTCCATCTCCCTGACACTCATCCCTTACATATTTGAAAACATTGATGAGGTCACCCCTCAGTCTCCTTTTCTCCAAACTAAAGAGACCCAGCTCCCTCAGCCTTTCCTCATAAGGGAGATGTTCCACTCCCTTCATCATCTTAGTAGCTCTGCGCTGGACTCTTTCAAGCACTTCCCTGTCCTTCTTGAACTGAGGGGCCCAGAACTGGACACAATACTCCAGGTGCGGCCTCACCAATGCAGAATAGAGGGGGAGGAGAACCTCTCTTGACCTACTAACCACCCCCTTTCTAATGCACCCCAGGATGCCATTGGCCTTCTTGGCCACAAGGGCACATTGCTGGCTCATGGTCATCCTCTTGTCTACCAGGACCCCCAGGTCTCTTTCACCTACACTGCTCTCCAGCAGGTCAGCCCCCAACCTATACTGGGACATCGTGTTGTTCTTCCCCAAATGCAAAACTCTACACTTCCCCTTGTTGAACTTCATCATGTTTCTCCCTGCCCAACTCTCCAGCCTGTAAACCTCTTAGTCCTTCTCTCTCTCTCTGAGTCCAAGTTTCTTTTAAATTCCTGTCTCCTCTCGTGGGTTATTTATTTAAACTGACTCAGATTGAAGAGTCTATTGGTTTTCTGGGTTTAAAATGAGCTTTGCTAAGGCAATGAGTGTTACCAGGCTCAGCTTGCTGTATTACTTACAAAGGTGCTTAAAAACATCCTCTGATTAAAAACTAATCTGTCAGTCCATCCACCACGGATGGCAATTTAATACTCAGAAAGAACATTTTATTTTTTTTTTCCTTGTCAGAGCTTAAATATTTTTACAAGTGAAAAGAGGTGCCGTGGGCTGAGTTGTCACCTAATTATGTCAGTCTCTTTCTGGGATGTTTTGATAAGCACATCAGAGGAGTTGCTTTAATCTTTATGCTAAATCAGAGCACGTCATGGCCTAAACTCACACGTCCCAGGACTCCTCCTGGTGTGAGAACTTGAATTCTCTGTTTCACTGAGAACAGAGCCTGTTGAACCAAAGCCAAGGGGCCCCGTGTTTTATCTGAGCCGAGAATGAGCCCACTGAAAAGTGGTCTTTTTTTTTTTTTTTAAGGAAAAAAATGGAATTAATAATAATTAAAATAGTTGGTGGTAAGGAATCCAATAGACAGAAACCACCATGGAGAGAAGAATCTGTTTAGAATGGCAGTAGATGTGTTGATAAACACAAATCAAGTGCAAATTAAATGAAAGCTTTTCATAGACTCCATTCTCCTTGAGATCAGACAAAAATAAATGCCACAGAAACAAATGTGCTTTATGAAAAGCTCCAAAAATAAAACCACTCTGGGTGATGAGGCCAAAAATGAGATCGTCTCTGTTGCCTTTCCAGCTGCTAAGAGCTGATATTTCTCTTTGCATCACAAAAATACTCAAAGATTTCAGTTGAAATTGAAGCCAGTTGTGGCAGGTGTTGGAAAGGGGTTGCTAAAGAGTCTCAGCCATGGCACAGCATGGAAAATGCCAGAGCTGGGAACTGATCCCAAACCTGCTTCCCAGCTCAGTGCCTCTTATCACTAACCCATGTTGCCTCTTACATAGGGGAGTTTTTATCCAAAAAAAACCCATTTTTGGCTTGAAAGCCAATCTGCAAAGGAAGGTCAGTTATGTTCAAGTCTTTTTATTTTCCTCTCTCGTTTCTTCTTCCTCTGAGAAGCCCAAGAACTAAGATGGAAAACACTGAGAACAGCCCCTGCATGACTCGTGGGTTTAGCTCAGCTCGCATGAAAAGCAGCAAATGACATTTCATCATCATCATCATCATCATCATCATCACCACTTTGGGGGGGGAAGGACAGACTCAAGGCAGCCACACAGGTACCAAAGAAAAAGCCCCAAGCCCAGGAAGCTTTGTTTCCTCTGGGATCATCCCAGGATAAGCTGACTGATTTTACTAAAAACCATGAATATTAAAGCCTCCAACCCGCTGTTGATCTACAGGGATGATAATTAATAAATGATCAAGGCAAACACAGCCTGGTGGCAGGGGCTCTTGGCTGTTTTGACTCCCAGAAACATTTCCTGCCATTTAATCCAGGCACTTGAGATGTTGCAGCCTGAAAACCCGTGTGCCATACGTGGTATCTCTGCACATCCCACCCATCTCGAGCTCGGGGCTCTGGGATTTTTCCAGGTGGGACTGCAGGGCCAAGCAGCCAAATGTTTTGGGATTTAAAATCCCTTTGATCCCCCCCAAAAGAAGGTTCGACCAGGTTGAGCTGGAAAATGGCTCTTCCCATGCTCCAGCACAAACCTCTCCCAGTTCCAGCAGCTCGGAGGCTGGATGTGGTTTCCATGGAAATAGACGTCAGATCAGCAGAAAACAGGGCAAGTGTTTAAAATAATCTCTGTTTTGAAAGCTTTCTGTCACAATATTAACCTTCCTCAAGGTAGGATCTTCTTTCCTTTTGGGTGCAGAATCCTTGTTTTTAAGAGTCTGCACAACAAGGGTGGGTCCCCATGGAGAAGTCCTCCTTTTTTTTTATTTATTATTTTATTTTTTGGGGAGGGGGGGAGTTTAGAGAATGGAGGTTGTGCTGGGCTTGCACTGCAGTACCAGATTTCTGCTGTTCCGCAGCCGTCGGTGTGTGGTGGCTCTTGGTGGCACTCAAGTGACCAGGAGGGTGGGAGCTGCCAGGGGAATTGGAGTCATGTTTGTCCAGGGAATGCCAAAATGCAGGAGATTCATTGGAAGCACATTTGGGAGTGAACAACTTCTCTGTCTCGGGAGTTGCTCACGTGCAGGACAAGGACATCTCCTCCTGACATGATGGCATCTGGGTGACCGATGGCTTTTTTGGACTCGCTGGTGTCACCCCAAAGGAAAGGACGGGGCTGTCCCCCCAAAGGACTCTCCCAGGGGTTGCAGGGCATTGCCAGACCCACAGGTCCTCTGTGGGCTTGGGCTGTGGTGGCTGTGACCCCGAGGTGACTGAAGGAACATGGTGGTCACACTAATGGTGACCAAGGCCCCGAGGTTATCATGAGCCTGGGATAACCTGAGGTGACTCAGGGGGGTGACCAGAGCCCCAGAGGGAACTGTGGCTCCATGGCAAGTGGTGATGGCCCTGTGGTGGCCACGGCCCTGAGGTTGCCACAGCTTAGGTGGCTACGGTCCTGAGGTGGCTGCAGCCCTGAGGTGGCCACGGTCCTGTGGTGGGTAAGGTCCTGTGGTGGCCACGGTCCTGTGGTGGCCATGGTCCTGTGGTGGCCACGGTCCTGAGGCCATCACCTACTGTGTGGCCATCAGGTGACATTGGCCCTGAGGTGAGTTGTCATGGCCTTGAGGTGACAACAGGCATGAGATGAACAAAATGAGATGAACACCTTGTGGTAGGTGGCCGTGGCTCTGAGGTGGCCATGGTCCTGAGGTGGGTGGCCACGGTCCTGCTGGTCAGTAGCCATGTTCCTCAGGTAGGTGGCCAGCCCAGACGTGACCATCCGACCCACGGCTCCGCTCCCACCAAACGCCCCTGAGGGCGGGGGGTGCCGGTGCCAACCGAGGCTTCACCGGGTCCCTGCTCCTCCTCGGTACCAGCGGGGTGCGAGACAAAGGGAGTCCCAGGGAGTCCCCGCGTCCCGCGGGCAGGGCGGGAGAGCGCGGCGGGAAAGGGCTTCACGGCCCCGGGGAGGACCCGCGGGGATCAGGGGCGTCGCGGGGCGGTCCCGCACCCTCCTCCCCAACCCCGCCGGACCCTGGGGGTCGTCGCCCCCTTCCCCCCTCTCCCATTGAACTACAACTCCCGGCATGTACCGGGGGGGTGGGTGTGGGGGTGCCCCCCCCCCCCCTCCCCATTATCCCCGACCCCCCCCCTCGCCCCTCCCCCTCCCCTCGGGCGGGCGGCACGTGCCGCCGCGTTGGGCCAATAGGGGCGGGGCGGGGCGGGTCACGTGCCATTGTTTGGCGCTTTTGTGCGCGGCGGGGCGGGCGCGAGCGGAGTGTGACCGGAGCGGCGCGAGCGGGCAGGTGGGTGCGGGACGGGCGGGAAGGGAGGAGGAGGAGGAGGGGGGTGAGGCCGCGGTTATGCGGGGCTTTGAGAGGAAAGGGGGGGGAAAAGATGGTTCCCTCCCAGAGGAACGTCGTTCCGTGGGGTGGGTGGCGGGGTTATCAGGGTGAGAGGGGCGGTGGGGAGATCTGTAGGGGCTTAGGGAGGGGGACACGCGTGTCCCCCTTTTGTTCCTTTGCCTCGGCGGGGGTCGCCTCGCTGCCCGCCCCCCGCTTTTCGGGCGCGGTGGTGACAAAGGGAAAGGAGACAATGGGGGGGGTACCCAGTTACCCCTCCATCGAGTCTCGCTGGGTAAAGGGGTCTCTATTGTCCCGGGAGTGGGCGACGCTCTGTGCGGGGGGAGCGCTCCGTGAGGGGCTACGCCCTGTGGGCGACGGCGCCCCCTCCCCTCCCTGACAAGACCCCGCCATTGTTAGTGGGGAAGGGGCGGCGCCCCGGCGCCATCGAGCGCGGGGGGACCCTTCGATGAGCCCCGCTTGGCGGCGGCGGCGGGAGGAAGAGGGTCCCGTCCCCCATCCCGCACCCCCCGTTCTCCCTTCTTCCCCTTCACCCCGGGGTAGAGGCGGGGGGGGCCCCGCACCTGCGGCGGGGGGCGGCAGGTGCCCGGATGTTACCGTTAGCCCCGCCCCTCCCTCGAGCCCCCTGCGGGTGCGCGCGCGCGCTCCCTCTCCCCCCCCTCCCTTTCCCTCCCGCGTTTTGAATTCGGTGCGGTTGGGAAGGCGCGTGCGAGGAGGGGGCGGAGCCTCCCCCCAGCCGCCTGGCGGCCTCGGCTCCTATTGGCTGGCGGCGGGAGGGGCGGGGCCGGCGGCGTGCGCGGTCCTAGTGCCCCCCCCCCCTCCCCAACCCTCCCGATCGGGCGCGCCCACCCGGCCCCACCTTAAACCCTGGGGGGGGAAAAAACCCCAAAAAAAGCGCCTTTGAGGGGCTTCTAGGGCGTTTTATCGGCTTTTAAATTCCGTGCTTCTTTAACGAGGGATGCAGGGCGATGTGCGTGTGTCGGGATGGGCAGCGGCACAGACAGAATGAGAATTTAAATGAGCTGCGTGCTCCCTCCTGAGATCCTTCGGGAGCCCTGGCTGCAGTGCCCTGTTGTGTGCTGTGTGTCAGCTCAGAGAGCTGTACCTGCTGCGTGAAATATCCACACTGCTTTACTGGGTTGAATGCAGTCTTTTGTTTGCCTGTCTCGACTATGGTGGCATAAAAGAGGGGCTGAAAATTCCTGGCTTGGCAGTCATAGGTGTGAATGCTGCAACACCAATCCCTGGGAACATCTCTGCAGTGTCCATCAGCCCCCCAGACTGACTGCCTGGGGTAGCCTATCCAACTGTCTTTTGTTTCATCAGCTCTCATTGTGCTTGGCAGTTTTTATTCAAAGAAATAAAAGTAATGGACTCACTGTTTAAATGCATCTCTCTTTGTCACCTAGGAATACAGTTGCTTGCAACTCTCCCAGTGTTGGCTTCTGGAATCACCTTTTCTCAGTCATGGCTACTTCTGGTATGTAGAATTATGTAGGAAATACTCTTTGTGGATTTCCTCTTTATTTTACCATTTGAGATTTTAAGATATTTCTGAGAAATTAAGTGTAGTCACTGTGCTTTCCTCCCAGATTCAGGCTGCTTTAGAGAAGCTGCTGAAAATCAGTGCTTGTGACAACATGGCAAAAGCCCCCTCAGATGAGGCTGCTAGCAGATGGCCTTCAGCTCCTCTGCATGCCATCTGCTCTGCTAACAGAGCTGACTGTCATCCAGACACCTCAGTGAGCAAAACTGGTGCAGCTGACACCAGGCAGGGCTGCCGTTCCTCCTCGGAGGTGTTTGAAGAGACAGCACTGCCTTGGGTATCTCTTTGAAAGCTGTTCTCAGTTCTTGGCTGTGTCAGGTCTTGAGCAAACGCCTTGAACTCTTCCTCAGACTTGTCACTGGAGAAAGAATGATTATATTTTTACTTCCCTTTGAAGTACTGATCTCTTTGTTTTCACTGCCTGGGTTATTAAAAGGCAAAACAAGATGTCAGGTGCTTGGGTAATGGAGGATGGAGGGAGGATTGCAAACAAATCTGCTTTCCACATTCCTGCATGGTGCTGGTGCTGCTTGGAAATGTCAGCTCTGATCCCAGCTGTCTCCTTAAGTGAGCTTCGTGGCACTGAATTTTCAAAGGCTGTTGCTCAGGTTCCCTAAGCCAGTTCCTGGGTTAAAATACTCTTTGTTTGGGGTTTTTCTCCTGTGCTGCTAGGTATTCAAGTGAAGGAACTGGAAAAGCGTGCCTCTGGGCAGGCATTTGAGCTGATCCTCAGTCCCCGCTCGAAAGAAGCAGTCCCAGAATTCCCTCTTTCTCCCCCAAAGAAGAAGGATGTGTCATTGGAGGAGATTCAGAAGAAACTGGAAGCAGCAGAAGAGAGACGTAAGGTAAATCTGAAGCAGCTTTGAGGTCTGCCCAAGCAGTCTGTGCAAACTGTGCAGGTTTGGGGGTTTTTTTTGTCTTAATTTACTCGTTGCTGGAGA
Source organism: Calypte anna (assembly GCF_003957555.1). Taxonomy (NCBI): domain Eukaryota; kingdom Metazoa; phylum Chordata; class Aves; order Apodiformes; family Trochilidae; genus Calypte; species Calypte anna. The sequence goes on from NC_044268.1 coordinate 1,723,937, forward strand.
TAAGCAGTTTGTGTTGTGGTAAATGGAAGATTAATTAACTTTGGCATCTCTGCAGCTCTTGTGAAGCTTTGTTGTGGTCTGCAAAGCCATAGCTTCAGTCCTAAAGTAATCTTGGATACTTTTTTTTTAAAAACTGGGAGAAAAGGTTGGGAAGGGATGCTCCTTCAGGAAGGAGCTGTTTTTCTTGTCTGTAATGTCATAACCGGATTAATTTTCTCCTAGAAACTGAAGTGCTGGATCTGAGAGGGAAGATTTGCCAATCCTGTCTCTGACCTGATGGATGATCTCACTGTTAAGATGTAGCTTGCAGCTCTTGGCTGTGCAGAGAGGCTTAAATAATTGAGGTGCAGCCTCCTGTGTGACCTGAATCACTGCAATTTGTACGTCTGAGAACGAGAGTCTCCTAGGAAAGATCTGTTGATGTTAACAGAGATCCATGTTCTTTTTTCCAGGAGAAAAACCTGTGTTTCAAGAGCCTGCCAACTAATGATGGAGAGTTGACCTTCCTGATGAAATATGGGTTATGTGGGTGGGGGCTGCACCAGGGAGCTCTGTCCTGCAGCATAAAATCACTCTGCTCTCCAGGAAAAGGGCAGAAAAGAAATCTTTTGGGAGCTGTGAGCAGCTCACCTGTGGTTCCCTTCTGTGTTCCAAGCCTGTGTCCTCTGTTTTACCAGTCTCATGAAGCAGAAGTCCTGAAGCAGCTGGCTGAGAAACGGGAGCATGAGAAGGAGGTGCTGCAAAAAGCCATTGAAGAGAACAACAACTTCAGCAAAATGGCAGAGGAGAAGCTGACCCACAAAATGGAAGCCAACAAAGAAAACCGCGAGGCACAAATGGCTGCGAAACTGGAACGCTTGAGGGAGAAGGTGGGTGTGGGATCACACATTCCCCTTCTGGGGAGAGCTGCTCCATGCTCCTTGCTTTGGAAATAAAGCCAAGTGAGGGGGGTGAATAGATGAGTGCTGTGGTGAAACGTGTAAGGGTTATTCCTGACTTTGCAGAAATCCTTGAAGGGAGGGAGAGAGGGGATGGGTGGGTTTAGAGCAGCGTTTTGCTTTCTCTTGTAAAGCTTCATCCTGTACCCCCTGGGAATAACCCGACCCCACAGATTGCTGCTGGGGGCTGGAGGCAGAGCAGGGTTTGCTGTGCCTGCCCAAAGCTCTGCCTCTGCCTGGCCACCTCACCCCTTCCCTGCTGCTGTCTTTCAGGACAAGCATATTGAAGAGGTCCGAAAGAACAAAGAAGGCAAAGACCCTGGTGAGGCTGAAACCGACTGACTTCATTCTGGAAACTCTCTCCCCCTCCCCTAAATATCCAAAGACTGTACTGGCCAGTGGTTTTATCTTTGGGTTGTTTTTTTTTCTTTTGGTTGTTTTTTCTTTTCTTTTTTTTTTTTTTGAGTTTCTAGAAACTCATGTAGAGCTGTAAAATTAGATCCAAACTGTACACTTTCTTTTGGGGGCTAGAGGGGAGACCCTACATGTTTCACTTTTTCTAAAGTGTTGTCTTTCCAGTGTAGCTATCTTCTTGTTGCATCCTTTTCTACTCCAGTGCTCTTGCTACTGGGTTGATGGCTAGTACTGTATTGGCTCTGTAATACGTTTGTGAAAGGAATATGTAGTATATACTGTTCCATGCTGATTATCTGTTACACTTCAAAAAAAAAGAATTGACTCTGTCCCAATCTGCTAAAATACTGCTGTAACTGAGTGACTAAATAAAGCTGCACAGTGCTGTTATGAGAATTACTTCTGAAGATGACTTCTGGAACTGACTGAGGTCTGCAGCAGGGATCCTTACCCGGTGCTGGGTGGGAAGGGCTGCAGCAGCAGCAGCAACACTTCTTCCTTGCATCCCTTCTGCCCTTCCCCTCCAGCACACATCCATTGTCTCCATTGTACAATCAGAGCTTTGTTTGACACCTCAGCAGTGGTCAGCTGTTGTGTGTTTTTGTTAAAAAGAGTTCAGAACCACCTCCCTTTGGATGCTGACACTCCAACAAACGAGTCCTTGTTACCACATGACTGATCTGAGCCCTTGTGGGTTTTTTGGTGAGGGTTTCTAGAAGATGACTTGTGCTTTTGAATGGGGATTTGTGTGCCCCAGCATGCAGTGTCTGAGCATAAAAATCAGAAACCTGTTGTGTGCTGGGATGGCAAATGATGCTGTAGATCAGAGTTATCTTTGTTCTGAGGTTGGGCTGGCACACTGTGCCACAGGGCTGGTCTGAAGAGTAACTGCACAGAGGTGTGGATCATCCTTGGTTTTCTGGGGTGTGTGATGTGGCTGTGACTGTACTTGGGACTTCTTAGGTGGGCTTCATAGGATCATAGAATGGGCTGGGTTGGAAGGGACCTCAGAGATCATCAAGTCCAACCCTTGATCCACTCCCCCCGTGGTTCCCAGCCCATGGCACTCAGTGCCACATCCAGGCTCTTTGGAAAGATCTCCAGACACGGAGAATCCACTACTTCCCTGGGCAGCCCATTCCAATGCCTGATCACCCTCTCCAGAAAGAAATTCTTTCTCATCTCCAACCTAAACTTCCCCTGGCACAACTTGAGACCCTGCCCTCTTGTCTTGCTGAGAGTTGCCTGGGAAAAGAGCCCAACCCCCCCCTGGCTCCAACCTCCTTTCAGGGAGTTGGAGAGAGTGATGAGGTCTCCCCTGAGCCTCCTCTTCTCCAGCCTCAACACCCCCAGCTCCCTCAGCCTCTCCTCATAGGGTCTGTGCTCGATTTGATGCAGAGTTGCTGAATTCCACAGGTACCTTCAACACAAGCAAACAAACAAAAAACCAGACAACAACCCCAACCCACATCCTTCCTCTAAGGGTGTGCACAGGCACTGGTGCTGCTCTGCACTCCAGAGGAGGCTGCATTTGATGTGTTCACAGCCACCTGACTTCATCTTCTGTGGTCCTTGGCTTTAGGAAGTGCCTCCTGAGCAGCCTTGGGCTTCCACAGCCCCTGCTTGAGTCAGACACTTCCTCATGGTGTCCTTGGTCTTGAGGCTTGGCTGACAGCTTTGGTTTCAGCTTAAATCCCCCTCTGGGGCATCTGATGCCAGCCAGGTGACAGATTTACATGGTTGGAGGATGGCAGGGCTGGTTGGGAGTTTTCTAAGGGGCAAATAGAGTTCTGGATCACTTGGGTTCTGCTAAAGAAGGACCCTCAGTTTGGAAAGCATTCATATACCATGACCCTTGCTGCTTTTGATTGCATCAGAGTTGTACTTCACCAAAAGCTGATCTTGCACTGTTTGAACAAAAGCAGAACAGTGAGATAAAGCCAGGCTTGACGTGCTGGAAGGCTGGGATCAGTTCCTTTCCCTGAAGGATTTTCAGAAGTGTTTTGATCTTTCCTAATTTAAGGTAAGAGACTGCTTGTGGCTGTTGGGGTGGAACCAGCTGTCTGCAGGGGGGGCGTGGTGCAGGTTTGGGTTTTTGGTGGCATGTATGGGGGATGAGCCCAGAGGATGGGGGTGTGGATCAGGATCCACCCAAGGAGGGAACTGAGCAGGGAAACAAAGGCTTGAGCCCCAGAGGATGTGCTTAGGAAGGGAGTTTCATCTGGTATGAGTATCTATCTACGTGATGGAGGTTTAAGTGATCACTGGATCAGGTCCCATTTCCCAGGATCAGGTGTAATTAGCTATAAAAAAAAAAAAAAAAAAAAAAAAAATCACTTTTTCATTTTAATGCTTGTCTTCACCTGCTGAGAAAAGACCCTGAATATTCTGTGTGGGTTTCCCCCCATCTTTTCAAGGGGTTTTTGGGGGGAGGATGGCAGTGCTGCCAATCCCCAAATGGTGCTAAGAGCACTGAGGGATGTTAAAATGGGAGGTGGTGGGGGTTTTGTTTCTTTTTTTCACTTGCCAAAGCTGTCAGATCTCAGCTCGGGGCCTTCTGTTCCCTTTTCTTCATTCTGCTTTTAACATGGCTGCCTGGAGCTCCATGCCCGGGCTCTGAGCTCAGCTCGGTTCCTCCCAGAGCTGCCGAGTGGGGAAAGGGAAGGGCTGAGGGGTGGGAATGAGCCGGGAGGATGCAAACAGTGGGAGGAGGATGGGGATGATCAGAGGAACAGAAGAGGGGAGCTGGTGGGCAGGGAGAAAACACGGGGAAAAAAAAAACACAACAAACCAAACCCGCCTTTCTGGTGAGGAACGTTGGGCTATAAACAGGTTGCTTAAAAAAAAATAAAAGAAAAGAAATAAAAGCGTAATTCCTAGGCTGGCCACGCAGAAAAACAACTGCAGAGACCGGGTTAGGGGGTGGGGAGGAGGTGGGAGCAGCAGCAGCTCAGCTCGGATGGGCTCAGCTTGGGACCACCCCCCCGGGGCTTCACCTTCTCCCCTCGGGCAGGTAAATCCCTGAAGAGGGGGCAGCACCCTCGGTCCTGCATCCCGGGAGCATCCCCGGTGCCTCCATCCCGGATCCGGGGGGCTCTGCCAGGGAGGTTGTGGGCACAGAGGGCTCTGGGGGGGAGGGGGCTGCAGGGGGCTCAGCCTTGGCTTGGGGGGAGATCCCCAGGGTTGGGTGGTGGGGTCCTGGGGGGCTGCCCTGACACTCCCTCCCCTTATGTCTGCACACATGTCCTGAGGAAAAAAAAATGGAAAAAATCCATCCCCAAGGAAAAAAAACAGAAACAAAACGCATGGAGAGGGGGGATCGATCCCGGGGGGGGTTGGGGAGTCTGTCCGGGGGCGGGGACACAGAGCTCAGCCACCAAAAATGCTCTGAGCCTGCGGGTAGCAGGGGTCAGGAATCCATTGTAACTTTAAAGAAATAGATTTGTGCTTTAGCAGGTTAGAGAGAGGAGGAGTCACCGGAGCAAATGGGCATGGAAGCAGCTGGGGGCTGAGGCTTAACCATTAAGAAAAAATCCAGCAGGATGGGTGGATGCTGCTTGAGAAAGGAAATGCTCCCTAGGGAATAACAAGCGTTTGAGGCCACGTTCCTGACACGGCGTGGGGTGTGGGGGCTGGAGGATTCCCAGCAGGATGTGCTCTGCTCCTCACCGAGAGGTGCTCGGGGCTGGGAACAGCTCTGCAAATCCAATCCTGCTCCAACAAGCTTGGGAGGACCTGAAGTAAACACAGCTCCTTTCCTGCCTGCCTGCTCTCGGCACAGCTTTTCCTGCCGTGTCTCCTTGCACAGCACCAGGGGGGGCTTTTCCCGTAGGAATTTTTATTTCCAGGCAACATCGAGGGGGTCAGAGGAGGCTCAGCCCCTTCCCTGTGTCCCCCGGAGTCCTTGTGTGGGCAGTGCCAGCCCTGACACAGAGGTGAGTGCTTTGGGCAGCAGAAGGGCACCTTCTTTATTCCAAACTGCCCGTGGAATTTTGGGAAAAATCGCTTAACCTGGGAAGTTTTGCTTTTGCCTGCATCTCCCTGGCTGCTGTTTCAGTTCTGGGCAGGAGCTGTGGGTCTGGAAGAGGTTTATGAGGTGAAGATTTCTCTGGCAGCCCCTGGGGTGTTACAGGAGGGTTCAGGAGGCCAGGCAAGGGTCAGGATTTCCCTCTGTGAGGTGCTGCCCCCGCCTTGGGTTTGCTGTGGGGCCTCTCTAAGCCGGCCGGGTGGGAAAAGAGCAGCAAACAGACTTTTTTTATCTACATCTGTGTTCCTCAGCTTCAGACAGGCATGAGTTACAGACCTACCCACTCTGTTTTGATGAGGAAATTTGAGGTTTTTATAACAAACAGATCCATTCCCTCCTCCTCCTCCCAAACTTTGAAAAGCTTTTCCTGCCTGAGCTGTCCCTGAAAGGATTGCATTTGCCAGGAGTTGAGGTGTAAATCAGCACTGGAGCTGGATGGGAGCTGGGCTGCTGGCTTCAGAGCTTGTCTGAGGAAGAGCAGGTAAAGAGAAGGGAGGGAATTGCAATTTGAACATGTTTGGTTCAGTGGTTTTTTTAAGCCTGGAGAAAAAGAAAAAAAAATACAGCAGAACAAGGCAGCCAGGCTGCCCTTATCTTGGTAAGGACAGCAGCTTCAAAAATGTAAATATGGAAACACTTGCTCACAAACATTACCCTGCAGGACCTCCCTGATGCAACAGGAGAAACTCACTCAAGCTGCTTGGTGTTTGTACAAAGCTGCATGGAAAATCAGGAGCTGAAAAAAGGGACATTTAGAACTCTAAATGCAGGATTTACATCTTCTGGTACTGGCATTGCAGTTATTTGTGTTCTCAGGGGTGCCCCTGGTGAGGCAGAGCAGCTCAGCCTCCTGCTTGTGGGACTGCAGCTCACTGTAAAGCCAATTTGGCTGCAAACAATTTACAAGGGGGGGAAATTGAGGCTGCTCCTGGAACAGGAGGTTTGTTTAGGATGTTTAGTTTGTTTAGCAGTTCCCAAACTTCTGGGAAGGGGTCAGCTAGGCTCTGATGCATTCAGCTGTGTTAACTCCTGTGTCAGTTAACCCCATACTCTTGCTCCTCCAGCCAGTCTGGAGCAGCATGGGGCACTCCAGAGGTTCTTAAATCTCCCTTCAGCCTCCTATTACTATTTTTGGCAATTCTTTTACTTCAGTGATAATGAGGCCATTCTCCAGTCATGCATGATTTTACATGTCTCTAGAAAAAAAAACCAACAAACCAGACAAAGCATTCAGATAGCCTGCTTGTTGGGGTGTTGGTTGTTGGGGTTTTTGTTTGTTTTGGGGTTTTTTTTGTTTTGGTTTGGTTTGTGGTTTTTTGTGGGTTTGTTGATTTTTTTTTCCCTCTCCTTTTCCTTCTTCAAGTCACCATTTTAACCCCACAGCAAAACTTTCTTCCCAAAGGTTGTTTTGCACAGCAGGGATCCAGACTTTGGCAGCATCATGGCCACGGCTGTCACCGAGAAGCTCTCCCGCCTCTTCCTGAACGTGCGGCAGATCCCTCACCTGCTGGGTCCCCTCTCCCCTTCCACTGTCAGCAGCTCAGAGGTGCCAAGGATTTTCTGGAAGCCCTACATCGACACAGGCTACCGACCCGTGCAGCAGACCTGGTGCTATTACTTCTCCACACTCTTCCAGCAGCACAACGAAGCCATCAACGTCTGGACCCACCTGGTGGCCGCGCTCATCCTGCTTCTGCGCTTCCAGCAGCTCTCCCAGCGGGTGGATTTTGGGCAGGACCAGCACGCCCAACCCCTCCTCATCATCATCGTGGCCTCCATCACCTACCTGACCTTCAGCACTCTTGCTCACCTCCTCCAGGCCAAATCTGAGTTCTGGCACTACAGCTTCTTCTTCATGGACTACGTGGGGGTGGCTGTTTACCAGTACGGCAGCGCCCTGGGGCACTACTACTACACCATCGAGCCCAGCTGGCACGAGAAGATCAAGGGGTTTTACATGCCAGCAGCTGTCTTCTTAGCCTGGCTGTCCTGTGCTGGTTCCTGCTACGCCAAGTACCGGTACCACCAGTCCACTCACCTTCTGGGTCGGCTCTGCCAGGAGCTGCCCTCAGGCCTGGCCTACGTGCTGGACATCAGCCCCGTGGTCCATCGCATCTCCACCGCGCCGCCCTCCGCGCAGGCCGACCCGGCCCTTCTCTATCACAAATGCCAAGTGGTTTTTTTCTTGATTGGTGCCTTTTTTTTCTCGCAGCCTTACCCCGAGAAGTGGTTCCCTGGGAAATGTCACTTTTTTGGGCAGAGCCATCAGATTTTCCATGTCTGCCTGGTGCTCTGCACGCTGGCACAGATCGAGGCGGTGGTGTTGGACTACGAGTCCCGGCGACAGATCTACTCTGCTCTTCAGGGTGATCTGGCACACAACTTCTCTGCCTTGTGCCTCTTCACCGTGACCTGCTCTGTCCTCACAGCTGTTTATATGGCCCAGAAGGTGAAGAACACGCTGAGCTTCAAAGAAGAGTGAGAGCCTCAAAGGGCAAGCAGGTGAGCTCACCCAAAGGGTCACTCTGCAGCCAGATGTGGTGTTGCTGGTGTGGATCCGGCCACAAACCTTGAGGGGAAGGGGAGTGAAAAGCTTTGCAAGGTGTTACACAGCAGCACTCTGCCGGGAGAGGAAAGCAAGAGCTGCTTTTTTATGCTTTTAAAATTCAGAATATAGTTCCAGCTTGCTCTAAAAATGGGACACTGGTTTGTTTCATGTGTCTGAATAAATATTTGGAACAAAATGGTGTTAGTGCTGCAGCCCTGTTGTTGCCCGTAACCAAAAACACAAACCAACAGAGTCAGTTTATGCGGTGCTTTATTCAGGGCCCGGGAAGCCTGAGGACTAGCGTCCAAAGTCAGGGTTCCGAAGACTCTCATTTTTGGTTCAGCTTTTATACTTTTTTCATTACAGGCCACGTACAGAGTTACATAAATTTTAGTCACAAACAGTCACATAGATCATGCAGATAACAATAGACAAACAGTCACATAGATCTTACAAATAACAATAGATAGTCATATCTTAAACTGTAAATCCACGGTTTACCATTTCAGCTGTCATTACCACCTGGCCCACCACCTGGATACAATATTTTATCTTGATCTTTGGTATATGGCATCAGTTTGCTTAACTATTCTCCTTTTGATTAATGTTATTGCTGATGGGGTCAACATACTCCTTATTCTCCTTTGATCATTGTTCTTGTAAGGGTTAGCTCATTCTTAACTAGTTACTTATTTCCAGAGTTTTAGTTTACCCGAGCCCCTTCTAACTCTTAATTTGTCCACTTTTAAAATTTTACAACCAATATTATTTTATTTCTACTATAAACTGTAACAATTCCCCCCTTTTGAGCATCCTTCGATTATTCCTTCGCAAGGATGCTCAACCTTTAAGCCTCTTGATAAGCAGGTGGAGGCGTCCCTTCTTCTGGAGATATTACCTCCTTCTGGGTTATAGCCTTCAGTGGTTCCACTGACCAGTTCCTGATGTAGACTTGGTCTCCTGGAAGGATGTCGTGGACCGGATTTTCCAGGGGTAACAGTCGGTTCCACTGCAACGCTCCTCTGAGTGCTGTAAGGGTCTTATTCAGAGACAATACATAATTTAGTATCACCTGATCCCCTACCAGATGAGGGTCCCCTTGGTAAGTAACAGCATGGTATGGTTTGCCGTACAAAATTTCGTACGGACTTACCCCTATCCTTTCCCTTGGTTTAATCCTAATTCTTAACAGAGCTAAAGGCAATGCCTGCGGCCACTGGATTTTTGCTTCTTGACAAATTTTCTTAATTTGATTTTTCAATGTTTGATTCATCCGCTCTACCTTACCACTTGATTGGGGTCTCCAGGGCGTGTGCAGATTCCAAGTCATCCCTAGTATTACAGAAATCTCCTGCACGATCCCTGCAGTGAAATGAGGACCCCTATCAGATGATAGCCCCAACGGCACCCCAAATCTAGGGATGATTTCTTTCAAAAGTGTTTTTACCACTTCCTTTGCCTGATTGGTCCTGCAAGGGAAAGCTTCTGGCCACCCTGAGAATGTGCACACATACACCAACAAATATTTATATGCTTGGGCTTTTGGTAACTCAGGGAAGTCTATTTGCCAATAATCTCCTAGTTGGGGACCTACCTGTAACTTACCCATTTGTACCTGCCTTCTTACCACTGGGTTGTTTTTGATACACACCGGACACATTGCATTTACTCTTTTTGCCAATGTTAACATCTGGTTTGAGAATATTTCATTTTTCAAAAATTTTACCATTGCCTCCGCACCCCAGTGACACTCATTGTGTTCTGTTTCCAGTACTATCTTCATGATCCTCACCGGCAGGATCACCTGTCCTGTTGGGGTCACACACCAACCCTTGATGTTCTTTCATGCCTGCAACATCCGAGCCAGCTTCTCGTTCCACAAAGCTGGACTGGACCCGTCCGTAAACAGTTCCCAATCAGGGTCCGGCAGTGGCTCATCCTTCAGGTCCTTCCGGCTGGCGTACACTTGTTCAATTACCTCCACACAGTCATGTTCCAGCTCTCCTTCTTCCTGGGTGGACCTGAGGAATTCTGCTGGGTTAAGGTGATTTGTTATTTTCAGCTCCACATCATCCTGTTCCCTCAATTGGGCCTGGTATTGGAGCATCCTGCTCGATGAGAGCCAATGGCCCCCCTTTTGTTCCAATACTGTGATGACCATATGAGGCACATAAACTGTCATGTGCTTGCCCAATGTTAGCTTACGTGCTTCTTGGATCAGGATTACTGTGGCTGCCACTGCTCTTAGGCATCCTGGCCATCCCCCACTTACTGAGTCCAATTGTTTAGAAAAGTACCCAACCGGCCTTTTCCAAGACCCCAGTTTCTGAGTGAGCACCCCCAAGGCTAACTTTTGCCTTTCATGTACATACAGTTGAAAGTCCTTGGTTAGATCCGGCAGACCCAGGGCAGGTGCTTCCTTGAGGGCCTGTTTTAACTCCCGAAATGCTTTATCTTCCGTGGGTCCCCACTTAAATCTCGGTTCCTTCACAACCTCATACAGTCGTTTGGCTGTCAGCCCAAAGTCGGGGATCCACAGTCAACACCAGCCGATCATTCCTAGAAAAGATCTTAGTTCCTGATTATTACAGGGTACTGGAATTGCACATATGGCTTGTATGCGATTTACTCCCAAACGACGAACCCCCTGCGAAATTTCACATCCTAAATAGATGACCTTTTGTTTGACCAGCTGTGCCTTTTCTCTGGATACCCGGTATCCAGCCTGTCCCAGCATATTCAATAGTCCAATGGTTAATTTGAGGCAGAGACCCTGTTCTGTGGTACCCAGGAAAATATCATCCACATATTGCAATACCACATACGAAAAAGGCGAATCTTTTACCTGGGTAATCTTCCATTCCTCAAGTTCCTTGGCCAGCTGGTTACCGAATATGGTGGGCGAGGATTTAAATCCTTGGGGAAGCCTGGTCCATGTAAGTTGGTGCTTCCGTCCTGTGTCGGGGTTCTCCCACTCGAATGCAAAGATATTTCTGCTTTCAGGTGCCAGGGGTATGCAGAAGAAGGCATCTTTTAAATCAATTACTGTAAACCATTGAAATTTCTCAGAAACAGATGTTAACAATGTGTACGGATTTGCCACTACGGGATGTATATCTTTGGTGATAGAATTAATTGCCCTTAAGTCCTGTACTAACCTGTAATTACCATTAGGCTTTTTGACCGGGAAGATAGGAGTGTTGAATTCAGATTCACACTCCTGCAAAATTCCTAAACTTAAGAATTGAGTTATCATGGGGGCTATTCCCTTCCTAGCTTCCAGACTGATGGGGTATTGCCGTACCCTTACTGGTTGGGCCCCTTCCTTTAACTCCACTACTACTGGTACTGCCGCTTTTGATTTACCTGGGGTCCCTGTTTCCCAAACCCCCGAAGCCTTTCCCCAATCCAGCGTCACCTCTCCTTCAGGGACCTCCCCGGTCGCCGCGCCGGGCCCCACCGGCCCCGACGTCAATCCTGGCGACCCGAGCGGGACGAGCTCCGCCCGACACAGACAGCCGCCCGCCCGTGCAAGGTGGCCGGGGGAGAGGCCCGCGCCTCCTCCCCCCGACGCCGCCGGCGCCCTTTCTCCTTTTCTATAGTGTCCAGCAACATTTGCAAATCATTCCAATCAAGATTCTAAGTTTTTATTACCATTTTCACAACCCGAGCCACTTTCTCAGGATTTTCCCTGTACGCCCCCGCCGATTGTTTCCATATTATTAAATCATTCGGTGAAAAAGGAACCTTTCTCATCACCTTCCCTCCATCTGCTCCCACTGCCTCTCGCAGCGGAGCCATTCACTGAGGCTGCGAAAAACCGCCTCCTTTCTCCAGCCTCCCTCTCCGAGTCCGCTCCGCAAGCGGCGTTCTCGGCTGATTAACCCAATCCTTCCTGCTCTATCCCCTCCTCGGATGAGGAAGGAAGAGGGACCCTAGCCGTATTTACCAGGGGAGCCTCAGGAGGTGGGAGCGGCGGCGCGCTCGGGGAGACCAACAAAGACACATCCTCCTATTCCTCCGAAAATCGTATCTTACGCTCTTTACAACCAGGACATTTATCACATTCTACTTCCAACAATCCACATGCTTTTTCTTTCTCTTTTTTCCTTGTTTTTTTCTCTTTTTCTTTTTTTTTTTTTTTTTTTTTTTTTTTTTTTTCTTTTTTTTTCTCTTTCTCTTTTTTTTTCTCTTTCTCTTTTTTTTTTCTTCTCAGTTTCCCGCAAGGAACTCATCATAGGGCTTAATATTTCAGGAGTTAATGTACCATTTCGTGGCCACTGCATTCCCCCCGTTTCATATTCAGGCCACACATGATTACAGTAATCAACCAAGGTTTTCCTCCGCAATTCCTGCCCAAAATTACCCTCTTTCCAATGTTTTAACAGACAACCGAGATGAATCCTCAGGGATATCCTTGCTATTACAAGACAGAGCTCTAAAGGTCTTAAAAGGCAGCATGCTGACACTTATATTTGCGCGCTCTTACACACACACACACACGCACACACAAAACCAATATTCGGCCGATTACCAGAACCAGATACCGAACTTGCCTATACTCGTCGCCGCGAGTGGCAAGTGCTGGATCTGCACAGCTTTCTACTTGCCGTGTCTTACGACCAGCGCCCAGAACCAGATACCGAACTTGCCTATACTCGTCGCCGCGAGTGGCAAGTGCTGGATCCGTACAGCTTTCTACTTGCTGTGTCTTACGACCAGCGCCTAGGCTTCCAACAGACCAGATCTAATACTAACCTAATACTAACTTATTTCTATAAGGAATAAAGCACCTTCGGGCTTACCTCATGGTTGTCCGTCAGGCGCGGGGTCGGGCACGGGTTGATGTCTCCTCCAGGAATCACCTGGTGCCGGCTTGGAGTGAATCAGCACGTGAACCGCCCCAGCCGCCTCCGGAGTCCCATCTGGGTCGCCAGAAAACTGTTGCCCGTAACCAAAAACACAAACCAACAGAGTCAGTTTATGCGGTGCTTTATTCAGGGCCCGGGAAGCCTGAGGACTAGCGTCCAAAGTCAGGGTTCCGAAGACTCTCATTTTTGGTTCAGCTTTTATACTTTTTTCATTACAGGCCACGTACAGAGTTACATAAATTTTAGTCACAAACAGTCACATAGATCATGCAGATAACAATAGACAAACAGTCACATAGATCTTACAAATAACAATAGATAGTCATATCTTAAACTGTAAATCCACGGTTTACCATTTCAGCTGTCATTACCACCTGGCCCACCACCTGGATACAATATTTTATCTTGATCTTTGGTATATGGCATCAGTTTGCTTAACTATTCTCCTTTTGATTAATGTTATTGCTGATGGGGTCAACATACTCCTTATTCTCCTTTGATCATTGTTCTTGTAAGGGTTAGCTCATTCTTAACTAGTTACTTATTTCCAGAGTTTTAGTTTACCCGAGCCCCTTCTAACTCTTAATTTGTCCACTTTTAAAATTTTACAACCAATATTATTTTATTTCTACTATAAACTGTAACACTGTGAGCTGGGAAAGGGTCTTGGAATCTTCCAGGTCTCCCAGCAGAAGGTAAGGAGATGCCACCTGCTGCCTTCTCAGTGGTGACAGAATCCAACCCATGGGAACCACCCGGGCTGAGCTTGTACAAACCACGGAGGCAGCCGATCTATTTAATACTCTCTCGAGCCCCTTTCATATGGTCTGGGGAATCCAGGAGGTGTCAGGGCACTGTCCCTTACCCAGTGAGGGGCTGAGAGTGTGAGGATGGCCACGGACCTTACAAATGCAGAGAGAGAGCGTGGTTGGGTCCGGTTCGAAGGGGGCTGGGCCGGGGCAGCACTTGGGACCCCTGCACCCCCTGGTGCTGCCGCGGCTGCAGCGTTGGGCGCTCGGCCCGGCCCTGGCAGGTGCAAACCCCGAGAACAGCTGGTCCGGAGCTGTCGCCACAGGGCAGGGGTGGGAGGACACAGGAGGAGGCGGCTTGGGCTGCGCTGAGCCAAGAGCAGGGCTGGGGGCAGGAGGGAATTCAAACCCAGGTGTGAGATGCACCCTTCCTGCAGCCCTTGCTCTGCCTCCCCCCCTTTTCATCTCTGTCACCACCAGGGCACCTCTTCCCGAAAGACCTCCGGCACCGGCCGCCCCTCTCTTGCCACCCACGGGCCGGGACCACCCTGGGGGGTCCACACCGCTCCGCCATTCCTATCCCCCCCGCCATGCTCTGCCCTCCGCCAGGCGCCCGCCCTTATATAGCGCACGGCCCGGAGTGGGCGGGGATCCGCCTGTCACTCATCCAATTTCGCCGCTCCCATTGGCCCCCTGGGGCCGCGGGCACGCGCTGTGGCCGTTGGCAGCCGTGAGGCGGGAGAGGCGTGAGCGCTGCCTGTGAGGGAGAGGCGGGAAGGGGGCAGCGCCCGGACCGGAACCGGGACCGGGACCGGGACCGGGACCGGGACCGAGACCGGGACCGAGACCGAGACCGAGACCGAGACCGAGACCGAGACCGAGACCGAGACCGAGACCGAGATCGCCTCGGAGGGGCCCCTCTCGTCTCCGGGAAGCCCGGCGGAGACCGCCCGGTGCCGGGGATGAAGCGCAGACGCAGAGGCGGAGCGGCCCAGCAGCCCGAGGCCTGCGATGTCTGGCTGGACACCGCTCAGCTGAAGCAGAGCCCGGCGCAGGTGGGTCCCGGGTCCCGGCCATGGGGGCTGCTGCAGCCGCCTTCAGTGCTGACAGGTGGGGGGTGCCCGGATCCCCGCCCCGAGGGAGCGTGTGGCACCGTGGGTTGGGGGTCCCGTGGCTGTGCGAGTGAGGGGAGATCGGCACAGCCAGGCTGGGTGTGGGCAGAAATATTTCAGGGGGTGTGAGAGGGGAGGATGGGGTTAGCAACACGGCCTTTGGTCCTGAGAATCCTGCTTGAGCAAAGGGAGTAGGCAGAGCCACCTCCATGGGTCTCTTCAGCCTCCCCCGTTCTGTGATGCTGTCCCAGGGAGAGCTGAAGCGTGGAACAAATGTGGGAACTGCTGGAAGAAGGGTAAATTTCTACTCACTTTCTACTTGTTTCTTTACCTCCCCAGCCTCTCATAGCTAAGCCAAAGGTACCCAGTCAAGTTCTGGAATGGAGGCAGGCCTCAGGCCTTTTCACACAGCCCAGAGCATCTCAGCCTCGCACCAAGCAAACCACAATCTCTGCTTTCTTCAGCATGCAGCCAGGTAAGGATGTGGCCCTGTGTATGGCCCTGTAGGAAAGTAGGTTTTAGGCTGCAATAGGAAACCCGTGTAACTTTATATCTTGGCAGCTTCACTAGGCAGAAAAATACATTTCCCTGTGAAGAGTTGTAAATGTTAAAGGTTTGAATTCCCAGAAATAATTTTATTTTGGTCATTAATCTAAATGCAAGCACCATTTCCAGTGTTAGACTAAAGCATAAGTAACAGCAGCCATAGCCAAGCCTCACCTGAGAGCATCCTGAGAGCATTCCCTACAAACCTGGAGCTGCCACTGGGGTGTTGGGAGGCCTGGCACCAGGACAGCCTCCAGGGTGTTAATTGTCAGCTTGTCATAAGCAGTGACAGCCCTAAATTGTTGGTTAAATGCCTGTGGAAGAACTTGATAGATGGATATGAAAACTAAAGTTACCTGGAATGTTACTTGATTCCAGCAGCCTTCCTGTCAGGGGAATCAATGGGAGGTGAGTGAGGAAAGCTTTTTATGAAGGGTTCCACAAAGCCTTTTCTAAAGAAAAGTTGGTTAATCCCAAGTGACCTGACAAAGTTATGACAAGACAACTGGAATATTTAAGTTAATTAAGCCAGCTCACAACCTCTCTGCTTTAGAAGCTGCTTTTGTGCTCTGGAGTACAAGAAATGGATTTGTCTGGGGGTCTCAAATTAACAGAACTGAACTGGCTGCAGAATCCAGGGGGCAGGACTGTGCAGGAAGCTGTGCAGTGGCCACTTCATCAACATTAAATTAGTTTAGCAATAAGCAGATTAGAGGAGCCATTACATAAATTGTACAGTTTAATTAATTGTCAGAATGTTTGTCTTGGGACAGGGCTGTTGATCATTTTTGCATTGGCTTTGATATTCCTGCTCCTTTGGAGTCTGTTGTGTGCTTTTTTTCCCCTCTGCCCCCCCTGATTGCATTCCCTGAGTGTTTGGCTTCACTGAACATTGCTGCTCTTCACCAGCAGCAGAGAGAGGTCTGAGGGGGTTAAGATGTTGGAATGGTTTTTATTTGTGGGGTTTTTTCTTTTAACTTATCCTGAATTGAGGATGAGCTTGTACTGAGATTGTTTTATTAGCTTTTATAGTAAGTGATTTCAGAAGCAAATGTGGGGCTTGATGCCTTATTGCCAGCTGGATGAGTTTCACTGTGTGAGGGGTTTAGAGGTGGTTTTTGGGTTTTTTTTGTAACTCTTGAGCTTCTAAAGTAGTCATGGACTGCCTGGAAAGGTGAGAGGAGAAAGGCAGAGAAGCCAAAGGCTTCTGGAGATGCAGCTCCTGCTCCTCAAGTGTCTGAACCACAGCACAAACCCAGAAGAGCTGGGCTGAGCATGGAGCAGTGGTGCTGAGACATGGGTGTGCCAGCTCTGGCTGTACCAGTTGTCTCCTTTTCAGATGAGAAAGACAAAGAAAACTCCAAACCACCTCCTGTCATCCTGAATAAAGACTGTAAAGGAAAAGGTGTTAGTTTGGATGCCTCCCCTGTGAAGATCTTGGCTCTGCCACAGGGGGAAGCCCAGAAAGGATCTGTGGGAGCTGAGGAGCAGGTTCCAGCCCAGCGCTGTGCACGGAGAGCACCAAGAGCTCCTTTGGGAGCAGAGTCCCAGGAGAGGAATTCAGCCTCCTGCAGGATGGGAGAGGATTCCTGCTCCTTCAGCTTCACCCAGGACTCGGCAGGACACCGCGTCATCGCTCACAGATCAGCAAGAAACCAGGAGGAGAAACCACACCCATGGAGTGGTGTTAATTCTTTAATTGATTTCGCTGCCCCTGAGGATATAAATCCTGCTGCTGTCAGCAGAGACCTCCCCTGGCCTCCTGGCTTTTCCTCCTCTCCTCAAGGACCAACTGGAGCAGAGCCCCTGAGGGAGCACAACTGGAAGGCTGCCTCAGGCGGGCAGGGCTGCGGCAGCCCCTGCAGGCAGCTCTTCACCCAGGACTCGGAGGGCAACAGAGTGATTGCCCACCCCTGCCACAGCCTTCCCTCTCCTGGCAAGGCCTGGAGCAGCTCCAGCCAGCAGCCACCTCGCTCTCACACCCTGGGCTGCTCCAGGAGCTTGGGCAAAGCAGGGGAGCAGGAGGCAGAGGTGGGCTACGAGTTCCTGTTCACCCAGGATTCGGAGGGAAACAGAGTGATTAAACACTGGTGAGGGCCCTGAATGGGGCACCTGAGCACCTCTTGTGAAACCTCAGGAAAGCTTTTTTGGAACTAAAAGCCATCAGAATTAGGTAAGTGGACCTGTTGTGACTGTGTGTGTGGTCCAGCCAGCAAATGCAGCAGAGCCTTGGGCCACACCAGGACCTCTTTGTTCTTTGAAGTTTAATAAATAAGTTTAATAACTTTAATAAAAACAAAGCTTTGCAGGAGTCTGTTTCTGATAGTTTGTGATTACAGCCCCAGTGGCTGTGGCCGGGCTCTGGCACTGCCTGGTTTGTGTCAGGGGCTGCTGAGAGCCCCCTGCTAACCTGGATGTGTTTCTCAGGATCCTGGAAGTCCAAACCAAAGTTTTCTAGACTGAGGAACCACTCTGCCTTCCCATGCCAGCAAGCTTTACTTTTCCCTTGGGCCAGAATTTCAGTACAACAGCCCAAACTAGCACTAGGAGCCTCTTCTCTCCAGGGAGGGAAGGGCTGAGGTCCTGGTGGATCAGGACAATCCTTGGCATCCAGCTGCATTTCTCTGCAGCAGCTGGAATTACACACACACCCCTGGCTCCTGCACATTAATATCAAGCACAGACATTGTCTTATTAAGGCTCCATTTTATATAAAGGAAAAAAACCCATACTTGAAATACAGGCATGAGGAACATCACAGAGAAGGTGCAGCTGAAGGAAACCTCCTCAGTTTGTGAGAACTGCAGCCACGTTCCTGTTTCCTTCTCCTCAGCTGCCAGCTCCTCTGGGGGGTGCTCGGTTCTTAGCATTGGTGGTTCAATAAATAGACCTTTTGAATGCTGAATAAAATACAGTATCTGAATACAAGGACTATTAATGAAACATTAAATTACTGGCAAGAAATTAAGGCCATTCTGTCATGCAACTGTGGGGATAATTCGTGAGTTAAGAAATACCCAGGGCACACACAAACCAGCGAGTGCTTCAATCACTGACTGCAGCTTCATCCTGCCCTGAGAGCAGGGAGCTGCCTTTAACCTCTGTGCTTCAACAACTTCCTAAACACTGAAGAGCTGGAAGCATTAATTAGCTTATGCTCATTATCTCTGTACCATACTCAGAACAAAGAACTGGATGTCTGACATCCCTTTATACTGGAAATGGTTATATTGTAATGAGGCTGTTGTTAAGTTAATGCTTAATTGGAATCTAAAGAACATTGGTGGTAGAAAGAATGTCATCCAGCAGCACTCATTGCACTCTTCCCAAGATCCTTATCAATAATCAACATCAAAATACAAGTGGAAAAGAAATTCCATCCTCTTAAAAAAGTTTTTCTTTCTTAAATACAACAATACATGGAAAACACATCAAATCCATCAGCTCTTCCCTAAGTGAGTGTCCAGAGCAGAAACCTTCTCTGATTAATAAAAGAGGCAAAAGGCTCAATCCTTAGGAAGGCAGCTACTGTGGAGAACATTTTGGGAGCACAACACTTTTGCTTACAGAGTTGAATGACATCATTTCTCCTTCATGGCCAGGTCTTCATCCTTCAGGGCAAATTTCCTTCTCAGAACTTCTGCTATAAGGATGGCCGGGTCTTCCTCCTTCATGGGAGTTCTGTTCCTACACAGCAGACAAGAGCAGAGCATCAGTAAGAGCAGAGCTGCCAAAACTGATGGTTTGCAGTTCTGGTTTAAACATTTTTCTGCAGCACTAATCATCAGCTTTTATTACAAGCAGAGGAGGTGTAAGAACAACAACACAAAACAACAAAAAGCAGCTACAAATTCAGCCCTTTCACATGGGCTTAGTGGAGTTCTTTTGGGGGATAAAGGGTATGCTGAAAATCTTTAAATCAAAGCTCTACAATTTTTAGTCAACTGTGTTAATATCAAGTAAGAAAAATAAAAGTTCCATTACCTACATAACACCCTGCATCCCCTCAATATAAATCTACAAGTGCTGTGGTGTTTGAGTTCAAGAATTCCATTCAAATTATTCCAACAGCTTTAATTAAGCTGTAATTATCCTAAAACATCACAGCTGCAATAGGAGGCAAGTGAGAGGTTGAGACAGAGAAACAGATGAGAGGAAAAGGGTTCAGCTCCAGCAAGACACAGCCTGGAGCCTCTGTATTAACATGGCCCTCTCCTCACCTGCCACAGATGCTGGCACTTCTCTGACCCTCAAAAGTTTCCTTCCTGAGAAGGCTGCCACACCAGTCTGCACTAATTAGAAGATTGATAATTACACTGTTCCATGTGACTGCTTAGTCTTAGAGGCCCACACATTTCTCATCAAGTTAAATCTCAACAGGAAGCACCTCCCAGATCCTCTGGAATTCCCTGAGCCAGTGAGTGCCCACCAGAAGGGCACAGGTAACCCCAACCCCAGCCCTGCTGAGCCTACCTGGCTGAGTCACAGAAAATGGCAGGGATTTTTCTGGGGAATTCTCTCTCCTTTTGCCTAAAATCCTTCAGAATTATTTTTGGATGCCCAACGTGCTGCTTTGCAACAAGGAAGAAGAAGAGGAGCAGGGAATCTGTGACCCATGAATCCTACTCACCCCCCATGAAGGATTTACAGGCATTATCTAAAGAGTGAGAGTTTAAGTTTTGAGCAATATTCACCACTTGGAAAAACAAGAGCACACGGATGTGCTGGGTGCTGAATGTATTTCTCTCATTTGATTACATACATTTTTTCAGCTTTAATTCCTTTTAAACTGAATTAGGCATTGAAACTGTGAGCAGCCATCACACAGTGTGTTATGTTTGGCTGGGAATCTTCCACAGCGTAAGGGCTGGACTGATTTTTGGGCTGAAAAATGTGGAAACTGAACATTATGACTGTGAGCTCAGAGGTAAAGACAGGCAGCACAGCTGATGTTAAAGCAGTGATGTTCTCAGCTGGGCAGGATCCTGTCTCAGGCAGGCAGCAGCACGAGGTGTTTGTGTGATCAGTGTGTAAATTCATCATCAGACAAGTGAGAACTCACCCTGCCCACACTCAGAGCTGGGCCAGATGCAGAAACTGAGAAGTTCTCTGTGTGAATTCCTTCACGTGCCATGTGGGAAAAGCTGCTGAGCTTCCCAACCACTTGGGTCTGCAGGAGAGTCCCAGCCCCTGGGCCCACTGCAGGCAGAGAGAGCAGCAGAGCTCTCACTTGCCAACACACAGCTCTGGGCATCATCAGAGCAAAAAGGAGCTTTTTTTTCAGTTGAAATAGTAAAAATACCCAAACATTGTGCTCATCAGTTTCAGTTCCCTCCATGGCTTTCTATTAATTACACCATTATTAAAAAAAAACAACCCTAAGAAACATGTCAGCACGTTCTGCTCTAGAGAGGTCTTTCCCCTGCGAGTCACATGTACAGAGCAGCACCAGGGAATGAAGAGCCAGTGCCTGCACTGATGTGACAGACAACAAAAAAACCCCATAAAATATAATTAAGAGAGTTCAGGAAGCACTTACAAGTCTTTGCTCTGTTTCATCCTATGAATGTCTTTAAGAATTCCCATCATGTCTGCAAAACTGCTGGCCTTGGAAAGAGAGACAGAATCTTCCTCCTCAGGGTCCTTTGGTTCAGGTTTAAAACACTCAGAGGTTGCAGAACAAAGCAAGGAGACTGATGGGAGCTCAGGGCTTTCCAGTTCTGCCTCCTCCTCTGTGATATCACTGATGACAAAGGAAGTTGTAGACTGGAAAGAGGGTCCAAAACAAGTTACAGGAGAAGATGGGTTTGAACTTCCTGGAGATAACAGATCTGGTGTAAATGAAGTAGAAGCTGAAAAAGAAAACAATACAGGTGGGTAGGTAAAACTCTCACACCAGGTTGTTGTTGTTGTTTTGGTGGGGTTTTTCCCTCAAAACAACAGAATATAAATCTAGAGGACTCACCAACCAGCCTCCCCTGTGCTATGAGAAAGCAAATTCACCATTTTCCACCACCCTCCATGTCCACTCTGCTTCCCGTGACACCACAGAGCAACACGAGACCTCCTTTTATATAAATATAATAACAGTACCTTTTATCCCACCAACCCCCTTATGCATCTCTACCCCTATCATGCCCACCACTGTATCACCCCTCCAGTTCAAACCCTGCACCAGTCCTGGCTGTGTGACCTTCTTCCAGTTTTACAGACAAGAAATGGAGGAACAGAGATGCAGCTGCTGCTCAGGGTGACAGAGGAAGTCTGTCCTTGTGATTCCCCTTCTGATTCCCTCCCCCATAACCATTAAACCTGGTGAAAACCCAGAGCTGGTTCAGGAGCTCCAGCATTTTGCTCTAGATGGTCACAACAATTCACTCTGTGCTCTGACCTCTTTTGCTTCTCATCCTCATCTGTAAAGTGAGAGCAGAATCCTCCTGTCCCATGGGTAAGAGAGGATTTCTTTGCTCATGCTTTAAAACACAGGGAAGATAAGAACAGCTATTATAGATCCCAAGTGCTATTAAGTGAAAATGAGTCTGATTATTTCCAGTGTAAAACACTAAGGGAAAACAACCCAAAACCCAGAAAAATGCTTAGTGCACATCTCTTTGAAAGAACCTTCCTGTATGGAAAAAACCCTGTGCTTTAAAGGACTAATGCCCTTGGCCTCAGGACTAAACTTGTAGATAGTTATCAATTTCCAATTAAGGGATTGCTCTCACTGTATATAATAAAGCAGATTGCACAGTATTTCTTTTTTGATATCAATCTTTCCAAATTAAGTCTGCTAAATAGTTATCTCCTTCATCAGGTTCCCAAGCTCCACCTCGGCCCTAAATCACACCCCTTGGTATTGACTTGGAGCACATGAAGTCAATACCAACAGTTCCCAAACAGCTGATAACAACCAGGCCCACTGCTGAGCAGACAGAAAGAGAAAAAGGTATTAAATGATTAAATAATTCATCTTCCATCTGGATCTCTGGTCTTCCTCATTATTACTCTCCTTGAATTAAACCAGACTCTTATAGTGCACTGCTTGAGCAGCTGTGGAGATCAAGACAGAAGAAAGAAAAGCCCAGAATTCCCCTTTTTTATCCCCATGTGGTTGTTCCTCTGATCTGGCTGGAAGAGGACACACACAGCCTCCCTGCAGGGGATGTCTGTGATGCCTTCTCTTACACTCCCTACACATCACATAAATTCTCCCATGGGGGTGTCTGTAATGACACCACTGATCACAAGCAGATTCCCCAGCTGCACTGAACTAAAATAACCCCATTCTCTCATGTAGAAACCAGCATTTCAACTAAATCAATCAGGCCCCCACAGCTCCATTTCACGTTCAGGTGTGTCCATGGCTCATGGCTGGGCATTAAAGCTGCAAAACTTGTAGCTCTCAGGGCTACAAAAACCAGGCAATCACACGTGTCTGTCACAGATGATGTCACAGATTCAGTCTCATGCAGAAGTAGCACTCATTTTCATAACAAAAACATCTCACTCCTACCCAAACCAAGACTTACCCCTCACACTCACAGTTGACTTAAGGCACACCTAATATTTTAATGAAACAAAGTGCTGCAGATGAGGTGGCCTCCAGACCAAAAGCAGTCACAAAGCACCAGGTGGTATTTCTTAAAAACAAGCTGGAAATCCTCTAATGATGCCAAACACCTAAACACTGAACCAGCACTGAGCTGACACCAAATGTGTCCCACCAAGGGGAACCAAAGGGTTCAAATCATCCTGTACAGAGGGAACACCCCGGGTCAGCAGCTCAGCCCCTCTCCTACAACAACAAAAAAACCCCCAACCCTCATGAAATTCCTACCTGACTCTGCAGCAACTATTTTAGCTATCTGACTCCGGAGGTGACTCAGCTCATCCTGGAGCTCTGTTGTTCTGCTCAGGGCTGGCAACCCAGGTTTCTTCAGGGCAAGCAGCTTCTCTTCCTGCTTCCTCAGGTTGGGGACTGACGCGTTTCGCTGTATAACAGTGAAGGGACTCGGCTTCCACTTGTGCTTCAGAGGACGAGTGTCACTTCTGCAGGACAAAAACCTGCTGTCATTTGCAAGGCCCAGGCCCCTCTGTGACAATGACAGCAAAGCTTGGCCTCCACCCCAGGACAGGAGATGTCAGCACAAGGAACTCAGCCCCTGCACCTCCACCCGCTGGATGTGCACTCTCTGCCTGGTGAGGAACAGAAATCAGGACCCAAGTGGCAGAAGATGTGGTGAGAGAACACAAGGACAAAAGTTGGGGAATGCTGACACAGTTTCAAGTCATTTCTCTCCCAGTAACTGTGTCCATGCTGGGCAGGGTGCTGGACACACGTGGGAAATGTCACTCACCTGTTAACATTTGCCTCTGATTTCAAAACCCCTTTTATCTTTCACAAGGTACCAGCTGGCCTGGTTTAAGGACAAAAGTCAACTGACCAGAACCAAATTCCAGGGAACAGGATATATACATTTATATGCATATCCTGGGACAACTCAACTTTCTAACCAGAAAATACCATGGATCAGGGGGCTACTCTGCAGAGCCTGTCTGGGAAAAATGTCATCAGAGGACTGGAAGGTGTGAGCATTGGATCAGTGTCTGACCTACACTGTGTGAAACAAACCAGTGTATAAAATCAAGGAGCAGCAGACACAAAGAGGAAACCAACCTGACTCTGGCATATGTTTCTTCATCATCTGCTGCAATCCACACAATGTCTGCCAAGGTGGGGACTGGAGGGACATCATTTAAATAGAGCTCTGAAACACTGGGGAGAACCTAAAAAGAAGAAAGTTACATTAAGGAGATGGCAGTCCTGCCTCCTGAAACTGCCCCAGCATGGGCTGTCAAAGTCTTCCTCCTCTGCACCTCTCAGATGTGTGACAGCAACACCACTCAGCTTACAAAACCAGAGTGTTTCTGTGTGTCAGCCCCTGCACGTGCTCGGGGTGTCACAGGCAGGGACAGCTGAGCACCCTGCCAAGGCCACGTGCAACACTTTGCTGCTACAAGTCCCAGTGTTGTCCTTGACCTCCTACAGTGACGTGGGTGCTTCCATAAACCCTGATGTACTGTTTAGGAAACACAGACCCAGAGGGCATGTGGCTTGCTGGAGGTCACACAACAAAGCACTGGGTCAGACACTCCATGCTTCTGTCTTTTTGAGCTTGCTAACCCAGTCTTCACAGACACTATTTAAGGAGGTATTTTCCTCAAGTTGCAGACTATCACTTAGAAGAACAGAATTTCCAAAAGAAGGAATAAAAAAAATCTTAATTTTAAGTATACAGCTACACAAGTACTGAGTACAACTCTGCAGCACGTGGTTGACACAAGAGCAGCTTGTGGCAGTGCCTTGTCCTGCTCAAGAGAGGCAGCTTCCTAGACATAGTCACCAAAACCCTTAAAACTCTGCTTACCTCAAAGGTTGCTCTGGGGCAGGGTCTTAGGGGGAGGTTTGACCCAATCCTCCTGACAACACTTCGTGCTGAGCCATGGGGTTTGTTCTGCCAGATGGGGATTGTCTACAAAAGTCAAAGCAACACAATTAATTTCAAGACAGTTGCTCTACTTTAAATTTCTTATAGTGGAAACTGACTGACACAGTTCAACAGCTCTGATCTCTGACTTTTCATTTGTTGAGTGATACTTTGAATTTGGAACAAAACCTGCTGATAACTAAGGGCCCCAATTCCATAAAACTTTGTGTTTTTCAGCTGAGCATACATCAAATCAGCCAGTTCCTAAGAGGCTGCAGTGTTTTCAGGACTCAAAACTAAAAAGCATTCAGTAAAAGACACTGAGCTACAAATGAAAACATGGCAAAAGCAGGAAAGCAGAGGGGCCCAGGAGAAAAACACCAGCAGCAGAAAACTTATTTAAGGGCACACTCTCTCTTTCACATGAACTCTAATACAAGCAGCACTGGTAGGACTGTGAACCTTTCTTAGACGACAGCAAAGTGACAGTGACCATCCCAGCCAGACAGTGGAGAGTGGTTTTCGTTTTGGTTTTTTTTGGAACAGCAAAATGTTTGAAGTGATCTCTGGATAGTTCAGAAATGGATTCAAGAGGTGAAGTGCTCTGTCCTTTGACCACCTTCTCCTCTGCCTTAGGGCACTCACAGCTCTGGGGACAGGAGAATGACAAATGACAATGACAAACCCGAATGCAAAGAGGTTTGTGTCACACAGAGCAGGGCAAATCCATCACTTTATTTCTTGCTGGAGCCCGGGAATGCACACAATGCCTCAGCACGGGTCTGACATTTTAAATTCCCGACCTGTATTTTAAACCAAATCTCCGACCTGGGAGGCAGCGACTGCCAGGAGGAAAAGGGAGGAGGGGAAGAAGGGACCCGAGGGGACGGAAGGAAGGGACGGAGAAGGGGAATGGGCCCAGACTGCCGGTGCTGAGGGCGGCATTTGGGGCGACATTTCACTCACGGAGTCCGCTGCCATCTCCTGCTCTGGCGATGGCCGCCGGGGCGGGCTCAGGGCTGGGTGCTGCAGCTCCCACCGCCACGGCCCGGGCTCATCTTTTTACTCCTCCGTTCCTCCACCGCTTCGGTGCTTCTCACTGGAAGGACAAAAGTGACTCGTTGCGGGCTGCAGAAGTGACACGGAGCCACTCGGGGGACAACCAACCCGCATCCCCAGCACCGGCCGAGGGACGGGGAAAGGAGAGGGGCGGGCTGACTGCTGGCCGCAGGCGGGGGTACCAGCACCGAACCCACCCCTTCCCCGTCCCTCGGCCTGTACCATCCCCTTCCCCGGTCCCCGGCGGTACCTGAGGGGCGTCGGTGAAGCTCCCGACCCCTCCGCCGCCATCACAGGAAGCAGAAGCCGCCTCCCGCCCTTCCGCCGCCGGCCCCGCGCAGGCGCTGAGGTAATGGCGGCCGCGGGGCTGCGGGACCTGACCCAGCCCGGGCTCCTCACCGCATGGGCTTGGGTGTGAAAGGAGCTGAAAGCTCTTCCAGTCCCAACCCTCTTCTAGTTCCAAGCCCCTGCCATGGGCAGGGACACCTCCCACCAGCCCAGGTTGCTCCAAGCCCCATCCAAACCTTCAACACTGCCAGGGATGGGGCAGCCACAGCTTCTGGGGGCAACCTGGGGCTCAGCACCCTCACACCAAAGAATTTCTAACTCAAATCGCATCTCAATCTTCCCTCTTCCAGTTTAGAACTGTTCCCCCTCACCCTATTCCTCCAGGCCCTTGTCCCAAGTCCCTCCCCAGCTTTCCTGGAGCCCCTTCAGGCACTGGAAGGTGCTCCAAGGTTTCCCCATTGCCGCCTTTTCCAGACCGAACATCCCCAACTCTCCGCCTGGCTCCCAGCAGAGCTGCTCTGGCCCTCCCAGCATCTTTGTGGCCTCCTCTGGACTTGCACCCAAGGCTCTGTGTCCTTGTGTTTTGCACCCCAAAACCAGACATGGCACCGCAGGAGGCAGCTCCCTCCTTCACCTGCCGGCCACACTTCTTTGGATGCAGCCCAGGGCTTTCTGGGTTAAAAAACTCCACAAACCTCCCCAAAACCCAGTCCAGCCATCCTCCCCAACCCCTCAAGAAATGCAGGAGGCCAAGGGTAGTGGGATGGGTTTAACGAGTCCCAGCTACAGCCGGGGTTCCAGGACCCCTCATGGCACCGAACCGCACGGGGCTGCTCCAACCCCAGAGCCTCCTGCACAGACATCGGCTCTGACCCCACCTGAGTTTTGGATCAGAGCGTCACAAAGTACAGGAGCTGGGGGAAAGCAGCACCTCCTCCCCCCCCTCGAGGTATCACAAAACCTTCTCGACAAAACTTAAGTACAAACAGGAGACAAAAAGCTTGGCACCTATTCAGAAAAGCCTCGGGCAACAGTTTTTGCCTGGAGCCCACCCAGAGCAGTTCATGGGACACAATCCCCCCCCTGCCCTCCTGGATCCCTCAGACAGCTCCAGCCTGTGGGAGGCTGTCTGGGCTCCTCCTGACATCGTTCAGACTAAATAATCCCCTTCATCCTGAGAGGTGGCTCCAGGCAGGGCTGCAAGAACCCAGGAAAGGAAAATAACAAGGTATTTTCAGGGCTCCCCAAGGTACTGTGTGAGCCTGGGCTCAGGCTGAGGCATTGACCCTCCTGTGTGGGGGACACACAGGGCAGAGAGGCTCTCCTGGCCCTGCAGAACCACTGCTGTGCCTCTGCTTCTAAGCCTTGAAAGACAATATGCAATCTCTGCCTGCTCAGCCACTGCCTTCTCTGGCCCCTTGTGCTGCAGAACTGCTGGGAAGGAGAACAAAACGGAATGAACTCTCCCCCCAAGCACAACTGACACCATTCCAAAAGCTGAAGCCCCTGGCTGTAGGGCTCAGGAAAGATGCTGCCAAAAGAAAACCAAACCTCATGTGAAGTTCTGTACAAGCCAGGACAGATCTACACTGCAGCTTGGTCTTCTCTGCTGCTCTCTGCTTGGGCCAAAATCCCCTGAAGGGATTGAGATCAAAGTCCCTGGCAGGGACAAGGCCACTGGTAGGACAGGTCTCTAAAGCTGCCTGGAGGCTTTGGCACTTTCCACAGCTGAAAGAGCTGCCAGACCCAAGCCTGACATTCCTGCAGGCCCCTTGGAGTGCAAGAAAAGTGCAGAGCTAATGCATAGTTACGAAGCCAATACTGAGAAACATCCCAGGAGTAATTAATCTCACTAGAGTAATTAGTGAAGCTACACTGGCTCAGCCCAAAGGTCCATATAAACTCAGTCTCCAGTCACAGATACAGACAGGAGGCTGGGGCAGGGGACAGGACAATCACCACCCCAGGTTCTTCCCATGTCCTGAAGACAAAGAATGAAAAAAAAAAACAAAAAAAACCCCCAGGTTTTTCCCCTTGTTGATTTGGTCCAAAACATTGTGCTTCAGAGAGCAGAGAAAGCATCAGCCATGGCTGTCTGCAGATGCTTTGTCTCCTCACCTATCTACAGGAATATGCTTTAAAACCCATTTCATTTAACCTTTCCTTCCCCAAAGTACATTCTCTGCAGCCAGGGACTGGAACAGAGTAGAACAATGGCTCAGGGTGGTTACAGATAAGGGACAATGGCATTCTGTCCCAACAAATTCTTTGGAAAAATCTCTGGAAAATTTCTGGAGTACTGCTGGCTTTTAAAACTGCTCAGTTCTCTCTCAACCAATTAATACTCTCAGGGCAATGCTGAACCTCCCATTCCTGAAGGGAACTTCATGGTGGTTCATCATCCAGTGGAACTTGGAAGCTCAAAGAGAACACTGGAGGAGCATTTC
Source organism: Calypte anna (assembly GCF_003957555.1). Lineage (NCBI taxonomy): Eukaryota > Metazoa > Chordata > Aves > Apodiformes > Trochilidae > Calypte > Calypte anna. The sequence goes on from NC_044268.1 coordinate 1,752,424, forward strand.
ATCTCTGAGACAACTGGGAGAGCAAAGCTCTGGGCTGAATGGGGTGGGGGCTTTTGTCACTGTCATGTCCTGGAGCCTGTACTGGTGGAGCTAACAGTGACCCCTAATCCCCCCTGAGTCAATCCACACCTGATGTCTCTGAGCTGCACCATCCCTCTAATGCCCTGCTCTGTGTTCCTGATTTCATTGTGTCAACCTCAGCACCTCCTGTGGATGTAAGGAACCTGTGGGGTGAGACCACTCTGCCTCCAGGTCACACAGGCTGCTGGGAGGAGGCCACACCAGAGCTCAAGCTCCTAACTTCATGTCTACACATCACCAGCTGGAGTTCTGTTAAGCACTGGTTGCCACCACTGTCAATAAATGCCCTTGTGAAGATCTGGCAGGTAAGCCCCAGGGCAGCTTGCAGCTCAGAGCAGGAGGGGTGAAGGACAGCAGATACCAGGAGGGAGCTTCCCTCCTGTGCTGGATTCTGCTCCCCAGGAGTGTTCAGCAAAGCTGAGCCCTGTGATTCCACACAAAATCCAGTCCTTAAGATCCAAGAGCTTCCAGGTGACACCTGGGATAGCTGTGACACACATTTCATGTCAGAGTCTGAACAGGAGCTGGAAAAACAGGATGGTGAGTGGCAAACCAAGGTGTGGGCACTGAGAATGTTTATAGTTTCAAGTATTTTCACTCCTGTAAAAATCTGCCTGAACTGAAAAGGGCAGGTTTTGTAAACTGGAATCACTGGAAACTTAGCCTGAAACCAACATCCAGAGCAAAGCCCCAGTCCTGGGACTGTCTGCATCACATCAAGCTCTGCCATGAAGATGAGGAAGAACTGCTGTAATCAAAATAGATCTCTGAAGTCTTTGGCCATGTCTGTGGGGCATTCAGGTGCCTTTGCTTTTAGGTCTGCAGGTATGGTTTTGCTCTTTGCAGTCCTTCCTTCAAGAACTGGAGGTAAGTTGCAGTAGAGGGGTCTTCAAAATTGCTTGAGAAGCTGAAGATGCTACTTTCAACATCTTCAGGCTTCATAGAAGTTATGTCCAGGAAGTAGTTGGCATTGATATGGTGAACCTGGGAAAGAAAGCAAATGAGAGGAGACATTTAAGGGCAAGAACAATTCCCCATCCACTGCCTTGGCCTCTATCCAGGGCAAGGTGATGAGTCTGTAACAACTCAAAGAATCTTGAATACTTTGCAAATACCAATTGTGCATCTGGGATCCTGGCTTGCATTTTACAGTCAGTGAAAGATGTGTGAAAGACAATAGTCTCTTTCTGCTTCCCAGAGTGCTTGCCCCTCACTTAGGTTAAGTAACAAAAAGATGGGAGAAATCCTAAAGGTGTAAAACAGAGCTCTGAGGAAGGGCAGGGGAGATGCAGCTTGACCATGCTGAGGACTGGGGTGGGTTCTCTCAACACCTGAGTTTCAAAACCTTCTGTGCATTCCAGTCCCCTGTGAAGGTGGCAGAGGGGGACGTGTGGCCAGGACAACCCCCACAGGCTGAGCTGGGGGCACTTACCAGCCCACAGCCTTGTCAGGAGGAGAGGCACTAAAGAGACAGCCAGGAATCACTGTGTTGGTTTCCAGCTCCTGTCTGGCAGGCGTGGGGCACAATCAGATCAGCCCTGGCAGGAGCCTCCCCAGCAGGCAGCCCAGCTGCTGTCACACAGCAAAGTGCCACCCAGTCAAGTGTCAGGAGCTGTTGCTGCTCTTCACATCCAAGGCCAGGGGGAACAGCACAGCTGAAGTGTGGGGACTTGCTAATTGGTGATCTGCTGTGACAAACTCAGGGAACCAAGATAAATGTGCTAGAAGGTGCTGATAAGGAGAGGTTTTCTCCAAAGCTTGAGCACAAGAGACAATGTGTGCAGGGAACAAGCTGCAATGACTTCTCCAAGGTCACTGACTCCAATCAGGAGCAATGACAATCACAGGCAGACATTCAGCTCATCTGATTGTTTCCCCACCCTGCCCAGAGCTGCTGCTGTTCTGTCTCTGAATAAAAAGACATTTGTTTCAGATTTCTGAAATCTGCTGTCTGTCTGCCACAGCATCCCCACCAGCACAGCACCTGAGGGACCCCACAGAGTCCACAGGAACTGGGAAATGGCCTGGGGAGTGGGAAATGGCTTCAGGGTCTGCAGATGACCCTGAAAACACCAACTAATGTGAAAAAGCAAGCCCAGCTGAGGAGTAAGAAACATACCACTGTGCCATTGGGGAGGCAGATGATCATCTCCACAGGGAAGCTGTATTTCTCCAGGTGCAGGTCAGCCAGTTTGCTGTAGAACTCATTCTCTCTGTTGGTCTGTAAGGAGATCCCACAGAAAGACGTCTGCACGCCCCAAAACAGGCAGAATGGCACAGGAGGAGTAGAGGGAATGCAGGAGGGAGGGAAGGACTGCAAACTGTCATGATGGCAGAGCAAAGGGGTCACTGTTCCCTCTCCTTAGCCTGCCTCCACCTGGTGTTTCCTTGGCCTCTGCAATCACTAGGACAAGTGATCACATGGAAGGCTTGGAACTGAACCCCCCCTGTGGCACAAGTGTGGCTCCTGCTGGCACCCCCCTGTCAGGCACCATCTGTGCTGAGCAGCACTGGGGGCAAAGAAGTCAGAGGTGGCTGTGACACTCACCTGCAGCTCTTCCAGCTCCTTCACCAGTGACCAACTGCTCACAAAGCTCTGGTTCAGCAGGGTGAGGATGGGCGAACTTTCCAGGACCGTTTCCCGGAGAGTTCGCCCCGAACCTGGCAGAGGAAGAGAGGCAGAAGGGTGATTGCTGAGATTCCTGAGCTGACTCAGGAATCAAAACAATACCACTGCTCTGGTTGTCCCTGGCCCCAACCCTCAGGCTCCCCCTGGCCTAGCCCATTGTCTTTTTTTTCCCCCTTTCTTGGCAGTTTTCCATAGCTGATTGTTTCTCATGTGTGCTGCTGGCTGAGAAAACTCAGCAGAGCAGGCAGCAGCCACCTCCAGGGTGACAGAGGGACCAGGACAAACCTGCCATGGAGACTGAGGGGTGTGGGGAACTTGGGAAAAGACCAAGCCCTGCAGATCCACCCTGAGCACTGAGCAGAGCCCAGACATGCAGGGGAGGACCAGCTGCCTGACCCCCAGCTCCTCACCTCAGCAGGACTGATCATCCAGGGCACCCCACAACAGGATCGAGTGCACCAGCTTCTTTTCTGCTTTTGCTCTCTCAAAAGCTTGTGTGAAGGGAAGGTAGGAGACCTAGAGGGAGAGAAAAGGCTTGAGAAACAGAGAGACAACAGCCCATCTCCAATAGGAGCAGGGTCTGAAGGAACCAGAGCAGCAACTCCCCCCACCCCAGGTAGCACACACAGGGTTTAATTTGCAGCAGATCTCGCAGAATAAATCAAATGACAACTGTGGTGCCATCCCCAGGGACACCTTCATCTCCTGGTGAGATTGTGGTGACCTCTCACAAGACATGGGCTGTTCCTGCTGCCTGCAGATCCCATCTTTACACACTGCAGAGAGCATCTGCCCAGCTGTCAGATGCAGGCTGTCTGCAAAGGCACCTCAGCAGCCTGGGAATCCTGGCCTCGAGGTATTTATTACAAAACCTCACTGAAACAGCCTCAAAATTGGCTACAAGGAACCCTGCACAGAGATTGTTCCTATCATTCAAATGAAAGGAACTTTATTAACATCTTGGCAGCTCAAAGGGACATTTGTAAGCTCAGGCACACAGAGGCAGCCACTGAAACGTGTCCCTTTCAGCCAAGGAAGCAGTGACAGGCAGTAGCCATCTGCTCCACAGGCTACTGGCATGTTAAACAGTTGGAGTCACCCAATGCTATAAATTTCTGTCTCACTGCAGGATGCAGAGGCTGTGTGTTTTCTGCTGATAAGGAGAGCTTGGTCCAAAGGTAGCTGAACATTGCAAAAGTAACACCAGAGGAAAACCATTTGTAAGCAGCACCATTACCTGCTTCACTCAGCAACTGTGCCAGCACCTCCTGATAAGAGGAAGCAAAGGATGAGCTGACATTTACAGTAGAAGTCTGGGACACATGGCATGGAGCCTCTGCTCCTGCCTCTGCTGCTCTGCAACCCCAAACGGCCTCTCAGAACTCCTGACTCCCCCTTCTGGAAAACTGGGAGATGCACAGACTGAGCTGGGAGACCCTCACACTGCTCTGGATGCTGAGCATGTTGTGGCTTCAGGTTACTGCTGAGAGGTAAGCAGACACCTGGGTGAATGCAGGATGACCTGCCCCAAACAAACATGCTGAGGAAAAGCCAGGGCCCTTTTCTCACCTTCTTAAATGGATACATGGCCACTTCCAGCTTCCGGGCTGCCTCTTCCCAGGGGATTTCTTGCTGCCAGGTTATCTCTTCAAACACAAACTGAATGGGTTCCCCTGAGGGATCCCTGCTGTCAATCACATTCCCGTTCTCATCATGGATCACAGATGGGACTGAAGGCCCTGTTGATTCCAGCTCCATCTGCAGGAGAACAGCCTGAGTTGGACATTGCAGACAACCCCACTCCTGGCTTTTCTGTACTCCAGGACAGGCTAAAGATGCAAAATAAAACTGTACAGCTTGATCTCTTGTCTCCTGGACTTTACCAGCTGCAGATGTGTTTTATTGGGGAAGTGCAGGAAAGCAACTTCATTTCCTTCAGTAACTGTCTGGCTGTATTCCTTAGATTAAAAATGGAAGAGAAATGTTCACTCCATGTTCCCACCTTCCCAGTGGAGATTTCTGACTGTGGGACAGCAGAGCTTTAAAATCACTGGGTTGTGTAGGGCTCGTTTGAAGCTCCTGCTCATGCCACCAGCACAGCCTGTGGTTGGCCACAAGAGGGTGCAACAGGGAAAGCTGAAATTTAAGCCTCTTCCCTGACTTTTAGCAATTAAAAAGAAACATGGATCTAGTTTAGGAGAAAATGGGACTGTTCAATTCAGACACTCAAAATCCTGACTTATGTGTTCCTGTCCCAAGAGCTGGGACTATCACAAAATAGAGGAATAACCTCATGAATTTTCTAAATTCAGACACACTGTTGTTCTTACACTCTGCCAGGCTCACGGTCTGGGTTCAGCTCCTAATCCTCCCCATCACCTGTCAGACAACTGTTTAAAAATGGAAGAAGAGACCTGACTCCAGGAGTTTAGGATTCAACCCACAGAGAGGGGAAAAAAATTAAATATCACCATATTTTGACAATAGGGAGCCACAGAGCTGCAGAGGACAGGCAGAGATCAACAGAGATTATATTGCTATATTGAAATGCTCAAGAGACAGCTCTGAAAAAGAGGGCTAATGGAGGTTTTACAGCTTTAGAGGCATGGTAGCACAAATCCCTGCTGAGATGCTGAATGCAGACAGAGGACTGAGAGTGACTCCAGACCTGAGGCAGGTAACCAATGTCCACTTCCATGTTGCTGCTCTCACTGGCCCCATACAGCCACTCCATGTCAACGTTCAGAGACCTGCAAGGTGAGCCCAGGGTGTTCAGAGTCATCCAAAACTGTGCATGGGAAAAGCCAAACAAATGAGGACATCCTGTGCACCACGAGATCCTTGCTGGAGCAGGGCCCAGGCACCCACCCAACACTCTGGGCAAAGGTGCTCACACTTCTGAGCACTGTCAAAGTGAGGAAGAGAGAAGTGCCTTTGCTCCCCCTTCCTTCTCAGCACTTAGATTGCACATTCTGATCCTGCTGAACTTTTAAAAGTGTTTCTTTGGAAGCAAAAGGCTTTTGTGAGGAGCTGCTGGCAGAGCTGTTAAGTGTCTGCTTGCTCTAACAAATGTGCTGACAGAGCCATAGGGATTGAGTCGCCAGGGTAATGTTATAATAGAATTTTCACTCCAGCCTTCATGGGCAGAGTGATCTAAAGCTTCTTTCCCCCTGAAATGCTTCCAGCTGCTTGCCAGAGCACAGGAATGAGCTAGTGTGAAGCTATGCACACAAAACCTGTGAACCACCAAGCAAAAAACATGTTGAAGCAAGATCATCAGGTTTTGCTGAACTTCACTGCTCTGAGCCAGGCACTAGGATTGCCAGGGGCTGCCTCTCCACACCCTGCCTGCCTCTCCCCATGCTTCAAGTCCCAAGGGATTACACCAGAGCCTGAAATGGGCCAGGGATTCTCAGTGCAGATTCTGCCCTGCCTCTCCCCTGTCCTTGTCCTGCCCAGTCTTTTCCAAGCCAGATGTTGCCCCCTGCTCCCAACCAAGACCTGTCGATAAACAGGTATTCCTGAAAAATGGACTCAGAACCAGCTTAAGGAGCCACTGGCCTCCACAGGGCTTCATTTACAACAATGCCTGAGTCTATTCAGCAGCCAGGAAGAGAGAAAAAAGCTGCACCTGTTATTAGGGACAAAGAGCTTGAACTCTCGGACGTGGGAAGAATCCTTGGAGAGGATGATGTGACCTGTGAACTGGCCTGGGGAAAACCAGAAGGGAAAGTCTGGTGGCTCATTCAGCTGGAACTCAGCATGGATCCTGAAATGAGAAAGGAGCAATCAGCTGCAGTTCCAGGAGGAGAGAATGGATCATGCATTGCAGGTGACTGCAGGGAGAAGTTATCTCCAGGCACCAGAAATTACGAAACTAAACTGGGGCAGAGAGGTTCAGTTCAAAAAGCTTTTCAGGGCATGCAGTGAAGAGAGGAAAAGACAGGAGCAAAACCCCAGGGCCAGGATCCTCTCTGATACTGATGCCTTTTGGAGTGTTCATCCAGGAAGGATTATATTATCATTCCTTGGAACACAGGAACAGACTAAGACCCACTCAGCCACCCTTTCAGCTTGTTCAGGCAAATAAAAGCTGCATGTAACACTCCCACTAAAACAAGGGAACAATTCCCCAGATTCTCCTCCTTGGAAAGGCACTCCACCCCTGATTGGTTATAAGCAAATTCTTGCTTCTCCAAACCAAGGGGGAAGGAGAATGGCTGCTGTCCTGCACCTGGGCAACAATCCCTGCTTCACCAGGGCCTGAAGTGACACTGGGACCATGGGTGCCCTCTTTGGGTGTCAGCAGAGCACCACACACAGGCCAAGAGCAGGGTGTGGATCATCCCTGTCCTCAAACTGCTCCACCTCTCCCAGCCAGGAGACATCTGGTCTCTCTTGGGAACAATTCTGCCCATGCAGCAACAGGCAGACACCCTGCCACAGGCTCCCAGCAGCCTCCTCCACTCCCCCAAAATATGGAATAAATTCAGAAGAGCTCTCAGGCCCTCCTCAAACACCCTGAGCCCTCAGGCCTTACCTGAAGGCTATGGTGTAGTAGAAGGTGCTGATGGCTTGGATGCAGGCCACAGCTCCTTGGGGAGCAAAGCGAGTTTTGACGAAGGGGCGTGGGTGGAACATGCTCAAAAGTTTGTGGATTATGATCTAGGGAGAGAATTGTAAAAAGAGGAAAAATGAGAACACTGCAGGTCAGCTGCAGCTCCAAAGTAACTCCCCACCAGATCAAAAAAGCAAAAGAACTGCCATGACTTAAAAATCAGCTCAGAAAGCTACTTCATCACAAAACAACGAGATCAAGCAAGAGGCAGCTCTTAAAAATAAACCCATCTTCCACACTTTTGATGCTATTCCCACTGTTTGCAAGTTTCCAGCATCCCAGTCAGCTGAATATTCAAGTGCAGTCACATCTGCAAGTGATCTACCAGGCTGCCCCCATCCATACTAAAGACTTTGAAGAAGTGAGTGTCCAACCCATGAAGACACCAGGCTGCAGAGGTTGCCCATCCACATGCTCATTAACACCCCCTGGGCACCCCAGGGGGGTCTGGCCCATAAAACAGAACATTTACACAACCCACCTCTCAGCTATGTAGAAACTGAGCCTCATATCTCACCTCTTTGCCCTTGGGAGCTGGAGGGTAAAATCTGTTGTTGGAAAGATACCCAGTGAAGATAGTCAATTCACTGGGAATTATCCACCATGGATCCCCAAGATCCAGTTTATTCTTTGGAGGAAGAAAAGCTTTAAACTGCCTGGCAAGCATCACACTCTTAGGGGCTGCTGGGGCAGTCCAGTTCCTCAGCCCAGACAGAGCAACGTGAGAAATCTGTGAACAGAAGGAGATGGGGAAAAAAAAAAAATTAAAAATCACATTTTAAATTCTTCCTATCAACCCAAACACCACCAAATAGTTCTGTCAACTTTCAAGTATGGGTGTAATAGGAAATGGGAGAGAGGGGAACATACCACATAACATTGCTGCTTTTGGACTAGGCTCCAGGATCTCTCACATCTGCTTCAAGCTTCCCAGGAAGGGTTTATTAATTGGGGCACAGTGCTGTTATGTGCACTGAAATGCTGCAGAAAGCACTGAGCTTGCTTGTCAAAGCAAATCCCACAGGCCTGAGCAAGACCACCTCCTGCTTCCAATGCCTGAGCACTTATTCCTGGAGATGTTACCAGCCCACAGGTTGTGTTTGTACCAGAATTTCTGGCCACTCCCATCTTGCATGATACCTACCCCCAAGAACCCATCTTTGCTCTTTGTCATTGTTTCCATGACCAAGGGCTGGAATTTGGCCACAATGGACAACGTCTCCCCACTTGGATCAGGCATCTCCTCCTCTTCAGATTCTGAGACTGGAACAACCCCTAGACAAAAGGATAAGAATTTTAGCAGCTGTTTTTCCCTCCCTCCCCTCTGAAGCAATTGTGATTACCCATTTATCTTGGCAAATCTGGGAGCACTGGGAGTTTCCCAGCTGTCACTGCTCTGCTCAGAACTCAGACCCATCCCAAAGGCAGGTTTGGCTGGATGAATTCAAGAGGAGATGTCCTTTCAGTTGAGGGCTCCCTAAACCCCAGAGCTCAGCCTCCCCTCTCCTCAGAGGGATGGGAGCAAATGCTCCCACAGCAGAGCCAAACAAGTGTCTGCATTCTGCCTGTGCTGTAAACCCTCCTGTACATCATCACCCCCAAGCTTCTTCCTGCTTGGCACAACCAAGAGACATTTGTCACAGGCTGGTACAGCCTCCAAACATGATTTCTCACAATTGCTATTTCAGAGAGACTGCTACAGCCACAGGAGTGTATGAATCCACTCACTAACAGTTTGGGACTAGCCTGGGCTGAGCTGTTTATTGCATTCACCCATCCCAAATCCCCTTTAAGCTCTAGACAAAATAACTTATGGATTTTGCTAGTCCAGCAATGGGATCTTCATTCCTATAAAAACTCTTATTTTGTGAAAATGACATGGAGTGCTTAGGCCTTTTCAAGAACATGGAAAGCTTAGCAGCTTCTTCATGTAAATAAGACCCAGGAGAAAAAAAAAAGGAAAAAAAAAAGAGGAAAGAAATGAACCAAACTGTTGAGTGCATTATCTTTGTCATTTGCTCAGTCTGTGCAGAGAGAGCTCTCCAAGGCAGACAGACACCTACCTGTCAGCTTCTCAGCTATTGGCTTGAACTCTTCTGGACTGAGGTACAGATCATTGTTTGTGTCCAGAGAAGAAAAGAGAAACAGCCCCTCACTCCCCAAAGACTTCAGTGCCAGCTCCTAGGTCGGGAAGAAGAAGGCAAGTGAGATTTCATTCCAACCTTCTGCAGAAATTCACTCCAGCCCCTCTCAGCTTCAGAGTTCATTTGCATTCTTTCCAGCACACAAACACAGCCATCAAATCGAAAGATTAACACCACTTGGCAGGATTTTGTGCTATTTACAATAGGGATCAGTGTCCAGGAACTGTTGGCATGAGCATGTTAAAACTACATCTGGCTAAGTAATTAAACCAGAATCATTTGCTCAGAGTCAGCCTCGTGTCTTTTGTCGGGAAAAATTTCCAACTTTTTCCAGATAGTTAGTCCTAAACCTGCAGTTATTCAGAGCACCTGGAGACTGTGATTTCTGTAATTAACTGATGCACAGTGAAACAAAGGCAGTCACATACATGGCTGTCCACATTACAAAACCACAAAGCAAATGGCCCAAACCCTTGTAAAGTCTGCAGAAAGCAAGCTCCCTTACACCCCTGCTGAGATCCACGCCAGGGTTACTGCCCACAACCACTCTGCTCTCCTCAGGTTCCCCCCAGCTCTTCAGCCTCAGGACTGGATGGAACATTTCAGCCCCTTGCCTGCTGCCTGCTCATTTGGCCATACATCAGGGAGCCACAAACCCCACTGTCTTCTCCAGAAACTTCAACATCCTAGCCACCCTGTGCCTGGGTTTCCCACTCTGCAAAGTCCAATGTCTCCCTTGGAGCAAACCCCAGAAAAAAGCTCCCGATGCTTCTGGTCATTTCCACTCAGCAGCATCAGCACTGAAGGGAAAGGGACAATTTGTAGGCAGAACAAGAGAGCTGCACATTGGTGTGACAGGGAGAGACATACAGCAAGTCAGACAAGCCACATTCCTACAGCATGTCCCCTGTGACCCTCCATTTGGGGCACCTTCCCCTCCCACCCCCCTAAAAGCCTAAAGCTGCAAGGATAAATATTCTGTATTCTGCTGTTTAGCCATGTTAATTCTCTATTGCCTGCAGCACCATTACCATCCCCAGAGCTCCCCAACCAGTTTATTTTCCATCTGTTGCCTGCCAGCCTGAAGCAGCACTAATGCAGCCTGGAAGGTTTTGCTCCTGTCAACTTCAGCAACAAAAGCACTTAAGAGACTTCCAGGGCATTTTCAGGACTGAAATAGAGAGAAATAAAGATCCTGGAATACAAACCAGAGATCTGGACGCAAACATGGCTGAGGAAATACAAGGAGCACATCAGCTTAAGAAAGGAAAGGAGGCACAAGATGGTTGTTTTATCTACACACAGGAACAATCCACTCCTTTGTCTGTGTTCCTGGGGCCAACACTGTGTCTTTGTCCCCCAGGTGAGCAGGGACACACATCCTTGGGACTATAAAGAGATAATAATATTTTCCTGAGCTACTGCCCTGTTCCCTGACAGGTCAGGGTCACATCATGAAGCCTTGGGCCAGGCTTTAGATGTTATTTGTGCATGGCATGAACCTTATCAGGGCCACAGTGACTGCTCACTGCCTGGGAGCTGCTCTGGGAGCAGGGAGGACACAATGGCTTCCTCCTCCTCTTATTCCTTCTCCTTCTCCTCTGCAGAGGCTGTCCTGGATGTCTACTGAGCTCTGAAGGAATGGCCCATTTCCTGGCCCTCTCCACAGTGCCTCAGCAATTCCCTGCAGATGAGAGTTCCTCTTCTTTTTGCACTTCACAGACAGGACCCTCAAGGGATGGGAGGCAAACGAGCAGCAAAGTTTTCAGTTGATGAGACTGCTCTAGTGTTGGGAAAAAGTCCTGATCATTCTCTTAACAGGGCTGGAGGCAGAAAGAGACCTGGTTATACCCCACACATCCAGAAGACTGTGTCTAAGGCAGCAGAACACGAAGGGGAGAGTACAGGTGCCTGGTGTTGGACATTAGCATCCAAAAATCAATGTACAGACAAGAACTGAGAGGACCCCTGCAGCCTGCACTTCCACACAGGTCAAGCAATAAAACCCCATCAGCTGCAGAACCATGAGAAAAGGATTCCTTACTTGATAAGGAATAAGTGGGATAACCCCCACTGAGACAGCAGCTCTGTGGATGGGTGACACGTGTGGCACACACCATGTACACGTGTGGCACACATCACACATGTGAATGCAGCCTCCCTGCTAACAGGATTGGTGCTGGGCTCCTGCCTGCTCCAGACAATGCTGCCCTTCCCAAAAGAATTAATCTGGGGTTTATATAAGAAAGAAAAAGTTGCCCTGTTTGTGCCAGAGGAGTAAGCCTGAGCTTTGTCAGCCTTCTGGTAGAGGAGGAGAGTTGTGGGTTTTGGGAAGACTTTTTCTTCTCCCACCTGCTTGTGGGCTGTTTAGCTAAATAAACACTTCCAGGGAAAGAGGCAGGATTTATGTTTGAAGCCAGAGGAAAGACAAAATAAAACTGTGCCCAGTCACAGCCTGTCCTCTAGGAAAAACAAAACCTCCAGGAGATCTGGCCTTGAGTCAGGCAGGGCTGAGGACCTCTCAGGACTTTCCTTCCTGATCCTTCTGTTTTTAATTAACTGCTTTGAGCCATTTTCCCCCTTTTTGCAACGTCATAAGAGACAAAGCCAAGAGATATCCCTTTAAGCCACTTGTCTTTTCAGTACAGAAAGTTCAAGAGCAAGCAGCCTGCTCTTCCCCCTGAACCCCCTCAGATGTTTGAGGATCCAGGCCGAAGTGAAGAGGGATACTTTACCAGAGGGATGCTCCCTCCAGGGCACACCACAGCCACTGGAATCCAACAATCCAAACCAGTGCCAGTCAACCGAATTTAAAACAACACCCCCAAGCCCCCTAAAAAAACCCTTTCCAGTTTTCAGCCCACATCCTCCATCACTTGTCTGCTTCTACAGTCAGGGCACACAAGATCTACACCTCAGCCACCCCTAGTAGCCAACTCAGGACTGCAGTCCTGACCAATGTACCGCGGCCACAACCACCCAGTGGTAGCCACCACAGCTCTGTGGTCAGCTTAGCCTGGTGATGGCCACCTCAAGCCTGCTGGCCACCTCAGTCCCAGTAGCCATCAATGAATGCCTGGCTGTCTCCTCAGCGTGACCACCTCAAGTGGTGGGTGGCCACTACTGCCTGGCAGTCACCTCAGCCTTGCCACAGCCACCACATCCCGAATGGCCACCTCAACCTTGATGGCTACCTATGCCTGGTGGTCCCCTTAGTGTGGCAAGGGATACCTCAGTCCTAGTGGCCACCGATGCCTGGTGGTCCCCTTAGTGTGGCAAGAACCACCTCAGCCCCAGTGGCCACCTCAGCCCCACCGGCCACCAATGCCTGGTGGCCCCCTTAGCATGGCAACGACCGCTTCAGCTCCAGTGGCCACCTTAACCCCAGTGGCCACGGAGGAGGTGGTTCCCTCAGCATGGCAACAACCACCTCAGCCCCCGTGGCCACCGATGCCTGGTGGTCCCCTCGTCCCGGCCACAGCTACCTCGACCCCCGACAGCCACATGAACACTCTCGGTCCCCTCATCCGCCACCGCCCTCACCCTCAGAGCAGCGCAAACGCCTCCGCCCGCCATTTCCTCCCTCCCTCCCCTCAGCGAAGGGGGCAGCGCGGCCTCAGGACCGCCTCTCCTCCTTTACCTGCTGCCGGGCTTGCTCAGCGTCTCGATAATATTTCACGGCGAATAAAGCTGCTAAAGCGGCGAGGGCCAGAGCCAGGCGCGAAGGAGCCGCGCCGGGACCCGCCATACCCCAACCTCCTTCAGCCTTACCGCCGTTTGGCCGCCATGGCCGCGCCGGACGGGGGAGGCGTCAGGCGGGCAGAGCCCGGCGAGGAGGGGCCGGGGCCGGGCTGGAGGCTGCGTCCTCCCCGCTGGGCACGGGGAAGGAGGGAGAGGGGCCGGACGGGGACCCTTTCTCTCCCCTGTGTCCGTGCCCCTCCGAGAACTCGGTGCGGTCCGGAGGAAAAACCCCTTGGCCTTCAGAAGGTTCTCCTGCCCGGCTGTCACATCGCCCCTCGAGCAGCGGCTTGCCCGCCCCCCCCCCCCCCATAAAAAAAAAATGTATAATGTATATATATTCAGTCGTTTTTAATCTTTCCTCATAAATCAGTCTCTTCGCACGCAGCCCTGCACCACCACCGAAATCCCCTGATTGCGGGGAAAGATTTAGTACCATTTTCTGCTGCTGCGGGGCTCACGGAGTGTTTGATCTCCCTGGGGAAGCGTTTTAATTCTTTGAAGCTTTTGCTGTTTCCTAAGCCTGCCTAATTATTTTTATTTTTATTTTTAGGTTTTGGTTGGAGAGGAGGAGAGCAATGACTAAGAGTAGTGGCAGCTGTGAGAAGGGAGGAGGAAGGGGGGGAGTGAATCTGGAGAGAGAGGCCAGGAGTGTGGAGAGAGTTCTGAGCAATTCTTGGGACAAGATTAATAAAAAAGAAATCACGCCATCCGTTTTCTGGCAGACCACAGCAAGGGTACAATCTGCTCCCAGGATCCTGAGCACTCCTCCTCTCTCTGCCATAGATCCTACAGAACCACTGATGTTTCTCTCTCAGCGATGGTGCAAGCTTGGGAACACAGTGGACCAAGAACAGTATAAAAATTGGGTTATTTGTAACTCAGATCAGTGTCATTACATCTGCATGGCCAGGGGAGGAAGGAGAAAGTTCCTTCTGCCAGCTCCATCATAGAAAATGTTCATGAAATTGCCACTGCTTTTTGCTCTTCTCCCCCCTTTCCATCATAGAACCAGTGCTTGGGCCATGGGGAGGAGAGGGGAGGAATGGAATTAACAAAGCATGGAAATTATGGGAGAAGAGGCAGTGAGAATGACTCCAACCCAGTTTTAAAGCAGATGTGCTTTAAAACTTCCCAGACTCATTAGGTTGGGCAGCGAAGTGTGGAGAGCTGTTGCTTACCTCAAATAACCCAGCAAATACCTTTAGAGCACAACTTGTAACAAGACAAGATAGCTTTGAAACAGGATAAATAAATGCACTTGGGTGTTTGGGAGGTGTCACCAGCAAGAGGTGACATGAGATGACAAAACCTGCAGACACCGAGATGGAGGAGGAGACCTGAGAGGGTGGCTGGCAGAGCCAGAATGATACCATTTAGATGAGAAGCAGGGGCTCATTTTACATCCAAATAATTTCCAGTGTCACCAGTGGCTATAAAAAGATGACAAACGGATAAATTATTTGATAGGAAAAAGGATGAAAGACAAAAGGTGAAATAATTCAGGGCATCTGCTGATAACTAATCCTTCTCAAAGGAGAACAAAACCAACAGCTCCTGGCTCTACACAGCTGGTTCTTGAGACTACAGATTACAGTGCTCAGGAAGAATTTCAAATATCCAGACAGCTGCTGTGTGCCCACCCAGGCACACTTGTATCAAAGGAAATCCTCATCATAGAGAAATAACATGGAAGATTTCCTCCAAGAAAACTCACCCAGCAGGAAAGCCTATCCCAGATTTTCCCTTTGCTGGCAGGGAGAGAGTCTGGCTGAAAATACGAAAAAGAGTGAGAAACTGGTAGCAGGGATGAAAAGCTTGGATCAACCTTTTTTTTCTTTTTTTTTTTGAGAAAGATGAGTTTTCCCTGTGTCAGGAGTACACACAGTAACTCCCCACTCCAGGGCAGCACGTTCTGAGAGCAGAGAAGCCCTGTTCCTCCTTTACATTGCTGGCCCCATTCCCACTGCCTGAACCTCTGGCCCGTTTTAAAGCCAAAGCAATCCCAGTGAAATGGAAAGTGGCATTAAAAGCTGAGCTCTGTGCACAAATGGAGAAAGCACCTGGAAACAGAAATCCCCTGGAGTAAGCAAGTCCTGACAAGACTGAGACCCAAAAACCAGGAACCCAGTAAATATCACAGAGTATCCGAGTCTGGTTTCACACGGGGCTTTTGAAAGAGGACAAGAAAACTGGAGGTGTGTTTACTGCAGGCTTGATGTGCTGTGAGAAAGCTGCACAGCCATGGAAAACAAAGCTCATTTTGGAAAAAGAATGGCCAGCAAAGGCTGCAGAGTGCAAGAAGTTGGATTGAGATATTCCAAATGAGACCCTTGAGCTGAAGAGCAAGAGCCAACGAGTACCAAACCCCCATGGGCTTCCATTCCCAGCTCCCTCTCTTGGCCTTTCCCACTCAGTAGGAAGCAAACCAAGCTGGTGGTCACTGAGAGGTCTCACTAATTGGTGCCTCTCACTAATTGAAAGCATTTAAATGGCTGGGGTGTTTGATTGAGAGGATTCCTATTTAAAGTACCTGCTTGAGGCTCCGTGGGGAATGAAGTCAAAGACCTAAAGATGGAACTTCCAAGCTGCAAGCACTGGGAGCCAGTGACCAGTGCATCCCATCTGAAACAATCAGATAAATAGATCAGATCAAAATCTATATGGAAAAATAGTGTGACTGCCAGGCTTTTACATTCAATAACCAATTCTGCTGAAAGCTTTCAAAGGGAATTTAATAATGCTGTAAAAAAATGAAGTGTGGGTTACAAAAAGATGCATTTGTTTTCTGGAGAGTTTTGTCTTATCCTCGTGTGGTCAGGTGGTAACAGCTGGCTGTTCTACAAGCAATAGTTATTAGGTTTTATTTCTGTAACTAATGCAACTTCCTTTTATCAGAATTTGATTTCCAGGAGAATCCTTCAGATGTAAAACAAGGCCACATGTTCTGATGGTGAAAATTAACATGGTAATCATGGCTCCTTAAATTTGAATATAAAAGGAAAAATGGGAAGCAACCGAGGCTGATCACAGCTCCTGGTCAGGTGACTCAAAAATAGGACAAAACCACCATAAATCAACAAAAGAATTCCCACTGGTGTCCCACATGCTTGGGACTGAAAGGCAGGAAAGCAGCTCCAAGATACACATCCAGATCCCTTCCCTTAGACATTTAAACCCAAACCTCTGGTTCAAGACACTCACAGATTTATCCATCTCCTCCAAGTCTCAGAACAAAGGGATCCCCATTAGCAGGAGGTAGAGAAGGGGGGTGCAAGGCAGGAGGGGTGAAAGCCCAGAGCCTCCTTCCACACCCAGGGCTGAGGGCTCTGCTCCAGCAAGAGCATCCAGCCAGCACCTGAGGGACCAAAAACCAGCAGAATTTCAAGACACCACGGGGCAAAGACTTCTGTTCCCTGTATTGCTGTAGGACAGAGGAACCCCAGCCATGGATCAGGTCCAGAGTTTGGAGCAAATGCTGATCCTTGGAACAAATCTTGACTGCTGCTAAACACATGCATGTTGCACTTGATGCCTGTGATTAATCCACCTGCCTCAGGCATTTAGCTTGGGCATCTGTGAGCACAGGCAGGAATATTTGCAGAACTGTGGTCGACAGGAATGGAGTTTTTCAGATATGGCCATGAGCTCCACAAGTGTCTTGGCAAGCAAACTTAGCAATAAACTTTACATCTTCAGGCACCCTGGGCGACCACACCAGCTGCCTGACTGTGAAGCATCCACTGGGCTGCAGGAACTCTCCCTGGAAGTGCTCCTGCCTTGACTAATACTGTTCCTGCTCACTTGTGTGGAAGAGAAAACAAGAGTTTTAATATAACACCAAGGATCTATTTTCTAAAGGAAACCAGAACCATGCTATTTATTTGGGGACTTTACATTTTGCCAGGCAAAGTGTTGAGTGTTACTCCAAGAGCACATTTTTATTTATGGAATTCCCTTAATCCGTGATAAAAACCCCTCTGAGCTAAAGCAGCTTCCTGCCACCCAAATCTCTTGGATAATACAACTCGCTCACAAGATGTTTATTTACCAATAACTGTTCTCCTAGACCAAGCCTACCCATCAGTACCTTTATCCCCAGGATAATGCTAAGTCCTCATCTGAGACTCCAGTTTCTCTTGGGGAATAACACAGGCAGGAATTTAGAAACATTTTTGTCCTCACAACTTGCTCCAAGCAACTTTATCTCCCCAAGCTGCTGACTGAACCAACTGTTGAATGTCACAAGAATAAACAAAATGTCCCAGCACCAAGTGCCACAGCTTTGCAGTGGGAAAGGCTGCTGGGAGGAAGGATGTGGATTCCAGATCCAGCCCTTCCTGCAAGGACTCTTGGTCAGGTACTCACCACTGCCAGGGTGACAACAGGATCCCGAATTTCTGCTTCAGTGGATGCTGGGGAGAATCTGGCTTCAATTTTTCTTTTTCTTCTCTTACTTCACAGACTTGGCTGGAGATTTTATTTTTCTTGCCAGAAAAATCACCCAACTCCTGCTAACCCAGATCAGATGGTGATCAAGCCATTTAATGGAGCTGGTGCAGATGGGAATTGCTGTCCATACACTGGAAATCAACATCTATTGTGAAATACCCTTGAAATCAACCAGTATTGTCACCTATTTATTCCACACATGATGTAACAGGTCTTTGACAGCTGGCTTTAAAAAGGATTAACCCAAACATGCTTTTTATTTTACAAGACTTTTATTCTGTTTCACAGATTTGACTATTACAGCAGTGAAATTACTACAAGTGAGTTCCAAATAAAAGTAGAAAACCACAAAAACTATAAAAGAAAGTTAAATGAGATGTGATGTGTGGTAAATGTGTTTTAAGAGCACAGAAAAAAGTATACAAAAATACATTAGGATCAAGAATTTTGCAGACAGGTTTTGATTTAGTTACAATTTTGACACCACACTCACAGAATCACAGAATGGTTGGAACTGGCAGGAACATCCAGAGATTATCTGCTCAACTCCCCCGAAGCAGGGCCACCCAGAGCCAGTTGCCCAGGGCCATTTCCAGATGGCTTTTCAATATTTTCAAGGATGGAGATTCCACAACCTTCCTGGGCAACTTGTGCCAATGTTTGGCCACCCCCAGAGTGAAAAGAAAAAAAAAAAATGTTTCCTCATGTTCAGAGGGACCCTTCTGTGTTTCAGTTTGTGCCCACTGCCTCTGGTCTCTGCTCTGTCCTCTTTGAACCTCCCTGCAGGTATTTAAACACATTAATAAGATCCCCCTCTGAGCCTTTTCTTCTCCAGGCTGAACTATCCCAGCTCTCAGCTTTTCCTCAGAGGAAAGTGCAGCTCCTTAATGATCTTTGTGACCCTTCATTGGACTCTCTCCATTATTTCCACCTCTCTCTTGTCCTGGAACTGGACACAGCACTACAGAGGTGGCCACACTCACTCACCCATGGTTGTTCCCTCCCAGGTGCAGGATTTTGCACTTCTGCTTGTTGGAACTTCATTAGGTTCTTATCAGCTCACTTCTCCAGCCTGTTGAGGTCCCTCTGGATGGCAGGATGAGCTTCTGGTGTATCAGACAGCATCCCTAATTTTGTGACATCACACTGTGCCCCACCATCCAGACCATTCATGTTCTCAGTTCATCCACACAGGCTTCATGGTATTTTTGCCTGACTTCCTGCACATTGCAGTGGAACTCCTTTGGAGAACATGATTCTTGAATAATAATTGGTTGCCTCAACCCTCTCTTTCCTCCAGGGTCTTATCCCATGGGACTTTTCCAAGGAAATCTTTGAAGAGGCCCAAGACTGCTCACCTGAATTCCAGGGTTGTGAGCTTGCTTTTCAGTCTCCTTCCTGCCCTCAGGATCCTGAACTCCACCATCTCGTGGTCACTGCAACTAAAACTGCCTTTGATGTTCACATCCCAAGGAGCTCCTGCTTGTTGGTGAGGATGAGGTCCAGCAGAGCCTCTTTGCTGGTCCCTCTGTCACTTGGAGGAGGGAGTTCTCATCAATCCACTCAAGGAACTTTCAGGAGTTCCTTACTCCTGCTATGTTGTCCCTCTAGCAGGTATTTGGGTGGCTGAAGTCCCCCATGAAGAGCAGGGCCTGCAAACTGAAACCTGAGGCTGCTTGTAGATGTTTGTAGAGGGTCTGATCTACTTGTGGCCTGTAGCAGACACCCACCCAGACAGGTAACCCCTTTACCTGTCCTCTCTTCAATCCTAACCCACGAGTTCTCAGGCAGCTCCTCATCCATCCCCCAGCAGAACTCCACAGACTCCAGCTGCTCTTGCACCCAAAGAACAACCCAACCCCAATTCCTTGTTCTCCTATCCCTTCCTAAAGAGCCTAGAAACCCTACCACCTGGAAAGCACAGTGGATTGGAAACTGTGAATTAGAAAGGTGATAAATCCAAGATAGAAAAGGCAAAACCAAACCAGAAAAACTCAAGGAGGGTGATTTGTGTAGGTGAAGACTATTTTATGGCAAACTTCCAGTCCTTTGGCCACTATAAAGCAAAGTCAGTGGATTTCATATAAATTCTCTGTATAAAGGAATGTCTATGAACTGTGTACAGTATGGCCCAGAATAAACGTCTCATTATCAGCCTAATAAAGCTCCTCACAGAGGAAAAGAAGGTGCTTCATGTCATAGTTTCATCTCCCCAATATAACATTGTCCGGAATTGGACTAGTGCCCCAAAAATACCATTTTAGGAACAACACAAATTCCTTTAATGGAAAGGAAACACAGGAACCTGGTGGTGGTGCAGAGCAGGGTGCTGGGCTGTGGCCCCACTACTGCACATTTGCTTTAAAGTTCGTGTGGTTGATGGGCAGGGGGTGAGCCTCTGTGTTGAACACCCAGTCATCCAGGGAGAGCACATCATCTTCACAGAACAGAAGATAGAGGTACCTGGAGCCATCAGGCAAAGGTGGAGGGGAAGAAGATGGACAAAAAAGGGAGATTAAAGGCAACTCCTCCAAGCATGCAGAAGCAAGCACTGTCAGCAGGACTGTGACACGGGCTGTCCTCGGCCTCAGCTGCCACCATTTTTATGGTGACAGGTTTCCCCTTCACTCTTATGCTGACAACTACCACCCCTGGCAAAACAGGGGGGACACCTATGCTCAGCCACCCCACAAACACAGGCTCATGGCCTGATCTGCACTAAGGGGCAGCAAATTCAGGCCATGGTCAGGACATTAACCTGGCAGAGGAGAGAGCTGCCTCTTAAACCATTGGAGCTAAACTCAAGGAGCTCAGCATCCTCCCACTCAGAGCTGCTCTAAATCACAGGAAGAATCCTTTAACTCCACCACATAAACAGAAATCTTGACTGTGCCAATGACAGCAGGGGTTCTACAGGAGGCAGCTACTCAAGCTTTGCAGCACCCACAGCCTTGCCCAGTTTTCCCAACAGAGGATAAGACTTCCCCCTTATTCTTAGAGAATTATTAGGCAGACACAAGTGTTTATGCTGCAGGAATTATGTTACTCTGAAAGGCTTCTATCATACCAGACTTACTTCAGAGTCTCTGCAAGGAAAAAACTCTGTTGCATGTTGTCATGGGTTGGGGTTGTGGTGTAAACATCTCGGATGCCAGAAAACCCAGCTTCTACTCTACAATGTTTTTCCAGGGCCTGGAGAAAGGAAAAGAAATCTCAGTAACACAAAGTGGCATGGAGTAACTCATTAATCATCATCAGGTGCATTACAAGTCAGCTTAACAAATCAAATTCCAGGTTTATTGTAGCCTCTGTCTCTCACTGAAGGGCAAGGTGATTACTCCAGACTGAGAACAAAGCTAATTCTAGTAAGATAGCAAGAGAAACACAAACAGCCCAAGTTGGTTGATGGATTGACCCTGACATTACACACACAGCAAAAACAGATCTCAAGTGGCAGCTCCAGCTGCTTGCAAAGCCTCTTCCAGAGCAGCAGACAAATGCCATTTCTCCCAGGGAAATGCAGGATGTGAGGCAGCACCAACAGGCTAGAGCAGGAGCTGGAGAGAGGTGAGGAACTTTCTGCCTGAGAGGTGCTTGTGGAAAGAAGGAAAAGTGAAGAGCAAAGGCAGGTTTGCTGATTTTCCCTGGTCACCTACAAATCAGTGGTTCTGAGCAGTCCAGATATTTCAAATAGAAGCTTAAGTTCTTTTTGGAGAGGGCTCTTCCATTAACAGGTTTTGCTGTCTGCAGCACTCCTCTCCATAAACCTCCAGTATTTTGACTGATTGATTTTAGCATAGCCCAAAAGGGAGAAGAAAACATTCACAGTGATCTAAACCATTATGACTTAGATACACTTAGAATAAATACTAATGATAATAATACTTAATTGAGCTATTCTGGATATTTCTGCCCCACTGCTGCTTTGCCTTAGTGCTTATAACAATTTAAATAATTTCTGCCCTTTTCCCCTGCCCGAAGGAAAGATTTCTGTGCCAATCCAGCAGCAGCCTGGAAGAGTTATTACTGCAGATTTTCCAGCCATACCTTCACAACCTCCCAGCCCCACTGCCTGTACTTGGGGTCGTGTGTCAGCCTCCACATGTACATGTAACTTTCCACCACCTCAGGACGGAGGATATAGTAGCGCTCGCTGAGTCTGGTTGCCATGGCTTCAGTTCCAGCATCAAAGCGAAAGGCTTCAGGGCCAAGTTTGGTATCTATGCCAAAAATCACACAGAGGAAACCATCAGTTTGAGGAGGAAACAAGGAAACAGAGTACCTGGGTGGTTTTATGTTACTCAGAGCATCACTATTTAAGTCAGGCTTGTGGGAGGTTGGTTGAGCATCTGTGTAACCCAGTCACACACAGCTGATGTCAAAGTAGGGACAAGTCCAGAGTGCATGAGCTGTGCCCAGTGCCACTCTGGGTGTTGTTCAATCTCTGGTATGAAGATAAAGTGGTTCTGAGGACTGATACAACTGACAAAACACAGACTTGGATGAGATCTGAGGGTGGAGAAGGGCAGGAAAAATCTCCCCCATGCCCAGAGCTTTTGCTGGGCTGCTGTTTGCTCCTGGGAATTGCACTGGCCCTGAGAACAGAGTTGGTCATTGAATACAAACTCAGAAGCCAGAACAGATGAGAAAGAACAGAGAGGCAGATCCTGTTTCTCAAAGAGAAAATAAATTCAAAGGCAAATCTAGCCACGTGGCTGACCCTGCCATCACAGATATGGATGCACTCACTGCTCCCAGGCAGGGGGCTTGTTTCACAATTATCAGCCCACCAGACTCAGACACTTTGCCTGCAATCACTTCTGCCTTTCCTTGTCATCCACTTCATCTATTTCACTGGTATTTTATAAATAAAACATTAAGAGTACCTTGGCCTTTTTGAGTGTCCCATACAGGACCAACTTTATTTGTATTCAAAACACAGAAAAACTGAGCACAGAGGTTGCTTATGATCATGCCATGAAGTTTCTCTTGCTGCATCC
The DNA here is from genome assembly GCF_003957555.1 of Calypte anna. Classification (NCBI taxonomy): domain Eukaryota; kingdom Metazoa; phylum Chordata; class Aves; order Apodiformes; family Trochilidae; genus Calypte; species Calypte anna. The sequence goes on from NC_044268.1 coordinate 1,775,086, forward strand.
ATGTATCTACCACAAGTCTGTGTTTCTAAGAGTCATTTTATTTCTCTAAATATTTTGCACACCTTTCCTGGGCCCTCCTGTCTGTGTGGGGATCTAACAGAGTTTCTAGCTGGACTATTTGCTGACAAGCACAGAGAGTTTCTGCAAAAAACCCCGAGCTTGCTGAAATGACAGCACTGTAACCAGAGTGGGCAGGCTTGTGACTGTCTTTTCTATGCTGATGGATATTGCTGAAGGTGAAAATTGGCTCCAGGCACTCACAACCAGAGGGTTATTAGTTCGGGTGGCTTGTTTTAATTCTGTAAGTGCTGGGAGGGAAATAAAAGAGTTATTTGCAAACATCATTTCAGGTTAGTGTGAAGTTTATTGGACAAACATGCTGAAGGCTGGCTGCCAATATGGGCTGGTGATGTGGTGAAGGTGTCAAACAATCTTTGGGCACAGTTAGTGCAGACAGACCTGTGCTTGACAAGGTCCTGGAAAGCAGATTGCTGCTTTGCTGTCTGCATTCTCAGAAGAGCTACAGAGATACCTACAAAGAAAGGAGCAGTGTCCAGAGCAAGCTCATCTCACTGAAAGCCCTGCAGGCAGAGAACAAAGCCAGTTTCTCACTCACCACCAGCTTTCCCAAAGCATTGGCTGACCAGCACAGTGGGAGGTGAAACAGATTTTACTGGGCTTGGGAAATAGCCTTGGAAAGCCAGGAGAGGCTGAGGAACTTCTTTTTTTTTTGTTCCTACCAGCAGCTGCAGGTCTCAAAAAATTCCCTGTTGGGCTTCTCAACTGCTCAGCTCCATATAGTGGGATATCCTGCAATACATTTCTGTTAATCTCCCCTTCTTGTCTGCAAAGGGATGTGAAAGGACAGACTCAAGCCTTGTTGAGTAGCTCTGCCTGGGAGACAGGACAAGGATTCAGCCCTGGGTTCATTCCCCAGCTTTGCCACAGGAGCTCCCATCTGCCTGTCCCTCTGCCTCAGCTGTTTGCCCTGGCAAACTCTGCTTTCTCTTCCCAGATATCCCAGAAAAGAGAAGTGAAACTCATACAAAGGGATGCAGATGCTGCTGAAGCACAAAATACCCTAAATGCAAACCTCTGCCACACCAAAGCTGAGTCCCATTCCCCAGGCAGCCCCCAGCTTTACCTGAGCGTTCGTAGGACTCGTGACACGTGTTTGTTATTTCTGCAGCAAGATCCATGTAATGTTTCCTCCTCTCTTCTCCAGCATGTTCAGCTCCAAGGGCTATCATGCCCCCAGAGAAGCAAGCCAAGTGGCCCATCTTGTGGTCAGGGATGCCACCCCTCCATTCAGCAATGTAGGTCAGTCCTCCAGCAGACTTTTTGACCAAATGCTTTTCTATTGCCTAAAGGGATGAAAATCAGGATTTCAGGACACTTGGTGGACAAGGTGAGGAGTGCATACCAAGGAAACCCAAAGATCTAAAGCATTTTTACCTAAAACATTCCAATGAACAATGTACCCAACAAAACATACAGAGCAGCAACATGCTCCTTACCTCTAGTGCATCATCATACATCTTTTTAGCTTCAGAGTCTTTCTTGTCTGACATCAGCCAAGATTTGATGAGATATTCATAAAAGCTGTCCCCAAGCCCCCCAATGGAGACGTGGTCTGCAGTGGGAAAGCCAGAAAAGAATTTCAGGTTCATGATATACAATGAGCAGTTGCTTTACAAAGAGCAAACAACCATGTCCTATTTATTGCCCTTGTTCTCTCCTTCCTCTTTCTAGTTTCCTGGGGAGAACTTGCAACATTTCTTTTTCAAAAAGGAAGAAAGGTGGAAAGTGCAATCAGAAGAAAAATGTTCTGTCATTTTCCAAAGCATTAGTATCCCTTACCAAAACTATTCAGGGGTTTTAGTTTGCAAGTTATTTATGCTGCAACTTGAAGATGCTTCCTGTTTATGAAGCAATCATCATAAATCCCAGCCTCACAAACCCAAAGCAAAATGGCAGGGACTGATAGATCTCCACCTGTATGAAGCCACTGGGTGCTGCCTCCCTGCCTGAGGAAAAGGAGAACACATGTTGGATCCCACAGAGCTGCCAGCAAGGGGCTGCCACAAGGACCTTCCCAATTGTGCCATTTGTATTCCTGGCTCACAGTGGGACTCCATGCCCTGGGGAGGGCTGGGGTTGTGGGAGTACTAAAATGATAAAGTGAGGTACAAGGGTGTGCACTGAATTTTTTTTTATTATTATTTTGCAAAAATGGGATTTTCAAGGCTATCTGTTTAGAGTACATGATGCTCTGACCTTACTGCTAAAGAACTGCAGTGCCAAATGGGCATGACAGCTGCAGGTTTCTGCCTGGGGGGAACTGCTGGATGGATTTATATCTTTAAACTACACCACAGGGGGAAAAGCAGCATTCACTTTTACAAGCAGCCAAGTAATCCCTCTCTAGAAGAGCAAGACAAATTACTCACTGTGGACTGAACCATCCCTGTTAATTAACAGTGTCCACCTCTGGGCCTGCACATGTCCCCATTTTAAACGTAAGCAGATGCAGCAGGGTGACAGAGGTAGCTGCTCACAGTTTTATTTCTACTTTCACTGCACATATATAAAGTCCTGAGGCTTATTCTAAATGCTAAATCCTACCAACACAAGAGATCAACAGCCATGCATTTTCCTGACCTGAAGAGCAAACATCCCCTGATATAGTGTGTCCAATGATCCACGGAATAATCCATAGCACAACACTGAGATTAGACACATGAGTTCAGGAAAAAAAAAAAAAAAAAAAAAGAGGAGAGACTATTTGCAAACACTGGCTGCACAGCCTGTTCTAAAGAGAAGCTCTGTGATCCTAAGTGTGTCATTCATAAAATCACCAAAGCAGGAGCCCTGGTTGATAATTGCTTTCCATATGGCATCAGCTTTGCCAGCATTTGCCTCCTAGGCACTTTGCATAAACAAATCTCTTATTTCAGCAGGGGACTGTGCTTTAATTTTCTGAAAGTAACAACTGCACTCAGAAGAGGTACATCACTGCCTCTTCATTTGGAAGATCTGCTCATTCAGCCAGGTCAAAGATACACCTTTTAAGAAAATCACAGCAATTCCAAGAAAAACAGCTTCCAGCAAAGAGCTTTAATGACAAGAGCAGAAATGAGAGCCTGGCACCTACAGGGAACATCTCAGTGGCAGGCTGCAGCTGCCTCCAGACTTTGGTCCTAATCTATTTCTCCCCAGCAGTACTGGAGATGCAGAAGAGGCTGAGCAGCCTTTTCCCTCTCCTGGAATACAGATTGGGACCACAAGGTCACATTATGAGCAACTGGCACAAAGAGTCTGTGCCATGAGTTGCCCCTGTGATGTGAGAGTCTCCAGGAGAGGTCATCTCCAGTCCTTCTGCAGAAATCAGCCTAGCCCAGAACAAGTAATCAGGGGCTACTTTTAATGAGCTCCAAGAACCAGCACCAGGCCCCTCTGTACGTCAGCAAAGAGTGGGAGCAGGTCAGGACAATGAAGTAAAATCTGCAGACACAAATAGAATTAAATTAGTGGCAGAAAAGATGAATTTTGAGTATCAAGCTGGGTATTTCAACCATCTGAATTAAGAGCACAGCTCTTCAGCTTCCCAAAGATTCTGTAACAATCAGTTATGGCAAGAGACAGGCACTTCTCCTCTCAGCACCAATGAATAGGCAGAATTAATGCTTGTGTCTGGCAAAATGTGCAGTGTTGCTGCCAGCTGGGAATAACCTAAAGAAAATGGCATCTCAGGGGTGAGGTAAGGGATGGAAGATTAACTTTTCAAGTGGAACATATTGCAAGAACTCTGCAAGAGACAAATGTGGAGGGGAAGCTGAACTGCTTACAAAGAGATTGGATAACTTTGAAGATCAATTAATGGGACAAATGGAGAAACCTGTTTTCTTCCCTCATGGCACCAAAGGACAGCTCTGGTTTAATGGGAAACTGCAGCCATCCAAGATGCTTTGCTGGGACACCTTTCAAGCCAAGCCCTGTCAACTAGAAGTGATGAGGTGGCAGTGAAAGGCCAGGAGGTCAGGGACTGCTCACAGGTACTGCTCTCTCACTGTCTCAGATGGTGGCAGCCACACAACTGCCAATCAGACAGAGATATTAATAAAGTAGTTAGAAAGGTTTGGAGAAAACAGAGCAAACAGTGCAATAAGACAGAGTAATGCAGTGACTCAAAGAAAACTGCTTGAACATCATAAATGTAATTCAGTGACAAGGTAAAAACAGCTTCTGCAAAAGGAGACACTTTCCTTGGACAGGAAAAGATGAAATCCAGCAACCCTCCCTTGCCAAAACAAGCAGATCCTTAGCAAAGCAGCAAGTTGAGGTCAGAGATCTGGAGCACAGCAGCAGAAGGAGCCTCTCATGCTCTTACCAGAAGGCAACCTGCTGCCCTTGGGTGGCACAAAAAGAAGGGTACAGTCTCTTCTCTGTAAGAGAAAAGGGCTGTGGACATAAAGCAGGAAAGTAAATAATCTTTCCCTGGGTACACAGCTTCTAATATTTCCTTGCTCTTTTCAGGCTCTTCCCTGGTTATTGCTCCTCTTTCACATCACAGCAATATCAATTTCATGCCCACGTCTTCGGCACTGGGTTCTCAGTGAGAAAAAAGAAAAAAAGGATTTCCAGTTTCAGTTTGTTTCTCCTCATTCTGTCCAATCCATGCAAAGAGATGAATTGGCACCGAGGCAAAGCAAGGAGTTGATTCTGGGAAGAGGGAGGGCACCACTTCTCCCTCAGCCCGAGAGAAAAACAACCAAAAGTGTGCGTGGTTGTCACGCCCTTCTTACCCAAAACTGCCATGGTGATGGGTACATGGAGGTATCACAGTGACATGAACACACACAAGAAAAGTCACCCCACATCCTGAGGGGACTCAAGACTCTGTAAACCCTCTCCAGGTGGTCCCTCACTTGCTGCAGCACACTGGGGAAGGAAACCTCAGAGTGTTTCTGCCACAGCCTTCACACGCAATTCCCGAGGAGGTCTGTGGGCTATGTGATGACTGCAGGATGAGGTCTTACAGAGGTGTGCTGATTTCTAATATCTGTGTGGTGAACCATGTACCATTATCCTCCCCTGCACAAGAGAGGTCCTCATTCTCTCTGGAGGTGATACACTCAGCTGGAAACAAGGCTGATGGAGTAAGTGTACAATTACTATATTGCATCTTACAAATCTGGTTGCATTACCTAATCACATGTATAACAGGCTGCCTGACAAGACATTTCCTTGGCTTGCTGCTCTGACAGTTGCTATTGCTTCCTAAAGAATAATGTAAAGACTGAAATGCTCCCAGGCAGGGCTCTGAAAGCAGAGTGATACCTACGCTGCACCCAGTTCCCCGTCACCGGGCTGAGAAAGTTGGGATAAAGGCCCTGTGGCTTCTCCACTCTGTTGAGGACTCTGCGGATGTTCATCACCTAGGAGAGATGAAATACAAGGACTGTGTTACTTCTCTGCTGAAAAAAAACCCTGATGGTTTTGTCCTCTCACTGAGAACTCGAATTCCTCAGTGCTGATCCCTGCCTGACCAAGCCCAGCAGGCTCCCTGCACACAGAACCCGGTGACACAGCTCTCTTCTGAGAGGGCTGCCAAGGAAAAACTTGGCTGCTGGGTTCCTCAGCACAACCTTTCTCCAGCTCACTGGGATTTTAGAAAAGATTCTAAAAAAACCAGTGTAGCAAGTAGTGGAAGCAGCTTGCTACCAGTGATCCAGAAGCAACCCCGAGGACTTGGGATCTGGATGGAAATGTCGGAGATGCAGAGAGTGATTTTTTCCATGATCCAAAGGGAAAGGAGTGGCAGGGATGAGTGACTCACACAGTACTTAAATTCACTATGTGGTCACTTAACATGATGAATTGGGGCCCTTAATTTCAACAACAGGCAGCTCCTCTAATGTGCCAGAGCAGCAGTGCTTATTCTCTAAACCCTCCCTTGGTTTCACCCCCATTAAACCCAATCGGCCTCTCCCATAAGGGACAAAGTTAAATGGTATGCAACATAAATATTCTATTATAACCTACAGAGCAGCTAATACACTCTAAACCTTTTATAAAATTAGACAATTTGTACGCCACAAGCTGGCTACAGACTTAAGTCAGTGCTTCCAACTCGTCAGGCTGCATAATATTTACTGAAGTTTAGTAGCAAGGCATATTAATGACATGTTTGAATAAAAGACACAGATGGACTTTATTCTTGCTAAAATCACACAAGTCCCAAGCTGCAAGTTAATGAGTTGATCTGTTCCTCTGAAGTAATTTCCCACAGGATGAGCTGTTTGAGCCCACATCATCCTACATTTTTTTCTCTCAGAGGGTGTTAGGATGGATGTGATCCATTTTCTGTGGCACACAGCAAGCACGCTCAGCTCAGCAGAGTCCATTAGAAAGGTTCTGCCCTTATCCCTCTGTGGGTTTAGAAGGCAAAGAGGAAAACATTAGGCTGGGGACAGAGGCCTGGCCCTTGCTCAAAATGCCACAGTTTGACTCTGCAATCTGGATACAATTCTAGTTTTTAATAGTGCATCTTCTTGCCCTTGTGTTTTCAGTGCTCCTCTCTCCCCCACACACACTTCATTTCCTACACAGATATTTTCTTTCCATATCACCTTCCCCATTACTGATCTTTTCTCAGCTACCCCCTTCCTCTGAGCAATGTGACATTACCACTGTGCTCAGGAATCTTCAGCTTGACTCCTTTATTTCAAACCACCAGCCTTTCCTTTATCCTCCCTACAGAGCCTCCTGGGTTTTTACTTTTCCTTCAGCCTCTTTTCTTCTCTCCTACTCACCTCACCCTTACTGCTTTCCACACACTCCATCCCATTCTCTAATTTCTCTCCTAGGTTCTACCTTCTCTTTCTTCCTGTCTCTGCTGCAGATTCTCTTCTTTTATTTCACAAATAAGAGACCTGCACTGGAAATAAATACCCTGGCAAAGTACCATTTTGAGGTTTTTTTATTGGCAATCCTGGAACCACTGTCTGTTTTCACCCCACTGTGGGACTCTGGACAGGCCCCATTTCCTTTGGGCTCATGAGGGCAGTTTGGATTCTAACTGGAATAATTTGTCTCCCTTAAAGCTGGTTCCTCAGGGACATGCAGAGAAAGCTAATGACTTGCTGGTATCCAACAGCATATTTATTAAGTTGCTCTCACATGCACTACAAGATCACTTGTAGGAAAAAAAAAAAAAAAGAAAAGCTCAAGGTAATTTATAATATGAATAGATTTTCAGTTACAAGTTACACAAAAGGAATCCAATATGTCAACTGTCAGGCCTTTCCTACACAAGAAACCTCAGCAGAAATCTTGCTGGCTGGAGCATAACATTGCTTGTTTAGAGTAAAAAGGTCTGCAAGTACAAGGCACTACTATTAGGGTATCAGAATTAACAATTAACTTTGCAGTCTGAATCCAACAGATGTTTTACCTTTGGCTGTGTTTTTATCTGAGGAAGTTCTTGCTACAACTTTACACCCCTGAAAAATGTCTCCATCTCCCCCTGTGGCTGGAGGTGATGGAGAGGCAGGTGGAGGTTTCTCCCCTGGTGAGTTGTACTGAGGAGAGGGAACACTTTGCTGCCCTGTCACCTGCTGCAGGCAGCCCACACTGTCCCTGCTCCAGCACTGAGCCCAGCAGTACAAAGAGACCAATTCATTAAAGACCCAGTTGGGATGTACTTGCCTTTTCTGCAAACACTGGGTTGCCAGAGAGCTCCGAGAGGTGCAGGAATTCCAAGTGCAAGGTACCAAATTCTGCTAAGATGCTGCTTCCAGCAGATGCCCAACCCCAGCTCCAACTCATGCCACTGCAAGGAGACAATTCCAGAATTCATTGCCAGAAAAACACAGACACAGCCTGAAGTCCCCCCCTGCCCCAGTACAGCCCCTGCCTTTGCTGCACACATGCTGTGCACACCAGGTCTCAAGAGGGGCCATCCAAAGGACATCCACAGATTTTTAGGAGTTTTACAGATAGCTCAGGACAGGGCAAACACAGACTGAATGTACTGGGAAGATGCCTGGTTTTGTGGCAGATTAATCCCTCCCAAACAGATCAGTTTAAAGAAAACTTTGGAACAGCACTGACAACCTGTCCTACACAAGATACTTTGGAGTAAAACATGTCTGGAAGTAGCCTGGGGTGAACTCTCAAATATTCCACAAAGCTGTTATTTTACGGACAACCCAGACTGTCCCTAAGTACCTTGTTCCAACAAGATCTCACATTCTTTTTGTGTCCATGACACAGACATTCCCTGTGGATGCTTGCCTGCAAGGGGACACAGCAACACAGCACGAGGGGAAAGATGTCACTGCAAACCTGACTGCAATGCAAAAAATTTGCATCTTATTATCTTAACATTTGCACAGAACAGATCTGACTCTGGAAACACCCCATTGGTGCTCATCTCACGTGCCTTGCAAGAACAGGAGGGTCAGGATAAAACTACAGAAGGTGGAAACCACTGCCTCAAGAAGCCAGTTATACAAAGTGCCTCTACTCCTATGTTTGAGGTACTGGGAATCCCAGTTTCTCTTTGTTTCTCCTCATTCTGTCCAATCCATGCAAAGAGATAAATTGGCACAGAGGCAAAGCAAGGAGTTGATTCTTGAGGGAGGGCACCACTTCTCCCTCAGCCTGAGAGAAAAACAACCAAAGGAGATGGGAGGGCAGAGGCTCTTCCAAGCACTACCAGCATTATCCTTGGATTTGCTTTTATATTCAACCACATCTTTCAGGTCCCCCACTGCTGCTGAGTACAGCTCTCTGAAATCCAGCACACATGAACATGTCCTTAAACCTTGGTCCAAAGCAGGTTCTGCAGGTGCCGGTCCAGGGGAGCTGGGTGAGGTGGGGTGGCTTTGGTTTCCAGGTCTCTCTGCGAGTGTTCTTAGAGGTTGGTACTGATGAGGTACCAGGTTTCCAGGGATGGGGGGGTGGGGGTGACACTAGATGGCGCCTGGAAGCTTGGCTAACAGAAGGAAAGGGTTTCTGTTGTTTACAAGAGGCTAAAACTAATGATCTGTCTGAGCGAGGGGGAAAAAGTTTCCCCCCTCCATGGGATGTAGGGAAAACCATTTTAGGTCCAGAGCTGTTTGTTTCGCCTCCAGAAAAAATCATAAAAAAAAAAAAAGAGCCATTAGATCAGCAATATGTTCACACTGGTTCAAACTGCTCAGTCACTGCCAAACGTCAGCCTTCCCTGCAGACTGTCAGGGGGCTGCATCACAGCTTTGCTGTTGAAAACATTGTGTGCAGCTAAACAGGGCACCCCAATAACATCCGATGTTTATGGCAGAGAGGTCCCAGTGCAGGCAGAAAATTCCTGCAGTCTGAGCAGGTTAATGTGGATATTTATATCACACTGGACGTATCTGCTGAACCTGGCAGCAGCCAGCCCTGGGATGGGTGTGCTAAACAATCCCACAGTGCTCTCATAGCCATAAAAGAGTCAATGACTTTTTCTTTATTTACTGCACTGAAGGGACATCGTAACAAACACGATGCACAAACAGAAACTGCCTGCTGAGCCAGTTCAGAGGAGGAGTGCTTGGAAGCAGCCAAGCTGGGCTGTGTTTGTTGTGACAGCAGCAATGTGGGGTCACTGGGGCTGACACAACCCTCCCCAGGGAACTGCTGGCCCAACCAGGCAGCCAGGCACTGCCTGCAAGGACCCTGCTGCCAGGAACCCAAGCCCTGGGTTACAAATCCCAGTAAAGCTCAAGGAGAGGTGGTCTGGAAGAAAAAAAAGAGTGTGTCTGCAATGTGTCCCTGGGTTAAAGAGCAGCCTGAAATGACCCCCTGCAGGAAAACATTTGTTCAGCATTACAGACTGGACAAACTGGGTCTTAACAGCTGCCCTGATCTGTAACATCTCAAAGGAACTGTAGTTTGAAGGACCTTGCTCTTCAAGACAAAAGGAAATGCCCAGCGCAATCTCTGCCCCCCAGATAAGTGGATCTTGCTTAAACGTTGCCCCGTGCAAGCATGGGCTGGAAATGGCTCTATCACTCAAAGCAGCAAACCAGTGTCAAGCTGATAGAGAGACCAGGGAGAGGATGATGATGAAAAATCTGGAGGTGCAGAGGATTTAGGGGAAATGGGAAGGAGAGAGCAGAGGCCAGGGACCCAGAACAGGAAACATCAGAAGAGAAATCTGCACAGCAGAAAGCAGCAGCTTGAGAAGATCATGTACTCTAAGACCTGGCAGACAACGTGGCAGTTGGATCAGCAGGATGGAAAACAATCCTGTGGGAGAGGTGATACAGTGCCTGTGTAAAAACCAGAGGGCCACAGGGAAGCACATGAACAGAGAGGGGACACAAGAGGAAAAGGTGGTGTGAGGAGATAGGAAGAGATAAAGCCAGCTGGCAATGGGAAGAGCTGGGGCGTGGTTGGCTTTGTACTTGAGTCCTCAAAAACATCTCTGCAGAAATGACTTAATGTTTATCTCAAATTGCTGAATGTCACTCTCAACCCACCCCCCCCAAGCTCCCACCAACAAAAGCCTACATGTGCTGCAAGACTCTCCTGCTTTTGAGATGATGGAGTCTCTCTGGAATTAACACAACCTCGCAGAAGTAGAACTGGAGAAACAATTTTCTCTTGAAAAACTGGGTTCTGCTTTGGCCCTGACATTTGGGTCAGCATGCTGTCACAGCAGCACCTCACTCTTCTCCCACTTCCACATGCTATCTCACACTGAATAATTCCCTTCCCCTCTGGCTGTTCATCATGTTCCTGCGGTAGTCAGACTACAGATTTTGCTTGCTTCATCCTTGCTTCTAAATCAGTTGATACTCCAAGCCCTCACAGCAGTCTCCTGGCCCTAAAGCCAGAGATCAAGCCAGTAATATGGGTTCTGGGTTGTGTGCTCAGGGTTATTTTGATTTTCTTTGCTTTTAGTCAAGGTCATCAGCAAAACATTTTGGGAATGTCTGGGCAGACAGACTCTGTTTCCATTGTCTTCACAAAGGGCAGGGGAGGGTTTGGCATTTCTGGGAAAGGTTAGTCTGTGCCCAGTCTTTATCAACCACAGAGGAAGCAGAATGTCTCTTCTGCAAAAAGAAACAAAGTTGTGGTGGTGTCTTAAATTTTCAGTGGGATCAGGTGCAGATCAGAGAACTGAAGGGTGACAGTGATATTTGAGCAAGGGATCAGTGCAAGCCAAACATTTGAAAGTCTTGCACTTCTCAGAGACATGAGCCAAACAGGGGATTTGGGCTAAAGGATGAATAATGATTTTCATGGCTGCTGCTCTGAGTTTTGCAAGAGGTGAGGATGAAAGGCTTTTGTTAACCCACATTTCTTGCTGTCTCTGTTTCAGCCAGCGAGCAGCTATTCCCCTGGGGGATTTGTTTGTAGGCATCAAAATGAGCCAATGAGCCCTTACTGGCAGGGAACACTGTCTACTAGCAAGAATCAGAGACTGGGAGTCCAGCCTCCAGGTTTGCCTCTGTTTGCTGAGAGACTCTCAGAACAGTATTTAATCCAGCTGTCTCAAAGCTCCCCTCCAGCAAGAGAATACCACCTACCTGACATGAAATGTGGCTCTAAGAGAAGGATCCCCACCTGTCTGCATGCTGCCAGCAGGGAGAGAACCAGAGGATCTGTTTGCTCCCTCCTTTCTAGCAGCAAAACTGTCAGCCAGTCCTGTCCAGTTCCTCTCTCAATTTTTCCAAGCATGAAGCCTGGATAAATTCACATGCATCTAGTTGGACACACTGCAAAAACACAGCGAGCACCACATGCTACGTGCAGACTACAAATAACCTTTCAAAGAATCTGAGAGTGAGGAAAATGCTATTGCAGCAGGGAGCCCTGCCAAGAGGTAGAGGAAGAAACTGCGGATAGCCCCAAATTAATAAAACACAGCTGGGTTTAACTTGAGTCACCTGCAATCTCTTGCCAAGGCACCTCTTGGTTTTGAGTTGGCAAAACAAATGACCTCGAAGAATCTGCACTAGGGGGGGGCACTTCTGAGGAACTGTTGCTGTTCCTGCTTGAATCCTGGTCTTTTACAACCTTTCAGTAATAAAATGACATGCTTGTAAGGACGGGTGTCTTGCCTGCCCAGATTTATGACGCCGCGTGGGATACCCGTGGGGGTGTTAAAAGCTGGCAAAAGTTTCTCTCCAAGTTCCAGAGCTTTACTCTTGAACACCTGTTAAAAGAAGAAAAAGAGGATAAATATTTGATGGGGCACTCTCCAGCTGTCCTCCAACAATCTACACTAAACTAGTCCCACTGAACTGATCCAAGGAGTTCTTTTGGGGAAGAAATTCTTCCCCAAATGAAGATAAAGAAGACAAATGAAGATAAAACTTACTGGATTAAAATCAAAAGGAATCTTTCTAGGGTGAATCTGTTAGATTTACAGCACAGCTTTGCCTAGCTTGTGTCATCTCCTGTTGTAAAGAACCAGATTTCCAATGAACAATCTTTTACTTGCAACTTTTTTCCAGAAAGGATTCCTGGTTTCATGGCTAAGCTGCTCCTTTCCCATTTTTAATGCCTCAGTTTCAAATCAAATTACAGCTTATGGTGGCTTGCAGTACAAAGCCACCATACACCATTATTTTGGGACAAACTGATACAAGCACTAATCTTTGCTCCAGAGATTAGTCCTGATCAAGGGAAGCCTGTAAGTAACTTAGAAGATAAAGCAGAAGCCTTTTACCTCCAGCCTCCTTACACCAGCCCAAGCTGTCATGGCAGTTCTCAGAAAGCAGGAATTTACTGCTCTAAAAATACAGCACCAAGGAAACCTGAGCTCTCCTGTGGGCTTGCAGACCTTTGATACACTCACAAAGAGATAGAAATTTGGTTCAGAAGGCAAAGCATGAGACAGAGATTTGATTTTTGCCTTCCAGCCTGGGGACACTGACTGGGTATATGACAGACACTGCCCTGGCTGCTGAGCCCACTGCTGACTGCACTTCAAGAGGGCACTGCTGGTGTTTTCTGATTAAAGGTGGTTTCTTTTTGCTCTGTTGAGCTGTAGCCTGGTGAAGTAGTGACTGAGACAGACCCTGAGTCGGGGCACTGAATCTGAGGCTTCCCTAGAGGGAAATCACAGGGAGAAGTCATTCCTGGAACTCATTTAAAATGCATCTAAAGTAACAGAGCTGCTCCTGTGACTCCACAGATCAATGGTGCCACTATGCAGTGATGAGCCATCCTATCCTATTAAGGATAGACAGCACCCAGCCACTGTCAGGGTATGGTGTGAGAGCTAAGTTCTCAGTTAAGAACCAGTCTTCCAGTTCCTTCACTCACGAAACTCCTCTCTTGAGTCAGAGTTTCTGCTCACCTAAGACTTCCAGGGCAAAGGAATAACCATCTCTCCATCTCTCTAGAGCCAGCTGTAAAATTCCAGTCCAGTCACATTATAAAACAGATTATGGCATTAAGCCCTGGCCACTGTAGGCCGGGGCTTTCTCTCAGAGAGAGAAAGAAGGAAAAGTGAGAGAGGGAACCTCCTGCTTCAGCCAGGACTGAATGGCCGCTCCACCAGGTTACAGGAGGGGCTGTGATACCCACACTTGCTGGGAAGGGGACAGTTCGTGGAGCTGTATCACACTGTCATCAGTTGGCAGGACACAGGTCCCCTGCCCTGTCAGTCTGACACCCTCCTTCTCTGCACCTCAGGACATCCTAAACACTAGAAAGAGACTGTCCAGGGAGAGCCTGGAGCACTTGTCACTGCTCAGTTGCCCTCCTTAGACCGAGGCAGAATCTGGACTGATGTTTGATGAAATATTGCCTGCCTTTAGAATACAAAGGAACAAGCAAAAGATCACTGCAAACTGTGTGTCACTGGGGAGCTATGTGTCCAACTGAAAACATGTCTTGCTGGAACTGCCCACAGGAGGAAAGATCTTTGCAAATGAGCCATGCACGGTGAGTGCAAGGTAATTATGCGAGACTTAATTAAAAGAACATTAGAGGCATTTTGATATTCATAAACCCAAAAGGTTTAGCCTGTTGTCATGGAGGGATTATCTGATGCTCAGAGAAAAGCTGCTGGAGGACCCTTCCAGTTCATTACTGGTGCCTGTGTGAGGCAAGCAGAGCTGCTGAAACCAACCTCTTCTCCAGTTAAGTAGTAAGCAGCCAACAGTCCTCCAACGTAGCGGATGTTCACCTCAAACAAGGATGCTTCCCCGTTCTGCAAAGACAGAATGATAACACTTAACTGCAAAGTCTGCAGGCACAAATGGCAGTGAAGGGGAACAGATTGTAGGCAGATACTTCAGTCTCTCAGTCCTCAGCCACAGAGTAACACAGCTTTTTGACTAAGATCTCACAGCACTTTATTTGCTCAGCGGTGACAGGTGGAGCCTGAAGGGAAGGGGAAACACCCAAACTGCCCATTTATCACCAGCAGACAACATGTAAATGGGTGAGGGCAGGTGTATTGTCCATCCATCCAGCCCTGGCTTGGCTTACACTCTGCAAAAAGCTGGGAGTTAGTTACTTTTGGGGAAAAATTTGCCCCTTTAAGTGTTTTATTTTAAGAGAAAATTGTACAGCCAGGCGGAAAAATTACTGTCTCCATTTTCTCATGAAGAGGGCACTGCATTAGACAGATGTAATGCACTTCTTGCATTAGGTAGATGCTTTCTGTCAGTCAAGGACTCATCTGCTCTGCAGGCTCCACGAGGATCACAGCCTCCAGGCTGCCTGTGAAGGGCATGCTCATGGTGAGACAAACCCCGTGATGTCCGTGTGCCACCCCCAGACAGCAGACACAGATGGATGTGGTTCACTGAATCCCTCAAGAATCCACTCACCTGGAAGAAGTTTTGCTCTACCTACTCAGCTGATGATCAGCAAATGTCAGAATGATTGCATTCAAAATGTGCCTTTAAAATACACATGCTCCTGGCTGCTGGATCTGCATGATAAATGATTCCTACCCTCACACAAAGGCATCAAGCAAAACAAGAACCCACAAAGATCTTCCACCAGCACAGTGAGGAGAGCAAAAACAAAGGGGCACTTGAACCTCTGCACTATCCTGTCCTTTCCTAATACCTCCAGGTTACAAATCATGGCAAGTGCTTCCTGGAGATGACTGAAATTGCATGAGACAGATCCCAACACCCAGGATTCAAACAGAGCTTGTGGGCCTTGGACTCCCTGCCTCACTTTTCTGGACTGTTCAGAGTTCCTTGTACAGAGCCAATTTTAATTAATTTCTCTCCTTCTCTCCCTCTGCTGTGCTTTCTGACTCCACCAATCAATCCATAGCATTCATTATTGTCTTTACAGATCAATCTATTCTGCAGGCCAAGATTAAAAGCTTTTATGAAATTCAGATAAATTATCTCCCAGTTGATTTTGTCCCTTGTTTATCGATTCAGGAATGCACTGAGAGCATTCACCAACTTTATCAGATGTGGTCTTCCTTTTGTGAATATCTGAATGCCAGTCGTGCCCTCCCAAATGATGCTTTCCCATAAAGGCAGCTGCACACATTGTTCCCATGGGAAGAGCTATTTCTCACAACAGACAACTAGGCTGGCATTAAAAAAATAAAAGTTTGAACTGCACTCTGGTTTTAACATTCACCATGTGTCACTACTGTGATCCCATCAGCTCTCCCATGGTAAATAAGAGCTGGCTTGGAGACCAACAATCAGACTTATGGCAAGGGGCCCCAGCCAGAAAGTGAGATAACAGACAGAATCCTTCATTTGATAACACTGCACAGCATGAGTGCCAGCAAGTCTCATACTTGCTCTAGGAAGTGGCTTGGAAAGCTTCAGGAGCACTCACAGAGAGTGAGCACCTCTGGATCCCCTTCCTTCCACACATCTGGGCTCACTCTGTGCTTCCATTTTGCTGCAAGGTCCCACTGCACAAATCCCAGGAATGCCACCCCAACAAAAGGTCCAGGCAAGGAGATCAGTGTTTGCAATCTCAATCTATAGCATGGTAAGAGAAAACTTGTTTTATCACAGGCAGGCATTTAACTGAGATGAAACAGGACTTGTTCTTTGATGAACAAAACTTCCTTGTAGTATCTAATAAATTACTGCTCTTTTTAATAAGCCAGACTAAAACACAACACATTAAACACCAGATCTCATTTTCAGCCAGACAGCATGAGTCTGACCTGGTGGCCCCTGCCTGGGACCCTGTGCCACCTATAGGCAGAAAATGGAGTGAATCATCAGAGTAGTCCCTTTGGCCTTAGAAAAAAAAAAAAATTAAAAAAATCAGAGTTGAGTGTTTTCTTCCCCCACAGACCCCATAGATCCTGTCCCCAAACTATTCTTAGCCTGTGATCAGAACTGGCCAAACCTTCTGGTGACACAGAGAGGCATTCCCAGGAAGTCACTCACCACGTTCAAGTCAAAGCTCTTCTCCACCCAGTTCTTTGCTTCTTGGAATTCCTCCTCCAGTTCCATGATGTACAGAGTATCCAGGGCATCCACCACTGTAGCTCCTCTGAGGCCTCCTGCATTGCAAGCAGAACAAGGGGGTGAAGCCCCATTCCTGCAGCCTTCTGGAGCTCTAAATCAATCTGCAGGAGCTGGGACAGGCAGGAGCTTCCAGGCCCTATGCTGAGGATGTCTGGATGGGATCCAGACTGGCCACAGTCTAGACTGAGATGATCTAACAGGACTAATGAGCTCTGCTACACAAAATGGGTTGCTTTGAAGAGGCTCAATTTTCAAAGGACATTTCTGCAAAAAACACCCACAAAGAACAGCTCAAGGTCCACATTTTAAGCTGCTTTAAGTCATGACTGCAAGATTTGGCTTTGTTTTCCAGTTCTTGCCTTGGCCAAAGGAGTCAGGCAATTCCACTCCTAATCTTTGTTCAGCTGTAAACCTTACTACAGCCTCTTTCTAACTCACACACATGATCTTCTTCTAAGTGAGAGGAGATAATTTTTCTTTTATTCTGCAACAGCATCCAAGACAGGACTTGGATAATTCTGTCCTGATGTAGTGTTTGTTACCTGGAACACAAAGTACCTGTAAACCATGCCATGACCCAGGGTCTTCCACATTTATACAAATCACAGCTTTACCTGGCAGCAGAGAGAGCAGAAACTGCTGAACTGAGAGGAGGTGACTTTGGGGACAGGTCCCTTCCCTTGGCTACCTGAACATGCCCACCATTCTGCAGCAGATGACAATATTCTTCATTAGAACTTCCAGTGAGAAGGAATGACATGGCATGGCATGGCATGGCATGCAAGGAAAAGTACACAGGGTGTGCAGACAGACAATCCTGTAGCAGTTGAGGTTAAAGGAAACTGGAGATGCTGACAACCCTGGAACACCTCAGTGCTGGGGTTTGATTTCTGTTTAGGGTTCCCTAAAAACATCATCCCTAAGGTGGGAAAGCAAAGGGGATGAAGCACGTGGTGACTCAACCCCCTCTGTACTTAAATCACAGGAGGCAGTTGCTTCCTTGGGTAACTCAGCAAACACAAACCTTCATCTGCAGGGTTCCAGTTGGGAATCACCACCAGACATCCCTCCACGGATGGGACTCAGCATGGAGCTGCCTCTGGATCCATCAGCAGCTGCAGCCCCATTCCCACCCACCCCCTGTGACCTCTTGGAAGTTTCTGGCAGCAACCAGGCTTGGATGAGGCTCAAGTTTCACTTCTGCAGGAGAAACTGCTTGGAGCAGCTCTGTCCCTACCAGCTCCTTTCCCAGTGTAACCACAAAAGCTCACTGCTTATGCCCTGAGGTTTTCTGAGACACGCTTCAGTTCCTTCTTCTCACTAACAGATTTGAAGATACTGCCCCAAATTTCCCTTGCTGCTTTCCCAGCTTTTTCTTGCATGCTCAGACTGGCTCAGCACTTTTGTAACACCTTCAAGTACTACTTCAAATCCTAGTTCTGCTTAAAAGAGGAAAACCCAGCTGGATGCACCGTCGAGGAATGACTGCAGAGGGGAGGGGAAGGCCAAGGTGAGACACGTGCCATGAACCTTAGGACTTTGGTCTTTTCTTATAAAGGAAAAAAAAGGGACTGAGTCTGATGTTCCTCATCACCTCTTCCCTGCAGGACAAACACTCAGCTCCCCTGACTTCAAGCTGGGCTCATTTATGCTTTCAGCATTACTCTCCTGTCAGAAAGGCATCCTGCCTTGTTTTGTTGATGTTCCAAGATTGCAGTTTTGACACTTTCCAGCCAGTCAGCACATCATTGCTTTAATAAAAACCCCAACCAAGACTTTACTGCTCAACTACAGATTGCTGCTTTTCTGACGCTGTCTGCATGGAAAGGAGGGGGATGGAGGCAGCAGAGGCAGCCCCTGGAAATCCACTGCTTCCTGCAGACTGGTGAAATGATCACCTAAACTGGAGCTATCTCCCAGAGTGCAATAGATGGAGTCAAACAGCCACTAGATCAACCAGTGGGTTCTAAAAAACCAGCTGGGCTGATGTTTGTATGGCATGTTTTCCAAAAGCAGTGACCATGAAAAACCCCATCACTGCAGTCAGAGCTGCTTTTATCAACCCTAATGATTCTTCAATACTTACAATTATGTGATTTTTAGACACTTTCCTATTAGCAAGGAGAGATGTACCAGCCCAGAGCAACACCGAGGCAGGCAAAACATTTTTAAAAAGAGAAGGAAGAGCAATGCTGCCCGAGGCACAGCCCATTACTGTGATATTCTGAGAGCAACACTAACAAGCTCGATTTAATTTGATGATATAATCCACAAAGCCTTTCATAATCTGCAGAGAGACAATGAGAAAGGTTGGATTTGCTCAAACTAAACAGAGACAAAGAGGCAGTAAAGTCACAATTTTCTGGGGATGATTAATTGAAGTGAAAAATATTGCTTGATTTGACAGAGCCTTTCATGTTTTTCAGCAAGTTAGGCCTTAAATACATGAATTGCATCAGGGATTAGGAACCTGCTCGGGTCTTTGCTAAAGCATTGCTGGGAGCTGCTTGGCTTTCCTGCTCTGTATTTGAGGAAGCAGAGGGCAAACCCTGCATCCCTGCTGGTTTGTCTTTGTCATTTCAAACATTGGTTTTAAATATCCCCCTAAACACGCTGTATCTGAAGAACCTCAGGCTGTGTGTTTTGTACAAGGGTCTCATCCATGTTTCCTTTCTTCTGTAGCAGCTTTGAAGCAATTGCAAAATGCAGGGATGATTTTTTTTTTTTCCTGCAGCTAACAAAGTGGATGGCAATGCCACGAGCTAACATCTCAGCTCCAGCTGGCTTGAGAGCATGATGAAAAAGAACCTCCTTCCCCTTCACAGCCATGCAGAGAGCAAACCAGGCATCAAGACTTTGCTGCTGTGTCTCTGTCACTTGCCAGGACAGAGGGGACACCTAGGAAGGGCCCTGACCCCCCTGTGCATGTTGGTTCTTTGCTCCAGGAGCATCTCCTGTCCTGCTCAGATTTTGCTTCATCAGATCAAGACAGAGCTTGTGACACAATGTCCAGTGACTCCAATTAGACTCAACTGACAAGAGATGGTGCTGTACAAATCCTGGGATGTTTCTTACAACACAAAAGAACCCATTTGTAAAGGTGGTTGAGATCTGCTTGACATGCTGCTTATTCTGAGAGACGTGAAAAAATAACCACATCTACACATTGTAATGTGAGGGATGGAATCAAAGGGGAAGCAGCTTCAAAAGGAAAAGGAATCAAAATCCACTCTGTCACTTTTGACTCTTGCTGACACTCCTCTCTCTAAATTACTGGTTTCAGCCTTATTGTATTATCTGAGGGAGTTTTAAAGTAGAAACTTAGAAATTCTCAAAAGAATCCCTTCTGTTAGTACCCAGAAAGGGCAGCAATGCATTTTAAGCAGGACTCCACGTCAAACCTTCTGCCTGTCTGCACAACCTAAGGCCCTGTGTGCTCTGAAACCCCCCTCAGATCCTGCTGCAAAACTGGCTTGGAGTGGAGATCCACCTTGGTGGGGAGAGGGGGGAGAGCCCAGGTCTCTTCCATGAGAGCCAAAAGGGAAGGTGTGTCTGTAGGACACAGCTCTGGGATCCACTCCAGCTCCTTCCCTGCCCACTGAGTGCCCATGGCTGCTGTGAATGGGGAAGAGGAACCCTCTACTGGGACCAGTGGGAAGAACTGGGACCTGAGGATTCTTGTCTAGGGGCATTCTGATGAAGGACTTTGTGGCATCCCACGTGACAGCAAGTGCCAGGGCACCAGCCTTGGAGTTTTGTCTGGGAGAGAACAGCAGCAGAGCAGAAGCAGCAGCTCATGGGAAGTGACACAAAGGTTCATCTCTTCTTGAGCTGAAGGAGGGTCTGTACCACCCTGCCCCAAGCCTGCTCTTTGTGCCTGAGAAGAATGGAGACATCCATGCAGGCAACAAGGCTGCTCTGTTCCTACTGCCACCCACCCAGAGGAATGCTCATCCCCCTGCTTGCTCGTGAGCAGTGCCACAGAACCCCCCAACAAACAGGACAGGAATTGACATTATGCTTTGTGAAAGGTGCTGAACAGAGCACTCCAGGGAGAGAAGACATTGTGCACACACTGTCCCCCCACAGCCTCAGCAGGAAGGAGTTTCAGTGCCAGTCTGGGCAAACAAGGCCACCGAGCAGCACAGCCTCAGCAGGACCTTCATGGGAATTACTGGTAGTGCTATCCCTAAAAACCACGGATAAAGCTTTGAGCAGCTCATTCTAGGCTGGGGTAGATAATCTGGATAGAAGGGCTTATCCTCTTCTCCTGTCCCTGACTCCTCCCTGCTAGCTTAGGGTTTTCAGTAAAGCCACTTGCAGCAAGGGTTTAGGAAGCCAAACACAATTCCAAAGGCTTATTAAAGAGGCTTAATGTGTTCACTGGGCCAGAGGGAGAACACTTTGGAAGGCATGTGCCAATCTCACCAACCAAAGAAACTGAAGGGGTACAAAATCCTGCCAGGCAGAGCACAGGGCAGAAGAAAAGAGCTTCCACCCCCAGCCTGGGGGCTCCTCTGACCCCATCGCAAGGACCTGCATGGATTCTGAGCCCCAAACTGAACTGATGTGTGATCCTGATGATGAGTTGAGTGAGGATTGTCAAGAGTGAAAAACTGCAAGGCAGGTGAATGGAAAACCTCTGAGGAGCAGATGGGGCCCAGGATTCACCCACGTGAAGGTGTCCCACAGCCCTGCTCTCCTTCAGCATCCCAGGCAGTGTGTGGAGGAGAAAAGGGAAGAGCTTGTTTTCTTCTTGGCATCTTGTTTAAAGGCAGGCCAGGAGGGCTGATCAAAAGTGGAGATTTACCCTACCACCTGTAAAGGTTGATTAAGGCTTGAGAAGCAATGCAGAACACCAAGCAGAGCCCAGGTCTAACTGGTAACAATCCCAGCTGCTGCTGTGCCTGGGAACTTCCTTGCAGCTCCCCATAATCTGCAAATCAAAGCCACCAATTTAGGCAGGAACAGGCCAAGCAAACACCCAGCATCAGGTCCACAACAAACCCCACACTTTTGATGTGTGAGCAGAGGAGTTTACCTTTGATTTGCTGAAGCTTTCATGAGCCACCAGCCCCACGTGTGAGATTCAAGTGATGTCAACACTCTGCATCTCCTCACCCTAAGAAGGGACAGAACCTGGGGTCCTGCTGGGAACATCACCCCAGGCACTGCACACAGCACAGCTGAGCTCTCCTACTAGAAAGGGCCCAGAGGAGAGGATTAGATTTTTTTTTAGGAGGTAAAGATGATCTGCTGAGGAGAAGGCAAAGTCTTCAACACCAGAGAATTGTCTTCTCTGTGACATTATCCTGGGTTTAGCTCTGCTTCAGTCTCTGTGGGAGCTACGAGGAACAGAAGACAGACACATCAGAGAAAGCCACAGCTTTTCATGCAGCTTCTTGCAGCCAAGGTCAAAGCCTTCAGTTTGAAAGAGCCTCTGCCTCCACCCTCTGCACCCTGCAGGCAGACGATAGCAAGCTGGGATGCAAGTACTGGAGAAATTTCCCTTAACAGCAACTGTATGGCTGAGGAGGGAGCAAGGGACTGAAGGACAAAACTTAGGAAAGAAAAGTGAAGAGGGACAGAACCAGACAGCGAAGAAAGAAAAATGAAAAACAAAGAGCCTGCAGAGCACTTGCAAGAGCATCCAGGATATTTTCAATATGTTCCTTTGGCACCAGAAAATAGATTGTGTTTTTTGCTGTGCTCAGAAAATGGTTCATCTTCCCCTGCTCTTTAAGTTGAAATTGCTAACATGTTGCCTGTAACTGAGGAAATCCATCAGCCTCCCAGGCTGTGGAGCCCCAGCCTCCTGCCATCTTTCCAGCTGCCATCAAAACAAATTCCCCTTCCCACTCCTTCCAGTGGAAACAGGGCCTGGGGTCTGTCAGCTGCTCTGCTAAGGTGTCAGTGACTCACTGACAAGAGAAGAGACAATAATTAGGCAATCACTGGGAACAGCACCATTCATTTCCCTTCATCCTACCTCCGAGGGTTTCTATTAAGCAGGATGCAGAGCAACAGAACCAGAGAGAAGGGACAGCCAGTGCAGGAGTTTGTGTTTCAGGATCCATCTCCAGAATCTCATAAAACACCCTCAAAGGTTCAAGCAGGTGAACTGAGAGCTCACTCTTCCTTTTGGCTTTTCCAGCTCCATTCCAACATAGTCCAAGCAGCTTTGCCCCCTGATGAGTGTCACTTTTCAGCTGCACTTTGGAGGATCAAAACTTGCCAAAATCAGCTTTCTGTTTTTCTTCTGTTTTGTGTTCGAAGTTACTCAGGCTCTAGGAAGCAATTTAGGGCAAAATGAAATACCTCTTTGAGATGAGGCATTTACAGCCTGGGGATCTACCTGTCCAAATCCTTTGGGTGAGCAGACTTCATATGCAGACCTGCACCTGCTTCTCCCTGGGGCAAAACCAGTGGCCCAACCCCAGGCCATGTTCAGCTTCCACAGCTCAGCAAATGCTTCATTTTCCAGACCAATTGGAGCAGCTGTGGAGGGAGGTACAGGGAGAGTTGCCTTTCCTCACTCCCCTCTTCCCAAAATAGCCAATTTGGAGTATTACAGGCCAGATAGGAGGCTTGAAGGGCTCCCAGCTGCAAGTCTGTCCCCTGAGAGTCTTTAGAAAAGCTGTAAGAGTGATGCTTCAGGAAATGAGTAGCTAAGAGTGGGGTCTTTAATAGCCCTCTGCCTCAGGAAGGAGAAATCCCATTTACCACCAGCTTTGCCTAAGCCCTACAGTCACTCCCTGCCTGGGGAGCCACCACCACGGGGACCTGCAGGGCTGGGATCCTCTGTGGCTGCCCTGCTGCAAAGCCAAACTGGTGGCAGTCTCCCTCTCAACCCTCACCAGTTCTTCAGGTGCAAAGAACCCCAAGAACATTTAGTGTGTGCCCCAGAAATGCTGTCACTGCAATGCTGGAAATGGTGTAAAGACTCCCAAACAGAAGGAGATGGAAGGATCCTCACCAGCTTGTCAACACTATCTCCCTGATGTCTGTTTAGCTTGAAGAAAATCCTTCTTTGTGCTATCTCACCTGCATTTGCAGAGCTCCTGCTGTTAGGGAACTGCCTGCTCCAGAGATGGATGGAAGCCCAAACTAACTGCCCCAACACACCTACCCAGCAGGCAGTGCCCAAGCACCGGAGCAAGGCAAGAGGTTAAGAAATGTTGACACTGATGTCATGGAGACAAGAGGCAGGGGGCCTGGTCCTGCCACCTGGCAAACAATCCCTGATGAAGTTTCTCAGTGAACAGAAAACCAAACCCTTCATTTTCAACAAAGCCATGTTAAAAAATCTGTAGAGCAATGCATTCTGCCAAAGCTTAAAATGAACAGCACCAGTCATTAGGAGGCTATCATACTTAATCTTGCATATAGCAGGACTGTTTAAATGCTCCAGAACAGAGAGTTTCAAATGGCTTTTTGCTAACTTTAATAAGCAAATTTACAATTGAAAGGCAAGAGTGAAAGGGGGAGGAATTTAGATCAGCACAGTGTAAACCCAGATCAAAAATGAAAGATCTTGACTCCCACTGTTCTTATGTCAAATCATATTTGTCAAAACAAAAATTAGTGCTGAAATCTTGTTTGGAATAAAAATTAGGATGCGGTTTCTATGAAACACGATGAACTTGTTAACTGTGGAGGCACAAAAGACTCCAGTTGTTTCTGGTTATTTATCTTGGGGTGCAGGCAAGGGAGGGCAAAACAAGAACTGAAAACACTGAGATCCCTTCTTCTGGGCATGCTGGTCCTGAGGGCTTCAGAAGAGTGAACTGGCTTTGATTAAAATCAGCGCCTTGTTAAAACAGGAGTTTGAAAAGCAAACCATCTTTGAGCACTGCTTTTCTTGTTCCTTTCAGTTCTTTTCTTCATTGATAGCACTTGGAGACCAGACTGAACTTTTGACATTTATCCAGAGATTTGTGTGAGAAGCCTGGGAGCTGGCTGAGACCAAGGCACCAGACAGCTCCTGGGAGGTGGCACACTGTGGAATTCTGGGGGAATCAAAACAGAGGCTTTTTTTCCACAGCTCAGGATTATCTTGGCAACAAAGTAAACTGTGAAAAATCACTGCACAGCTTCTTGAAAAATCTGCTTTGCAGTGAAGATTTGCCAGTCCTCTCTGCAGAGCGCTCTGGGTCAGGCAGAACAAGTGGTTGGAAGCCTGGAACTCCTGAGATAGGATCTGGGTTTAGGCCAGAGCTCCCTGCCCACTCTGGGCCTTAGATTCTTCTGCCAGTAAAAAAGCAGGAGGCATTTTCCTCTACTTTGAAAAAGAAAGAATTGAAATAAAGATAACATGCTGCTTAGAAAAATAATCAGATTTCAAAACATCAGGGAAAATGCTGCTGGCTCACCAGGTCCATCTCTGCTCATCTCATACACCTTCAACTGCCCATTTATCTCCCCTCTGGAATGGCACTACTGGCCAGGCAAAAACACTGCCACCAGCTCATTTTTTACCTTTTCCTTTCAGAATTGCACTCCAGCACAAAAATCTGGCACTAGGTATCAGTACTAGAAGATATTCTGCTGTTCCTGAAGACATCCCCCAGCAGAAAGACAAACCTGCTCCCATTACACATAGGACCTGCCCAGCTGTCAGGAATCTCTAGGACAGGGCTGGTACCGTTTGTTCTGCTGACACAAATGAAACAGAAAATCCAGATGAAACTAGGAAACTGATTACAAGCCTTTTCAGGAAGAGTATTTCTCTGTTAAGGCTTCACAATTGTCTCATTACAACCTGGTCCTTCAGCTGCCTGTGAATGGCACCTCCCCATCCTGCAGATGAAGCCACCACCACCTGAGCTGAGTTCCAGTCACTGGGTCTCATTTCTTCAGTTTTTTTGTCTGTGAACCTGAGAGCTGTTAACAGAGTAACTTTATTCCCTTTATTTAAGGCAAGCTAAACAAATTACATCTGAACAACAAGGTAGCAGTAGAGAGAGATAAAGGGGACAAGAAAAGTAGGCCAAGAATCAGGAAAGATCTATTTCTCTTCTTATCAGCACATTCTCCTGCAGACTGAAAAAATACTCCATTAGCTTTTGAGCAACCTCATTTTTCTTTGCTTTCCAAATAAACCACTGCACCTACACTTCAGGGACTTCATCATAAAACACTTCATATCCAAGGTTGTTTTGCTGTATTCTTCTTATTAATCTTCCTCACTCTCCTCTTTACATCCTGGTCAAAAGGTCACCCCCAAACACTCTGCCCCACACATGCTGCCCTGATGGGCAGAGCAGGGGGTGACAACACAGGAGATCCCACAAATCACCCTGGATTTCAGTTTCTGTTGATGTGCCATGCCTGATCTCCACTTCATGATTCCTGACAGATTTAGCTCTAGTAGCTGACAGAGTGATGTCCCTGCTTTGTAGGATACCAACTGGTTACTCATCTCCTCAGTTACCAGTTGTCTGTTCCTCAAGATGCTGATTTTTTTTTCTTTTTTTCTTTTTTTTTGCAGTACCAGAAGAAACATTTCGCAGATCCATCAGAAACCCACGTGTTCCATTAGATGCAGGGCAAGGCTTGATGCAAGACAACACCAAGGCTACTGCCGTTCTCTAAACTTCAAACCTGAATTAACTCAAAACCCAGTTCTGTACTCCCCAGGGTGGATAAGGTCACACTTGCCCCAGTTACATAAAGGTCAAAGTGTTGATCATTCCCTGAAAAGATGCTTAGGACCAGGAGTACAACTAATCCTGGAGCACGTGGCTTGGAAGAAGCAGACCCCATGGGCTATCAGAGCAGGCAAAGAGACTAAAAGAGTCATGTGCCAAACAAGGATGACCACCTCCTGCCTAAAGGCAGGGAATTTTGCAGGCTGGCATTGCAAAGAGCACCTAAACATGTTGCTGATAAGACAGCTCAGCCTCTTTATCACTGTCAGCTCAGGGGAAGTGCAGTGAATCACTGCTCCACCTGCACCACACAATGGGTGGCAGCAGATGTGCTGCACAGCTTGGAGGTAAATCTGGCATCACACAGAAGCATCTTGAAGTGTTGGCTTTTAGGTGGCTCTGATCAAATTTAATACAGAATGTGTTCCAGCTGGGGGAAGAAATAGCTTTTTTGGATTACAAACCACTCCTGGTTTTCAAATATCAATTTGCCCTGAAGAATTAAGTCGATTATTCAAACTGAACCAGCAGTGGCAGCTCACCCCTGAATAAGTGATGGGGAAGAGAGGAAAAGAGAGAGCTTATGCTCTTTTAGGCATGTGGCACAGTTGACTGTGTCTGGAGGAGGCCAGGCTGGTGGGAACAGGTGAGCAATATTCCTATTATGCACTGGGAAAAAAAAGAAGCAAAGTGTTCAGCATAAAAATTAAATGCTTGTCACAGCCCTTCAGATTGTTACTTCCTTCAGTGCAAGGGAAGATTTATGATAAACTCCTACTGCCAACTGACTCCTTAAGTATTTAATACTTGGCAGCAGCTCCCCAGTTTAAGCCTCTTTTCCCCAGTTTCTCTGACCATCTTTCACCGTTCAGTGAGCCTCCAACACAGGCACTGCCCCTTCAGCCCAGGACTCCAAACCTCCTGGAGCTCCAAAGTGTCACAGAGGAGGAAGCAGTGAGACTGAGCCCCAGGAACAAAATCCTTGATGCAGGAGAGATCCTGCAAATCCATTCTCCACGTGTTCCCAATCCCTTTCCCATGACACAGATTCTATTGCAGGCAAACCATGCTGGCTAGGGAGAGCTCAGCAGAAAACTGAAAGCAATAATCATTCAAATGCTCCTTTGGGAAAGAGGTTTTCTTCTCTGTTTGGGCACCAGGGCTCAAATGTCAGTGAGGCTGTGGTGATGGCTTCTGGCAAAGACAGGGACTCTGATAAGCAAGGAGTAATTCTGGGAGGAAGAGTTCAAGAAGGTTAAGCAGAAGACATCAGCAGCAATACTGATGGGGCCAAAGACAGCTGGGTCTCTCCTCTTCTGGAGGTTTGACATTAATTTGAGACTGGTTAAAGGTAAGCTGATCATAGACTATTTATTGCTCTGCCTCAAAGCCTTGCACCATTTAATGTGAGGGGTCCCAAGGAGCCCATTAAAACAAACACACACATCCTACCTGCAACTGTTATCCATGGACCCAGGGAGACACAGAGAGCAGTTAATGAGCAGAGACTGCTAATTCATCTTAGAACTGAAAGGAGAGACTCGTTGTTACAGTCATCAGGAAGAAGGTGTCCTTCTCTCTTTCAAACACACTTCCCAAAAAGCAGCTGTGGCAGATTTGTTATGACAGCACGAGAGAGAGAAGCAGCTTGGAACTCTGGGCAGCATTTTTCCCTTTAGCAGATCTGTTCTGGAAGGGCTCTGCAGAACAGGCAGTGCATCCAAGTCTGGGTTATAAAACCTCTCATCCTTGACATGGTTTTATCTGTAGCCCAGACAGGCAAACATCACCTCCCAGAGTGTGTTCACAGAAATGAGCTGGTCCTTAACAAGAGAACTCAGAGATACAGGGATGAAACTGATCTTTGACTCTAGAAAATAAAGGTAATACGATTAATTCTGCTGTTTGGTGTGTGACCAAATGGGAGGTGCTGGGCCTGGACACCTGCTATCAATTCAGACACTGCTAAGCACTCAAGTTACTGCTCAGGAGCTGAGCTAAAGGCCTTAGGGCCCTAATAATCAACGATGAAAGAATCTAAATACATTTTATTTGTGAATGCAATAGGTCAAGAGAATACAAATGGGCCATTACCACATCTCAGCTCAAGAGCAGGAACACATTAAGCCCCAGTAACTCCACCCCTCAGAACCATCTGTCCATACCCTTCCTTCTCTCTCCTATATTGTTAAAGTCACACCAACAAGACCCTGGTTGAAAGACTCCAAATGCTCCCCAGTATGTTCCTTGACAGGGTTAGCTATCAGAATAATCTTGGCAAATTGGGAAAACAGTCTGAAATAACCAGGATGCAATTCAATAAGGACACAGCACATCTTTCACCCCCAGGGAAGAACAACGAGCCACGAAGCAGAAGGAACAAACAGACAGAAAATGATACCCAGGCCACAGCAGAGCAGAAATTCAGCTCAAATCAACAACTTAATATTGCACAAGGGAGCAAACTCCACCCCAGGACAGGTTAATAACCTGTGTCTCTTGCAAGACATAAAAAGGCTCTTGCACTTCATTCTGCACTGGCAAAGCCACAGCCAGTACACTGAGACTCCTCCAAGAAACATTTCCCTCACCTGGAGACTTCAGAGGGGAGCAATGGCACCCAGGAGAAGGGCACAGAATGGGACCTACAGCTGCAGCTGGAAAGGTCTGGGGATGCTCAGCCTTAAGGGGAAAAGACCTAAAGGGAGTTTGACAACATTTTGCAAAGACTCAGAGAGATGCTGCAAAGAATCAGATGGCCAAAGATTCTCCACATCCACAGGGAGAGGCCAAGAAGTCACATCCCAACTTTCTGCAGTGAGGGAAGTGAGGTCAGACACCAGTAAAGGCTTTAAAACTGTAAAGCAGTGAAGCAGAATGCCTGAGGTGACTTTCCAACACAGGGTGGCTTAAGAAGGGAAGAACTGAACTTCTCACTGTTGCTTTTTGTTCTGTGATTCCTCCCTAAGATGAACGAGAATCACTTTTCTCCAAAAAGCCTCATGAAGATGCCCCTTGGAAATGCCTCAGTGATTCTGAGGGAAGGAAGTGCTACATAAAATGCTTTCTGATGGCACAGAACACACCACAGTTACAATTTTGGATGTACACAGAAGTCAGGAAATTAAAAATGCTGGTTCCCACAGCAACCAGGATGCAGCCTGCCAAGAGAGAAGGAATGTTCTAGCCTAGGCAAAAGGTGTCAATTGTAAGGCCTGAGGGTGACTTCCACTTCCCAGATGCCTGAAGGCTTCAGGGAATTCAATGAAAGCCCTCTGGTCTCATGTATGGGTAAAACTTCATCCTCAGCTTCTTCTTTCCTCAGTTACCTGCTCTTGCTAGCAGAACACAGCATAGGTTTGAATTTGGAAATTAAGATGTGAGGCAGAGAGCTCAAGGCTGCTGTGAAGACCATCACCAGGAATGCTGTGATCTTCAACCATGCTATGGCTCAGTATTCGCTTGAATTGTGTTTTCTGGGAAGCAATTATATCCCTAAATAATTATGAAATTCAGACAAAAGTCTTGTGGTGAGAAATAGGTAGAGCTTAAGTGTTCTTAGCTGGGTGTTTGCATCAGAGCAAGGATATTATGGGCGTAGTGAAACTGGAATGGAAACAACCTCTGCCTTTAGAACTTTCTCTTGAAACATATTCATTTTTCTGCACTGATTTTTTTTTTCCTCTTTTTTTCTTTTGGGAGCTGCATATAAAGCATGTTAGGTGCTGTAGATTTTTTGAGAATAAAACATCAGAAGAAGGATGAACAGTTTTAGTAAGTCCAAAAAAAATCCTCCCCTTTTTTCACACTGGTGCTTCAAGCAAAGGCTATGGATTTTCTTGAACTTCCAAAAAATTCTCTCTAGAGACAAGAACAATCCTGAGAAGGTGAAAGAATGTTTTTTTAAAAAGTACAAAGGTCTTCAAATAGCAAATGCCTACCACAATATTCAGAACACATAGATCCAACCTTGAAACCAGTGTTAAATCAGAAGGTTGATGTCCTGCATGGGATGACATTAAGCTTATTAAGTGAGACAAGAGATTTCTCTTGTCCCAAAAGGTAGCAGAGATGGGGAAAAAAAAATCAGATTAAGTACCTGGAGAAACTATAGAAAAGGAAATTCCATGGCAGGAGCCATTTGAAATGTGATCTCCTGAAGACAAATAGAAAAATGTCAAAATCTTACACTATCCTGGATGAATATCAATGAGATACATAATGAAGGTGGCAAGAAACTTCTGTAGTAGCACAAAAAGAAGATGTGATAAAGCAGTTAAGTTCAAAATGTGAAATCTTACTCAGCAAAGCCAGTTCTGAACCTGCCTAATCTCTACACAAGTAGCACGAGTTGAAAAGAAGTGAGCTGAAAACAAAGCAGGTAAGGGGGGTTTTTGCTGCACAGTTTATAGCTGCTCATCTCCTCTGAATAAACAAGGCAAAGCTAAACACAGAGGGATAAACCAGAATACTCCAAGTTGCTTTTGACATAAAAAGGCATTGCTAAAATTACATTCTTTAAATATTCTTAACTTGCTCTGGTTTTTTTACGTAGTTCCTGGTAGTGCACGTCAGCAGGTGGGCTTGTGTCTGCAGCAGAAATTACTTGGAGCATCTGACTGTAAATGGTGTCTTGAATACAAACATCAGCACTTCAGAAGGGTGTATTCTGACCAAAGCAGAGAGAACTGTGTAGTCAGGAGCTTCAAGTCTGGTACTCAGCTCTGCCTACCCTGTGTATTACCAAGTCAACACAGACGGGTGCCATAAAGATCCCTGGAGTGGATGCTGGATGTTGGATGAAGCCAGCTGGAAGTGCTAATTCTCCAACTCAGCTTTTGCTGTAGAGTTGCCACCAACACCTCCAGAATCCAGAGAAGAATCAGCGAGCAGTCCAACTACACCCACTCTCAGCTGGCTGCCTTTTAATCACACGCTCAATATCTCTGAAGATTAGACAATTATTTCCGCATAATTAGTGTCCGGAATGAGGCACAAACAACACCCATGATGGAGTGATTAAACAAAAAGAAAAAAGAAAAAAAAAAAAGAAGAAAAAAGCATAAAGGCAAGCTCACTATATTTTGAAATACAGCCCCCAGAGTCTGAAAAAAAAAAAAAAAAGAAGGTAAAAAAACACTTACAGCCTGGATTGTTCCCCTGTCTGCATGGGAACAGGGCTGCTGATGGGTGGCTTGCTTCCTCCACACCACTCAGTGTCCCAAAACCACTCTCTAGACACAACATCTCAACACAATTTTCCCTCTTCTTCTGCTTTCATTTCCTACCTTAATGGCTGTTTCTCTAATCTTATTTTTGTTGTTCTGTTTCCTTCTCCTCCATTTCGCTGTGCAAAGCGGTTTTGACAAATCCCAAGACATTCTCCTACTTTTAGGCCTCATTAAACTCAAAACCTTGTTCAGGGTCAATGGAAAGTTCATGAAACTTGTGAGGAAGCCTGGGATGATTAATGGTTTTACACTGAGATAAAGTGAAGTTTGCCCAGTTTCCTGCTACAAGACAGGCCCAGACCAAACCCTTCCTGTCCCATCTTTGCAGCTGTCCTCGTACCCAAAGGGCTGAGCACAGAGACAGTGCCTGTTCTCCACTCAGTTTTCTGAGTTTGGGATTTTTTTCTCTGCTTCATTTTGTTTGTTTGTTTCCTAAGATGTAATTCTCAGCTGGGAGGAGTTGGATCTGTAGGGTTCAAGTCAATTTTTTTTCAAGAATTGCTGCTGCAATGGAGCTCAGCCCCAGAACAAGGGCTTTGAGAGCAGAGGTATCTGAAGAAGGCCCTAGGCCATTACACGACATTAATAGCTTTTTCTGTTTAAGATTTTTAATTTAATCTTTCAAGCTGACAAGTTCCTACCTATCAGCTGAGCCACTGTACCAAGCTTTGATGCCTCTGTGTGAGGTTTAGGGTTCAGTGGAGCCCCTGTGTTCAAACTAATGCTTGACACAGAAGATGTGAAGGAAGCCACTGCTCTCAGCATGACCCAAGGTGAGAGCAGAGCAGGATTAATTACAGCCTTGGTCTTTGGAAGAAGTGATCCTTGGCAGGTGGAAAGCAGAGGTAATAAAAAAACCCACCAACCCAGCCTGTAACAGGGATAAATGTCAGCTCTAACATGAATCATGCCACCAATCTCCAAGGAGTTTGATCTTTAGAGGATATCCTGATTCACTGCATCCTGCTGACAGGAAAGAAGTTTGTCACTCCAGATTTCTGTGACAGCAAAAGGCAATGTCAACTCAAAATGCCCTTCCTGAAATTAACATTCAACTGGACAGCAATAGACATTTAAAAAAACAAACAAACAGTCAACCCAAAGATGATGCCAAGGAGCAACAGTGTTCCAGCAACATCTTCATTCTGTTTCTCTTTGAAGAGAAGTGTGTAATGTCATGTGCAATAGGCAGCAGGAGTAATTCAGCATACAAATTCAGGGAGCAATCATTATTATTATTATTACTATTATTATTATTTTAATCACATAAAAGGACACTCTAGGGGTTTTTAATTTTGTGATCTCAGGGAAAGAGACTCACAGGCAGAACAGAAAAGCTGCACCAAGCGACTGCACAATTGGAGGTTACCATTTCTCTTCTGGTAGTTAGGAATGTTGCTAAATTAGTATTTTCATCCAATTACCTTTCCTCTGTTAAATATTCATACATCAACTCCTGTTGCTTCTAATTGGAGACATTTCCTAACTGCTTCATGGTTGCTGAGCTAAATAACTGATGAAGGAAGCTATTTGGAAAATATTTGGCAGTTTTGAAGGGACTCACTCCAGGATGTGGAACCTTTTGTGTCCAGTTTGACCCAGTAGCTGGGGTGGTTGTCAGCTCCAGCTGCTGTTTAAGGCTCCTGTGAAGGGAGCTTGGCAGTGTAAATCCTGTGGAGATGTCACCTGAATGTCCCTGAATGTCCCTCCAGATGAGAGGCTGGACAGGTCACAGTTTCACTGGGCAGTCAGAAGGTCCAGTAGGATCACGCTGCATTTGCCATGGAGAAAAAACCCTGAAGTTTCTGAACCTCACAGCAGCCAGCTTGGTACTTTGAGAGACCTCTGTGTATCTTCACATGGTCCCTACGTTTCTTGCCCAGCCACTTCAATGCCTTTTTATCCTGGGGAGCCAAAATTGCACAACTTCCAAGCAATGAGACCAGTGACCTCTTGTCTTCAAAAAGCAGAGTTCAGGCCAAAGTCTGAGCTGAGAACACAAACACTGCCTGAGCAGCCACTGATTTTCCAAGGATTGGTATCCAGCCCATGGAGAGCTCTGTGTGCTCTGCCACCAGGAAACGTGGGGCAAGGTGGAGGGCCCTGCATGAGGAGGAAGTCTGAATGCCTTCCACTTTTTAGATCCTGTTAGATCTGTGCCATCCAGTTCTGGTGACCTGGCTGTGACACTGGGCACATGGATTCACATTAAATAAAGCTACAGAGCCTCAAAATGATGCACAAGCTCAGCATATGAGTGAGGCAGTGGCTGGGACAAGGCAAGTCATTATTTTAGGTGTGATTTCAAGTGGGCTGAGAGGAAAAAAAAGGGAGGAAAACCTAGATAAGGATTGCTATTTTTATACTAAAATTAATACACTAATGTGCAGCTACATGATGAGAAATGGCTGTCTAACAGCATAGCAAGGTTCCATATTTACTTGCTGTCACTGATTTCAGAGCAAATGGGCTCAGGTTATAGGTCATAAAAAAAAAAAAAGGGATTCTGCTGCTGCCAGCACTGCACACTTCAAGAGATATCTGAAAATCAGGCTTCTTACCTTATCATTTTTAAAAGACTGTGCAATCAAAACGTAACTGACAATTCAGCTGATGCATGAGCAGAAATAGATGCCAGCTCACTCTCCCATAGCCAGAGAAACTCTGTAAAGCTAACAGGATTTTAAAAACATTTTGTCAGAAAAATAAGTGGCTATGACAGACCCAGGGAGCAGGCAGAATAATAATTCAGCTATCTAATGCTGGATATCACAGTGACAGGTGCATTTCAAGTGCTGTGCTACATAATAGGGTTGCCCTCTCCAGCAGCCTCACTCCAAGGAATTCCACATGCCTTGCAAACATCAATTCCTTTAATGCTCACAATGCCAAAGAGAGGAATGCTGAGATGCTGGGGCAAGAAGGGTTAAAACAACTAGCTCAGCACTGGAACAGAATACATACCTGTAGATCTCCAGCCTTCACCCTCAGCCACAAGCCCAGCTGTGCTCTTATGCTTAAAAACCAGCCTGAT
Source organism: Calypte anna (assembly GCF_003957555.1). Lineage (NCBI taxonomy): Eukaryota > Metazoa > Chordata > Aves > Apodiformes > Trochilidae > Calypte > Calypte anna. The sequence continues at coordinate 1,809,464 of NC_044268.1, forward strand.
CCTAACAGTGGTCACTCTGCAGGTGAGCTCTGAGTCAGCTGAAGTGCAGAGAGAAATTTTGCAGGTCACTCTGAAAACCCCAGAGTGGGGCAGTCGTTCCCAGGAGAACCTTGTGGTGCAGGTTTGATGCTAACAGAGCTCATCCTTCCACCCTTGGAGTGTGCTCTGCCCATTGCCATGGCATAATTCCCAGGGAAATCATCATAAATCTGAAATGGCTGCAAGTCTGGAAGATGTTTACCTCACTGGAGGGCATGGGATGGGATGTTTAGCATGGCTCATCTTATCACAAGCATCACAGATGAATGAATAATAATTATGAAAGGACCCACAGCTCAAGGAAAGTGCTTTCAAGCCACAATGATTATAAATGGCAGCAATCAGAAGACTTCTCTGCAAAGAAGCTACATCCAGAACATGAGAGAATCTTGATGAAACTAATGCCTTAGGGACAGGATCAGGAGAGCATCCACCACAAGCAGAAATCTAAGACCCAGTCACCAGATCAAAGTCCAAGGGAGTGGGAACTCTGCCTTCCAGTGTGTGTAGCAGCCTAGCAGTGCCCTGAGAGGTGGAGAAGTCTGGTCCCAGGGTGGGAAGCAGAATGGAAACCACTCAGGTGTGCTCTGAGGTAGAAGCTGCCACCTTCCCAGGCAGAGGAGAAAGGAAAAGAACCGAGATGGAGAAACAAGAGTTCTTCTGCCTGTGATTTCCCTGCCATTGGGGCAAACTTTGGGGATGGATGCTGGCTCAAGGCTGTTAAGAGAAGCAGAATGCTACATAGGAGCAGAAGGTGAATGTTTTATTTTGTATTTCTCCTTTGATTAGAGAGAATATTTGATAAAGAAGAGCTTCCCCACTTGCCCCAGGGGGAGGCTGCTAAACTTGAAGGCAAGGCTACAAGTGAGCATCACATCCACAACAGGAAAATGTTATCACCCTTCAAGAACTCCACTGCTTCTCATCCACACAAACACACTTGAAAATAGCCCCAAAGAGGTTCCTTCCCTCCCACATGGAAGCAGCTGCAGAGAAATCTCATCTTAATATTGACACCTCCAGCCTGGAGGGTTCCTGATTTGCCTCCATTACATCTGTCATGTGGAATCAGAAGATGCAAGAAGTGACAGGAGGGGGAAGAGGCAACAATGAAGAAGGCAAACAGTGCCCTGTCCTGATTTCTGAAAGCCTCTGAAGAGGAGAGGGATAGAGAGAGGGCTGCAGCAATGGATTGCCTAAAGCTCCTGTTCTTTACCAGCCCCAGTTAAAAAGAGGAAAAGCCTCTTAAGAGGCTGAAATGTACCATGGAGCTTTTTTTTTTCTGCAATTGTAGGCAAATCCTCCTGCTCCAAAGCATTTTCCTTGAGAGTGCTCCCAGGCATGCTACAACCAAGCCTAAGTACTGCCAATTGTTTTAGCATGATAAAAGCATTTAAAAGCTTTCAATATTTTTGTCTGTTTACAGGCAAGCTCCTTGAGGAATTTTGACAAGCTTGCCAGGATGGAAAAGTTGCAAAATGCTTAACTTAGTGCTGAAGTTAATGCAAATTCACAAGGAAGAAACTTGGGTTTTCATGGAGGGGGAGTGAAAAAAGAAAGCAAAGGATGAACAAACCCAAATCACTGCTCCTGACAAAGTGGGACCAGGCAAGTCTGGTTTCTCCCTGTGCTGTGGCTAAACTAAAACCCCTTCTCCAAGGGCCTCTGCCCTTGCAGCCTGGAAGCCAAACAGGATGTCCAAGGTTTTGGCCTTGCTAGTGGAGATGTGATACTATTTCCACCCTCAAACCTTCTCTTCCACAAACATCTTGCAGCTCCCCAGAGCTAAGGAGATGTGTGTAGGAGGTACCTGATGCAGAGAAGGACTGGGACACCTTAAGAGTGCAAAACCATCCATGGGAACATTTCTTCAGACTGTATCACTTCAGTCCCTTTGCTCTGAGAAAATAAAGCTCAAAGATAATCTTTCAAGGCCAGGTTGCATGGGATCTTGAGCAATCTGCTCTAGTGGAAAGTCTTCCTGCTCATGCCGGGGGGTTGGAACTGGATGAGCTTTAAGGTCTCTTCCAACCCAAACCACTCTAATTTGCCCACTAAAGAACTCTATTCCACAATCATCTGGGAGAGAGATTCCAGGAGATAATCAGAGCTGTCTGGAAAGAAACTGAGGTGGCCTCTGTACAGCAAGTATTTCCCAAGGAGGGGTTGGAAAGAGCTGTTAAAGCAGATTCTGCTGGCCTTCCTCCATCCTCTGCACCTTCTCACCATGGCACAACCTGCACAGGCAAGGCCAGGCTAGGGCACACTCAGCAAAACAGGGAAATGCTTTGAGTACAAATGAGGAAAAAGGCAAATTTATATCCCAGAAAGTCAACAAATATCCCACCAGAATGAGCAAGGGAACAGCACTGAGATTATCTAAGTGGCTTGTGTAAAGCAAAAATAAATGTAATCTGCTAAAGAGTAAAATTACACAAGTCAGAAAGCACATAGTATAAAGAGCCTTTAATATTGATTCACTCACTCAATATTTCATGGAATTCACATCTAGCTCAACAGTGGAGAAATGAGAGAGAAAATGCTCAGTGTGGTCAGCTCCTGACGTCCATAAGCTCAGACAAATAGCAGCATTGTCAGGTTGGGGCTGACTTCATGTTTTAGTAAAGATATTGTGGGTTTTTTTTTTGCACTCAGACACATCTGGTACTAGATGTGTGTGCAGAAGGGATAGAGGCTGGGCACTGAGAGAGGCCTGAAGGAATGAGCTTGCCAGCAGTGGGATATGAGCAAGCAACCCCTAGGAGCTGTGCTGGAAGTCTCACTTCAGAAAAATGAAAAGAGGAAAAAAACCAAAACTGTCACAGATACCTCACTGCATTGCAGAGGAAGGAACTGACCCTGCCACGTGACCCCAATGAAATTGCACTAAAATTGATCCAGAACTCACCAAACATGTTCCCAATGTGGCCATTCTTGGTCAGTGGTCGCAGCTCATTTTTCCCCAGTGCATATTGTTTGTAGTTATCCCAAGCAAATTTCATCATCTGCAAAAGAAAAAGTGAATTTAGGTGCTGAACAGAACTTCTTAAGTTTTCTGACCTTCAGTTCTAGAAACAAATGGGAGTCAAACAAATGATCTTTACTCACAGCTCAGCCCGACAACCCATGGGCCATTAATTATGAAATCTTCATTTGCACTGAACACTGATAAATGGGGCTGCAGTCAGCAGTTGGGAAAAGCCTCAAACTCATCACTTTGGGTGCAGGACTCAGGACTGGCACCTTTCAGAAGTACCACAGTCCTCACCACACTGAGAATTGACTTTTTGCTCTGCCTGGGCTGTGCAAAGCAAGTGGGAAAGTTCAGAATTTCTCTCCACCTCTGAGTTTCTGAGCTCAGTATTTCAGAATGGGAATTTAAATGGGGTGAAAATGTGAAGCCAAAGGTGATGCAGGCAGCAGCACTGAGCTACACAATGCACTTTATGCTGTGGTGAGCACAGGAAGAACCTGGGCTCTGTTTAAGGACTGTACAGAAGTTTTCTTTCTATTTTACAAAAGAATGGCTTCACAAAGGAGAAAGGGGAGATATCATTTTGGTATCTTCCTATCCAAACTCAAAAGTGCTTTCTTAAGAGAACCTTGCAGATGGGTTGGGTGATTTCAGAGAAATCCTTTCCAACTCAAACAATTCCTTTTGGGATATTTAAGCTGTCCTGCCCAGGCTCAGCACATGAACCATTCCTTGAGGACTGCAAAGTTTGCCTGAGTTCCAACACACACACAGCCACCAGCACAGTTTTTTCTGTCCTTCTGCCCCTTTGGCTCCAGCTGGTAGGAAAAATTAAACCTCCAAGTTTCCTTTCCCTGCAGCTAGAAGAGACCAGGACCTGTCAGGATCTAAGAAGTGCCTTAAATAAAGCTCCCTTTTATAATCCACACAGCTCTGAGAAGCTTCATTCCCAGCATCACAGTGACCTGGACATTCTTTGATTCAATCCCTGGAAAAAAAGTCAGATAACAGAGGAGAAGAAGGCAGCTTCAGAGAATCAACAATATTCTCCACCTCTACTCAACAAAGACAAGAGCTTTCTAAAATGCTTCACTCACACAAGATGTTTGAAAGAAAATAAGAGTTTCAAACCAATTCCTCCAGTCTGTGCCCCTGTCTTCTGTCTACACCAGCATTTACTGCTCTATTTCAGGATCAGAGCATGCAGGTTACTTTGGGAGGAAATTCCTGCTGTTATTTCAGTTCTTACTTTTTGTCCTTCCCTCCAGCTGTGCGTTTCACCAACCCAACACTGCAAGCCCCTGGCAGGATCCTCCTGAATTAGCAGACACACACAAAAAAGCCACATCATCAGATTTCCCCTCCCCTCCTACTTTTTTTAAACATCAAGTTTCCAAAGTCAAGTTTCACAGAGCTGCTCAGATGGACAAGGATAAACATTTGCTGAACTGATTGATAACATTTAGACTCCAATATCATCAGGAAAAGGAATGTTGGACAAACAAATAAAGTCAACTTGGATTAAAAAACTCAGTGTGGGATGGATTAGTCACCCAAGTGCTCTGCTCTGAGGAAACCAAATAATGACCAAGGGGGGGAAAAACCCTCCACAAAATTCACTCAAACATTCCTCAGTTGTATGACTCGGGGTATTAACTTTATTTTTTGCCAGATCTCTGGGTTTTTTTCCAGTGGCAGTATTATTCTAAATGGGGAGTTCTCACTCTTCATTAATATAAGACAGAAAATCTTTGAGGAACTCTCTGACAGTACCCAGCAAATGCTTTTGTGTTTCAGAGCTTGATCTGGAAACTTCCTGCAGGAAAGATGGTGTTTCCATAAAGACAGCTTTCCCACAGAGAGCAACAGGGTTTGTGAACCAGAAAGGAAACAGCCAGGCAATCTATTTGGTTCGTTTCTCTTTTAAATCAGAGCTGAGGAAGGAGGACCCACCCTTCTGGCAGACAGAAAGCCTGGACATGGAGAGGATGTGGAAATGACTATTTTGTTGCATAGAACTCCTAACGTTGTGATTCTCAATCATCCTCATTTTAAGCTGAGTAGGAAATCTGAAATTCTTTCCTTCCCTCAACTTCATTTTTAACTCCTCTGTTCCAGAAAGTCTGAAGTTTCCTCTTCAAAGCATGCAAGAAACTTGGGCATCTCTGCCACACTGGTACAGATGGCTCCCTGGGATCCAGAATTCATGGACACCTCCATCACAGGCACAAAACTACCCTGAGTTTCCCTTCAACAGCTGCTTACAACCTACAAGGGAAATTTCTTCCTCTCCTTCTCTCTTCTCACACCAGGAGGGACTGCATGATGCCTGCTGACAGATACCCCAAAGGGACTTGATTCATACAAGACTCCCAAGTGCTATTTGAATAAATATGTTTATTCTTCATTTGCCTATTCAACCATTTAAGCTGCATTTGTCATGGAGCAGCAGAAAATTCCACTACAAAATGATTTCTCAGGCTGTGCTGGCTGCAGTGTCTTAAACTCCTCCTCTGTTCTGTCCTGAGCTGATAATCAGGCAGGGGGAGGATGGATGAGACTGAATATGCTGCCTCATTGTCAGTTTGCTTTTAAGTGAATAAAATTTTGCTCACTGCTTTTAGATCCTGTATATTTTGGAAGCAGGATGCATAATGTGGTCCCCTTTCCTTCTTTCCAAGATCTCGAGCGAGGGCTCCAAAAGCAGCGACTGGAAAAGTTTAAAAGCCAAAAGCATCTGCACCATTCTGCCCATTCTGGTTTTCTGCAGCTGCCTTTCCAAGCCAAATTTAGCAGCACAACTTCCAAACCACTGAAGAGATTCATCAGGTTTCTAAAAGTGGGCACTGCACATTTAGACACTGTACAGAGGACGGAGATGGAGCTTTCAGAAGCTTTTTCTGACAGAGGTTCCAAACGCCGGGCTGAAAAAAAAAGGGGAAATGTGCAAAATGGAAACTTGCAGAGTGAGGTGGTGAAGTCCTCTTGCTGAGAAAACACCAAGGTTAGAAGTGAATGTTTTATGTCATGATAGTCAGGACAGCTCTCAATACACCAGCACCCAGACGATGCCATTTCAGATGTGAAAAATGGCACCAGAACCACAGAACTGATGGAAACAGATCCATAATTTTAGATTTTGTTCTTACCAGTGTGTCATCTGCCATCTAACAGACAATTATCTATTTGGCCCTGAAATCCTAATCACCCTGGCTTGCAGCTGATTTAGAGCAGAGCCTTCCAGATCTATAATGGAGTTTGTCAGAGGGCTCTTTCTTTTCTCTCATCCCCAAGCCCAGGAGTTTTAGCTCCCCAGCCAGATGCTTACAGCTGGAAATCAACCACAAGCACCTCAACTGAATTCTGGAAACTGCACCACTGCTTCCACCATTCAGACCACTACTTTTTTTTCTCCTGCTTTGCTCCATCCAACCCCCCAAAAAAGCCCTGGCTCCCAAGTATCTGATGCAGGCAGCAGGCTGCAGCCAGGCACTGAGTGCCAAGTCCTGCACTGAGCTATTTGCTGGTTCAGGGGCTTTGTCCACAATTTTGGAGGTTGAAAACACTGCAAAACAAAACCACTATAGAACAAGGCTGGGTTTAAAACTGCTTTCAGCACATTTTTTTATTTAATGTATGGAAATCTTTTTATTTAGAAGTCAGCTTTATAAATCCTTGCCTTTAAAGCAGTGGGCCAAACACTAAGGGCTTCTGTCCCTTCAAATACTGCAGCAGGAAATAACTGAAAAAGTGTTTAATGTTTTCACTGATACCCAGAACTTCTCCATCTAAGCACACCACAACAGCACCTACCCCCCTACAACAGCTTTGTTCATTTTTAACCAGAGTTCTCACATTTTTCTTGAGATGAAATGTGCCACATCACCCAAAAACCACCCCTCCAGGCTCAGTAAATAAAAGCATCACAGCTGAAGCTCCCCCTCCACACACCCTCTGGGACTTCCTACAGGACCCCACTTCTCTCCTGATGCCACCCAGGCTGTAACATGGGAGGGATTTCCAGTTTCTGTCCATGTGTGCTACAGGTTTGATTTTCCACCACCACTTTTACTGATTTTTGGAGAACCTGAGGTCATGGAAAAATCAGTGGAAAAGCAGTTGGAAATGGAGAACAAAAAGGTATTTAGCAAGTTCTGTAATCCAGAAACTGAAGAAACAGGGCTCAGGATAAAAAGCTGACCAAGAAGGAGTTTTCACTCCAAACAGATGATGTGCAAAGCTGATGTTCTGTAAAATAGGTAATAACAAAACCAGTGAAAATCCCTGGGTTTATGTGCATGAAAAAAAAAACAAACAACCAACAGAGATGAGAGAAAAGAAAAAAATCCCCCACACTGTCACTTGCCCTCCTTTTGTTACCAGGGAAAATTTCAAAATGCAAAGCATTCCCAAACAGCTATTTGATTAGTTTTATCCATCTAGGCTGGGATAATTAGTAAATGCTTAAAAGATGAAATCTAAATATACCAACCAATCAGCCCCTTTCAAGAACATCCAAGGAACATTACCCAGAGCCATTATCTTCACAAGATAACCACTTTTGTGACTCTTTAGCCTCCCCCCCCTTCTTCAAGTCCCCTTCACATATCTATTAAGCTAGGAAACTGCGTTTGGGGTTTCAAAAAACAACCAAAAAACACTAAACCCCAAACAAAACCAAAGAAAAGGTGGTGGTGGATGTAATTTTAAATATTTCTTTCCCTATTCTATTTCTCACTTGGTTTTTCCCACCTCAAATCACCAGTTTTCTCTTTCTTTCTCTGCAGTTAGTTGTCATAGCAGTTTCAAAACCAGGACCTGTTCTTTTCCCATCTCTAACCTCCTTACCCCAAAATAGCCCTGTTCTAGTTTGGGGTTTCAACCTGCAATATCCTGGCATATATTTTCCCCAGCTGTGTAGAAAATAATTTGCCATATGACAAGATGTAGAGGAAAATGGCAGCGACTGTCAGTCCTGCAGACAGATGAAAAAGTCTGTCTGAACACCTCAGGAGAAGCTGTTTATATCTGAAATAATTCAGAGTATTTTTTTCTAATCAGCCTTGCATCCACTGGTACAATTCAGGATTGACTGCAGGAAAGGTAAGGAAACAGGATCATGTTTATCATCTGGTGCTGGTTTTAATATTATCACATGGCCACAGTGTTTGCATGGTTGGTTGGGGTTTTTTTAAAGGCAGGATGTTACAAACAGGCTGGAATTTAGTTGGAAATCTTCAAACTGAAACTGAGCAACTTCTCAGGCTACTTCTTTGGGATGGTGTCCAATGTTTTTATGTAATAGCAAAGCAGTAACAGAAAAAAGCTGCATGTTAACTCCACTTGATTGAAAGGTTCCATTTAGGCAGACACTAATATCCACAAGCTTTTACTTTATGGGTTTAAAAGGCTGTAACTGGCAGAAGAGACAGTGCTTCAGCACGTGAAAGATGTTACCAAGCAACCCAGGGAAACAGACACCAGCATTGATAATCCATTCCAAAGTAATTACCTTTTCTAATTAAAGATTACAGTAAATCCAATAGATCCCAATAGGAACTTGAGCAATTTAGAGACATGCTGGCTCACCTGTTTCATAGCACCTATGTTAGCTTCTGCCTTGGAATAAAATATTAAGTGAATTATAGAGATTTTCATTTAATAAGCCTTCAAACAACTGATCACCACCAGTCTCACCTTGGTATGGATTAACCTAACATCACCTCATTTCTCTGACTTTTAAAGAAAGTATCATTCTCCTGTGATGGGGAAGGGTGAGTGCCTGTTAAACCTGAACCTCTTACTACCAAATGAAAGTCCTGGCAAACTCTGCCAGGATGGGGGATTTCCTCTCTGCTTTGCATTCCTGCTCATACACCCAACTGGGCGACTTCAGCTTCTCCATCTGCAACCCAGACCTCAGCCTTTGCTTTCCCAAATAACCAGAGTGTGTAAAACACTGCAGGGCTGAGCTGACTGGGTGATTTTATGCCCCATCTTCTTCTGTCCAACCTTGCAGACCCAGAGTCACTTTGCACGAGGTGGCAGTGGGAGGTTCGGGGTCAAAACCCAACTCCTGCCCACCAAGGGCTCAATACAGCAGTGACAAGTGGGAGGACCTGGGCAAGGTCCTTGATACAGGACTGAGCTTTGGTGACACTGCTGCAGCTGCATCACCACAGTGCCAGCCCTTAGCCAAAGAGGGGATCTGTGGGAGTGAACACTGGGATTATGCACACAACCACAATAGGGCAGGAGGGGTTTTTTAGCCTCCCAGATAACCCAGGACTGACTCCCGTTGCAATCACATTTCCCCCCAAAACAAATCCCTGTAAATCCATAAATCCACCTTTTAGAACAATGCTCAAGCCTCTGGAAAGCCTCAGCTCTTTGACAGCTGCCTTTGCCACTGTTCTCTCCTAGTTTTTTCCTTAAACAGAAGATAAAAGCTCCTGTTTCCATACCTGTAGCACCAGCACACAACCCCTCCCATGTGCTCCAGTTCTCTGTAACAGATTCTAAAACAAAATTTCAAACCTTGTCAGCCCACTGACTGTAAATACATCAGCTGATTGCTTGGTGTTTGATGGCAGATAGGTGCTGTGAATTACTTGCTACATGTCACTTTATCAGGAAGTAAATAAAACAGAGTAATTCAAGCAACGGGTGAGTGGAGCTTTGCTTCAGATTTTTTTGGCAGCCTTGGCAGCTTGTTTCCCAACGTGCAGGGGTGTTCTTTTTGTTTTTTATTACATCAGTTACTATCACTGCTTGCTCTCTCTTGCACAATAGCCAAAACCACAGCAAACCATTGCTCAGAAAACTGATCTCCATCACTGGAGGAATTCTTTGTGAAAGTAGAAGAATCACCCTCCATCACAACAACACCAATTTGCAATAAAAACCAAGTTTCAACTTCTGCTTTCTGTTCCACCAGCTGAGTAAAGGAGAGCTCTTCAGCTCAGATCTGCAGAGGTAAGCACTCTCCCCCCCCCCCCCCAACAATCATAGAAAAAACAGAATTAGAAGCCTGATTTGCACTGGGGGAAGAGAAAAAAACCCAGCAGAGAGTAGTCCAAGGTCGTTAGTGTTAGTGACAAGGACAGAAATAGAACTCAAGAATCTTCCTGACTCACAGGCTCTGCTAGGAAAGCTGAATGGGAGAAAGAACAGCTCAAAGCACAATTAAGCTAACTCCTAATTAAATTCCTAATGCAACTAGATTTAACTGTGTCAAGAAGGGGAAAAAAAAATATAATCCTCTGATAGGACTATATCAGGCATTAAGACCCAGCTGGATCCAGCTGCATCTAAATCAGGAAACATGTCAGCAAGAGCAGTTGATTTTGCAGTTAGTTTCTTAATGAGATGCTGGACTGTAAGAGGATGACAATGGCTCTCAGAACAAATTTGCAAGTCTAGACCAAAGCCCAGGGTGATTTAGTGGAGAGATGGGGAAAAGCTGGAGCCTTTGCTTCTCAGAACCAAAGCTAGTGGAAAATTCTACTAGAAATAAAAGATGTTTGTGTTCTCAGCCACGAGGCTGCCAGCTTTGGATTTTCTCTGAGCCTCTATAACTGATCAAACACCTGATATTCCAGATCATGCCCAAAGGTGATGCTGTACAAGGCCAGCAATCAAAACAATGATGATTCTTCTTGTGCTAAGCCTCAAACTGCTGTCCAGGCACTGGGTCTCACGTGCAAGTTAGAGAATGTGCACAAAAAGTGAACGCTGAGCTGGAGGAACTGACCCTGTTAAATCTGGGGGATGATTTCTCCTGTAGATGGGTACTTGAAAAGGGAGTGGAACATCTCCCTTATGAGGAAAGGCTGAGGGAGCTGGGTCTCTTTAGTTTGGAGAAAAGGAGACTGAGGGGTGACCTCATCAATGTTTTCAAATATGTAAGGGGTGAGTGTCAGGGAGATGGAGTTAGGCTCTTCTCAGTGGTGACCAGTGATAGGACAAGGGGTAATGGGTGTAAATTGGAGCACAGGAGGTTCAAGTTGAATATTCAAAAACATTTTTTTCCTGTAAGGGTGACAGAGCCCTGGAACAGGCTGCCCAGGGGGGTCGTGGAGTCTCCTTCACTGGAGACATTCAAAACCCCCCTGGACACGTTCCTATGCGAAGTGCTCTAGGTGGCCCTGCTCTGGCAGGGGGGGTTGGACTAGATGATCTTTCGAGGTCCCTTCCAACCCCAAGGATTCTATGATTCTATGATTCTGCAAAAAAATTGGGGTCAGCATTGAAGAACAAATGTGACTGCAGCTTGTGTGATACAGATGACAGTGAAGATGATGTGCCAGCAGAGACAGAGAAAGTGAACAGCAAGATAAGAGGAAAAATGAAAAATTAAAGACAGGACACTTCAGGAAAGATGAGCTTAAAACCATAGGAATAATTATCATCTCCCTTGTTATTACTACAAAATGAAGGCAGAAGTAGCTCTTTGAGCAGCATTTATGAGGAAATTAAAAAAGACATTTAAAGTCATTATAAAACATTGGGTTTGTTTGATACTGCACAGAATATGAACTTAGCCCTGGCTTACAGCTTCCATGCAGATCTCTTAAAAGGAAGACTTCAGTTGTGACTACCTATCTGTAGCACTTAGAAGTGCTTAGAAGATACCAGAATGTGTTAAAGTAAGCAGAGAAGATAGGAAATCAATGTTTTTGTAAAATATTAGAATCCTAGTTAATAGTAGTCCAATAATAGATACTTAGAACTATTAAAATATACCTCTGAACTACATCCCACTGTGCTATATTTACCAGGGTGCTATTTGCAGGAGTAATTGCATGTGCTGCACTTTGGAAGTGAAAAGGTGTCATATACCCAGCACAGACTTTCAGGCACAGAGAGGTATATCAAGCAAATATTTTCCCCACCACTCCTGAGATGTCACAAATCATTACCTTTCCATTCTAATGTAATGGTTCACTTCACAAGATTACTTTTGCTAACAAAGTTGCATATTAGGAGATGCCTGTCAAAGCCACAACAACTCTTTCTACAGCTCCTACCCATGCACAAAGGATGGCAGGCAGACCCAAAAAGCAAGCAAGACACTTTTATTTGGCACTGTTAGTTGGATTTTTCAAGTCCTTTTAACTCTAGGTTGCACAGTCTGCTAATGGCTTTTCTGAGCGAGTACTATCTCATTCCAGCATGCTTGGAGGGAAAACAAGTGGAAAAAAATTACTTACCCAGTAACTGCTCTTCTTCAAATGTCACCTCACAGTCCCCTGCTTGAATTTTGTGCCTGCAGCATAAATCACACAGGAAATTCCCCCAGCTCTAAGGATTCTGGGCACTGTGAACCACCTGTGGGCTGCCTGGAGGGCTTCTCCATTTCTGCAGTGTCCCTTCAAACACATGCAGTACACAGGCTGTAAATCCCTCACTACATGCAGACTACAAAACTTCCTAAAAAGCCACCAAGATTCCAGGTGAATGATGTTCAATGAGCAGGCAAACACCCAGGCCAGAATCCATCAGCTCCTCACCATGATACCCCCATCTTCAACTGGAAATTCAAACACTAAGCAAGATTGGTTTTCCAGACTTATATTATGGCAAGGTAAGAAATTCTCTCTTTCCTTAAAGATGCCATCTGCACAGGATTCTCATTTCTGGAAAGCCAGAGCCCAAGGGGATGCTCTAAAAGAAGCTGTAGCAGTAACCAACAAAAAATGGGCACACTGCAAGAGGATAAAACAAGTTATGGGGATATTTTTCTTATCTTTTTCAAGGGAAACAGTGAAAATCAAATAAAAAAAATGTCTCTAGGACCTCTTAGGCCTCTCTGTTTGACAGATGTGGGACAGGCATCAAACAGATCCATTATGAAAAGAAACAAAACAGAGAAGCCACAAGGCTTTATCCTTCTGAGCCTGGGATCTGGGACCAGAGCAGGAATACTCTGTGGGGATGGTGAAAAAAAATATGTAGTTCACTAGAGTGATCAGAATCTGTGTGCAAAAATCTGCTACAGAGCTGTCCTGAGGTAAGTAAATAAAGCAGAAATATCCCACCATGAAGTCTGGTTATGGAAATCATGATGCAGCAGAAGGCTGAGGTTCTGTGGAGGGCTCTGAATCCTCCAGCCCCGGGTTGGCTGCTCAAAAGCTCTACAGCTGTCCAAGACACATTTCCAAAGCATTTTCAGATATAAAAAGACCACCCTCACCATCAGCCACATCCTTTTTTTTTTGAGAAGAAGGGATTTCTCAGCTTGGAATACAGCAAGATGCTCTGAAACATAAGTGGCTGAGAGAGAGCTGCCAGGCCAGCTGGGGAGCCAGGTGGAGCAACTGAGCTGATTCACAGGGTGGCTGAGAGGCAATTTTGGCTGATGCCAACCTGAACAGACTGAACAGGTCTCTGTCAGGCTTTAAATCTGGAGAAGGGACTCACAGCTTTGAGTAGGACCCACACTGTAAGATACAAAGAGCCTTTGCACATTCAAAATGAAACTCAGCAGAGTCAGAGGTTCAGTGGGAGGCTCAACATCTCTCTCCACTTCAGGACCACACATCTGAGCTGCCTCCTTCCTCCCAGCACTGGCAAAGAGTGAATTGCTTCTGACACAAGGATGGCTCAAGGGCCCAAAAAGCACTCATAGACAGATGGGATAACTGAAGGAAGGAAAGAAAAAAAAAAATTAATACAGGTCAAGAGTTACCCTGCATCCCTTCTGTTTTGAGCTGTGAGAACAGACTTTGGGAGCAGAAGAAACCTCTGTTTGGATACTGTCTTTGTCTCAATCCAAGTGCTGGAGCAGAAGAAAGGAGGGAAGCTGGGAAGTGCCAGCACATCCCCTGCTTTATCTCACACATGGGTGGCTAAACAGGAGAGATCTGGGAGGATGAGTTTAGTTTAATGATTTCTTGCTGGTTCACCTGCTGTTCATCTGTCTTTGTATTCCTTGCTCCAAGGGACAGACTGGAGCACTGCTGTCCTCTTCCCTTTCAGGAACTAGTTGGGCTTTGAACTTCTGAAGAGAGGAATGGAGCAATTCTCAAGCATTAAGTACTCAGTAGAGATTAGTCCCATAATTTATCAAAGGTAATAGTTAATAACAGACACAAAAACCTTGCTTGCAGCCCTCCTTGAGCCTCATGCCAGAGCTGTCACCTCACAAAAGTGTTACAAGAAATTCTTGGACCACAACAGCAAATGTATTAGCCAGAGGCTGATAAACTCTTCCAGGAGTCCCTCAGTCAACAATAAATTATACAAATCAGGTTGCAAATACTGGATCCTTAGCAAAATTGAAGTTGGTGGAGTGGATGTTAGAACAATGTGAGAATTCAGCTGGCAAGAGGAAGGAATCTTGCCTTGCTTTAGTCTGACCCCACCATCAGGAGAGGAACCAGGGCTTGGCCCTGGCCCTGGCCCTCCTCCAGCACTGCACAAGACAGTCCCCGTGCAACAATGATTAATGAACTCCTGAAAGAATTAAAAAAAAAAAAAAGACAAGTTAGGGGATGTGGGTAATAAACTAAAGAAAAGAACCATAAAGATTCATCAACACTAGAGGCAGAAAGCACCTCCTAGGTCACAAGCTCCAGTGCCTACCAATGCAGAGTGGGTCCCTGAGTGCTGTTCTGGCTGTTCCTTTCCAAGAGGGAAGGAAAACTGTTGGTGCTTCCAAGAGCTGAGCACCAAGCTTCTACCTTCTCCCACTCACCAAGTCTCACCCACAGTGAAACTCACCACACCCAGCAGTGACAATGCTCTGGTTATTGGTGAGCTCACTAATATACAAAAATGTCTGCTAGATAAGATGATCAAGGAGAGCTCTGTTTCAGCTATCAAGTGTTGGAGGAAAGACTTAAAGAAAACCAAAACAGCACCAGAAATGAGTCAAGGATTTGTCTGGGTTCAGCCAATGCTGAACTACCAATATAAGTGTGTGTCCTTCCTAGGAAACTCCCGAGGAAAATGGAGGCTAAGCCAGAAGAAGAGCCAGAAACATCCCCATTTCCACTGGAAGCATTTTCTTTGTGAGCTGGGCTGGCTAACCCAGCCAGCAGGAGGGCTTCACCATGGATGAAATGTGATTACATGATAATTATCTTTGTTACTTTGCAAAGTACATGGTTATGCACTTTCTTTACTACCCAGGGAAATCACATTAACACGATTAGAGCAAGAACCCTGTTTCAAACACAGTTTGCTCGGACGTTACTAACACGGTTCCAATTCTCAGTACAGAGCCATCCTGCCCCATAAATCACTGGGAGTTTGTCACTGACTTCCTCTGAAGCAAGTCCCAGCTCTTAGACAGGAGAGATTCTCTAGGATGTGCATCATCATCCTGTGCATGTGCTGTTGCCATGATGAAATGCTGTCGAGTTCCTAAACCTCTTGGATTTATTATTCTTTGCAGCTTCACTCTTAGGATATCATTCTACCCATTAATAAACTAAGAGAGAGAGAAACCTAAGAAGAGCTCTATGGCCATGCAATAGAAGTGTTGGAGGCCAGATTCCAGCTAACGAGTTCCTGGCTCCCAACAATCAGAACAATTAGCTCAAATAAACCCAAGAACTGCTCTCTGCTCAGCTGTCTGCCCATCCTTCTCACTAATTTCTGACTTGGAAAACTTCAGTCAGGTTTTTCAGAGAGTAAAGGTCACAAAGAAATTCAAGTTCAGTGCAAATTGCTAGGAGACTGAAAGAGAGAGCCACACACTGCCCTGCTAAAGGCACGGGAGAAGAGCACAAGCTCCTGCTCTGCCAGCTGAGCAGCCAAGAGCTATGGGTACCCAGCACCCAGAGCTGGATTACTGCCTCTGGTCCACACAGATGGGGGGAAGGGGGGACTGGGAAGGATAAAAAAATTGTGTCCATTTGACAGAGGTGCAGCCCAGGTCCATAGAGTGACAAGATGAATCTATCACCAGACACAGAACCCAGGACCAAGTGTCCTGTTCCAGTTAGCAGGAGATGCTCTGCCCCCTTTACTAAGAACACAAAGGAACAACCTCCCTGCCCCATAAATAAGAGGATGTTTATTTTCCAGTCCTTCAGTATTCCCACTGTGCTCTCTTCCCTACAATGGTTTGGGTCCATCATGCACAATACACTCACATTATGCATGGATCACTGACACCACTGCCCATGACAGCTTCTCTGGAGCCCTTCCAAAATATTGTGTCATATGATGAACTGGAGTGCCAAGGGGATGTGCAGCAAAGACAGCAATCATCCCAGTGGCTCTGCTCCTCATGCCAAATCCATTCACAGCATTCAGGGAAAAGTACTTTTTTTTTTTTCTTTTTGGGGGGGGGAAAATCTAAATTCAGTCTCTTCCCCAAGTATAAAAATTGAAATGCTCCAAGCACAAGATTTCCTCTTCTCACCAATGAAGTGAATACTCTTTCCTCCTTTCTCCTTTCGACAGCTTCATGTCAGTTTTCTATTCAGAACTAAATAACAGACTGAGCCAACATACATTCTCCTTTCTCCCTCTATCTCCCATCAAAAATGAATTGTTTTAAATACTGAGAAAGAAGCTTTAAAAACATTGAAACAAAATGATAAACCATGGAAACAATAAGAGACTAAGAAAGTAAACCAAACATGGGTGATTAACAGCATCTGGTAAAGCCTTGCACAGAGATCCAAAGGAAGAAAAACCACTAGATAAAAAATCACCCATTAAGGAGCAGATTTAATCACAGATTAAAAAGTTATTCAGGATTCTATAAATACTTTGGCAGGAAAGATGGAATCTTAACTGAGGTGACACACCAGGTACACAGACCCCCAGCTCCATGACCCCCACTAAGACCACATCCACACTGGGGCTGCTCCCTGAGGGTCCAGGAATGTGATTACAGCTCCAGCCCTGCAGCCCTGAACTCCTTGTCTTTACACTTGAGACCTCTCAAAGAGTTTAGGTGTATTTTTATCACTGAAGTAATTCAGCAAGGTATAGATCTTTCCACACAACACCCCTCTGTGTGTCCTGGAAATTCACTGCACCACGTCCAGCACTTGCATTCAGTCATTATCTGTAATCTGCCTGGAGAAGTTCACACTCCAACAATTTTGCTGTTGTGCAACTAGTGCTTTGTCTTTAAGTGGCAGTTTATAAACCAGCCTTACACCAGATTTAGTTGCTGTGGAACAAGTGCTTGCAAGGTTAGATTTTGTAGATAAGAACAAATCTCTTCAAATTGCACAGTACTTCCACATTCCAAAACACCCTCAACCAGAGTAATATCCATGTACAAGGTATCCTTGGCATCTCTAAGGCAAGCAGCACTGAGCACAGATCACTTATTTTCTATATGCATACGTTATGCCAATATATTTTTAGTCAATTAACTGCATACCCTACAGCCAAAAGAGGCTGAGACAAGTTAGGTTTAAATTTTGTTTGCATGAATCCACCCGAGGCTAGCGAAGCAAGAAATACACTGCATGCATCATTTGTGGGATTTACAGCATAGTACCCTTTTTCACAGGTTCAGTAAATAAATGCATGAGAAGAAACATGGAGCAAAGGAAAATTCCAGCAAGCCTGAGGCCAGCCAGTGCTTCAAACTGCAGAGAAATTCTCTCATTGCAAAGGTATTTCTACCCCAGAGAAAGAATTACGTTCTGCTTGTGGTATACCTGAGTAGTCTGAGATCATCCTTTCAGTTTGTTTCAGTGTTTTACTTGAGAACAGTTTTCTTCACCCCCAGCTCCCAAACTACATCTGCTGGAATTCACTGGATTTACATTTGCCCAGCAGAAAGGATTAGACATTTTCCCTGGATCTCAGTGAGATGTGCTTTTCCATCTCAGGCTATGTGTGGTGTGACTCAGGCACAGCCCCTGATGGATTACCTTATTTTGCTTGTAGTGCTGTTCATCCCCAGATTACAGAAAGAAAAGGCATTTTCCCCAAATGAAAAAACCCAGAAGTTGCATGGTATAACAAAAGGGAGATGTTGGAAATGCTTTTACTGCTGGCTTCAGAAAAGAGACGGCTCAGGGACAAGTGATAATGTGTACTGTTAGGTACTCCATTTGAGACCTGCTTGGAGCCCTGCTCTCCAACTGGTGACCACACTCCAGTTCCCAGTGCTTAGGCACTCATGGAAAATCCTCAGCATTCTCAGGGCTTGCCTCCAAGAAGGTGTGCAAGAAGCAAGGACCAAACAGTGCTCCCACCAGGGGTCAGGGCTGCGGCACAAACTGAGAAGGAGAAGGAGCAGCAGCTCCCCAGCTCTGTCCCGTCCCCCCCATCACCACCCTTTCTGTCGTTGCAGGAGGGGACCACGGGTCAGGGCTGTCAAAACCACACAAAGGCAAGTCAGCAGCCAACACCAAGTAACTTTCAGCAAAAGTTGAGCTCCTGAAAGCATTCCTGTTTCTTCCCAATTATCTTTCAGTGACAAACTGCCGAGATATTTGTGTCTGAAAGGCTGCTCTACCTGAATAGGTGGCTGCTAATCCGCAGAGTGATGGAGGTAACCGTGTACACAACTTCTTCCCCTCGGGGCCTGATTTTTGAAAGCAAATACATCTTTAGATCTGTGTTAAAAGAGGACAGCAGACAGCGAGGCGAGGCAAATGAAGGTGGAGACAGGAAGAAAAGCCAGGATGAAGAGAACTGCACCGTGAAACAAATAGGCTTCAGTATTACTAATCCGGAGGAAATGAATGCACGTGTCAAAACCAAGGGTACAATCCCAGCAGAGGACTAAAAGCCTGCCTGGATTTGACATATTCCCTTGCTTGAAAGGGACAAAGGACATTGTCAGGTTAAGGTATTAGGTATTCTCAGACATCAAGCAAGGAAACTTGCCTTTTGTATCCAAAGAGGAAAAAAAAAAAAATGGGTAAATCTCTCTCCCTGTTCCTGTTTTTTCTCACATCGATGACTGGAAGCAAGGAAGCTACTTTAATTTCACTGATGGACACTTTCTGCTCTAGCTGGCTGCCGTGGTTGTCCTTAAGCACTGGGCAGCATTAGTAGGGTTGGTACAAAAGCACTTTAGAGGAATGCTGTTCTCTCTCCCCCCTGCCTCCCTATCTGTAAGACCCACGAAGTCAACACAGCAAAAACACAGCAAGCAGCAGCCTGCTTTGCTTCATCCATCATCAGTAAAACTGTCAGCTCAGCTCCAACAGCAAAAATCTTTATTACTGGTTATGATGCAAAAGGCAGAAACCACACAGTCTGATTTTCCCAGATCTGAGGCTGGCTTTGCAGTAGCAGCAGTTGGAAGGGAAATCATTTTGACTTTTTGCTGAACCAATTTGATCTGGAAATTGTAGAAAGCAAATAAATATGGAATCCCACTGTGGCATTTCTGCAGTCACTTTCTGACTACTTTTTTTTTTTTCTGAACATCAGTGATTTGTATTTGGAACAAGTAAAAAGAAAAAAAATTAGTTATTCCCTGAAGCCACACATGACTGATCAATTACAGAACCAACAAGTTTTTCAGAGGTCAGTTTAGGAGATGAGTAATCCCAGGCCCTTTTAAATTTCCCAACTTGCAGCATGGGGAGATTGTTATTTGGTTTTACTGCTGTTTTCTTCAAAAGGTCAGAGTGCCCACAGTACTCAGCTGCCCACAGTAACACACAGCAGTATATCCCAGGCAATTCTCCAGGTGACCAATGACCTTTTGCAGTAAGCAGCCTGAGCAATACAGGTGCTCTCTGTTTTCCTTCTCAGAAAAACAACTGCTTATTGACTCTGGACTTGTTTTTAAAAGGTAAGCTGAACCTAAAAAGCCACTCTGCTAAAGTTACCCACCAGTGCAGAGCAGCATACCTGCGTGCACACATCAGCTCAGGTCACTGCACTATCTACTTTTTTTAACAGACTCTTCTGTGTCATTTCAACTTGCTAATCCACCTTTTTTCTTTCCTGCATCACTAGGAATGTGGCATTCAAAGAACAAAAGTGAGCCAGGCAGATACATCCCTGGCCAGACCCCTCAATCTGCAGCTCCATTGCTCAAAGCTTTCCCAAACAGAAGTGAAGTGGGAGACAGCACAGCAGAGGGTTTCACACTCTGGACAACACTTCTCTTCCACACAGAAAAAGTTTAGCAGGATTGCATTAGCTGACACTTTCACACATTAACAGCCCAGAAATTAATGACACACCCACTGCTGTGAGCTGAAGGACCAAGCAACGTAGAGGTTGGGTGGGAAAAAAAGAGACACCTGCTCAAGTTGAAGGTTTCTACAAGAAAATAGAAAGTCCCAAGTCTCTAGGTTGGGCATCAGCCACAGACTTTGATCACACGCCAATTCTTTCTCCTGACTTTCATCTGAGCTCTGGCAGGCAGATGTGAGGGTGAAAAATAACAACAAATCCCCTCCATATCCCTCCTCCCTGTTGTGTAAGTGCTGACCTGTAAGAATGGTCTACAGGGAGAAAGGAAGAAAAAAACTCTAAGTACCAGGACAGTCTGGAACACATTTTAGCAAATTACAGGGCTTAAAGCTCTGGAAGAAAGAGAAAAGCTACTTGCTGCTGTTGCACAAAACACCTTAAAACAGACAGCAAACCCACTACCTGCTGCTGCTGGCATCTCTCACATCACATGAGAAGTATTTGCTGTATCATGACTTGACTTATTTCTTCCTTGCCATTTTTAATTTTTTTTTTTACCCATTTGTTCCATTTTAGTCAGCATTTGTCTTCTAACCTCTCTTGTTTTGCTTTCCTCATGTCTTTTCAATCAGCAGAAAAAAGGACACACCTTATCTCTTCCACAAGCTGCACCACCACCCCTTGTTTTGCACAGTCTCTATTTCAGCACCGTATTTGTTTCCGTTTCCCAATAACCAGAAGTGGAAGCACTTTTAAGGAATAAGAGCTCTGTTTCAAGAGTAATTAGCTGTCAGCATAAAACTACTATTTATGGATTCTCATCCTTGAAAAATCTTACTCTGCTACCCGGCGCTGATTATGGCTTTTATAAACAGATGGGGCTGAATCCATACAACTTGCAATAATCCTATATTTAAAAAATAATTAACCACAAATAAAAGGACTGTATCATACTAGCTTTCCTAAATTTGATTTCTGAGTTGTTTGTACAGCATGGAAGCTGGGTTATTCAGGGGTATGTCATGCTACCCTAGGACACCCTAAAAGCAAGAGTCTGCTAAGTACAAGGCTCAGCAACTCTGGGCACTCCAGAGGGATGGGTGCTGGAATATTCAGCACCCTGCAGCTGAGATGCTGACCAAAAGGATGGCTCAGCAACGCCTGGGATCACAAAGAAAGCCAGCACCCCTGGGTGTGTTGTGTCTGGTTGCCTGGCAGAGAAGTTGGAATTTTACCAGTGGTACAGCCTTTGTTTTAATGACTGACAGAGATAGCAGGGAGGGAGCTTTAAAACACTGTTTTTAAAAAGCAGGTTACAGAGGATGAAAGTCCTCGGTGTGTGACTCTTTGTACTTCTCTGCTCAACCTGGGGCAGCATCTTTGCTGAACGCCTGCACCTCTGTGAGAGAGCAAGCCCTGAAAATTTATACTCAGCTTAATTAAATCTATGCATTTCACTTATTGGCACCTCTAACTAGACCAAAATTCACTCCAGGTTGGTCATCCATCACAGCAGAAGATCCGTCACAAACAATTGCATACTACACGGGATCTGTGGCTCTTGGTTAACTAGGTCACAGATAGCTCTGCAACATCCCTGAGGCTGCCAGGGTTTTATGCACAAACTGGAGGCACCAGGCCAAATTCCCCCCCCTCTCCTGCACCCCCTGACCCCACTCATGAGGCTACTCAGGCTCACGGGGGTCTAAGCCAGGGCATCCTTCAGGATGCTGCTTGCAAGTACCAAGTTCCATGTCAGCTCCAGCAAGTGACAAAAGGACTTGACAGGGACAGCCAACCTCACACCTTCTCCTCGAGGTGTGAGGGCACATCCATCCATCCATCCATCCACCCATCCCCTCAAATTTTGTCATCTATCAGCCTTTATGTAGAGTGACCAGATTTACAGCTATACCCCAGGAGGGGTATCTTGCACAACAGCAGACACCTCCCACCAAGCAAGTTTTGGGGTTGTTTTTTTTGTTTGTTTTACAATTTTCTTGGGTTTTTTGTTTTTTTTCCTGATAACCAAACTGAAATTTGCTTTTGTCTAATTTCAGCTCTTTCATTTCTAGTTACTCCCCACCGGGCTGCCCTAAAGATTTCCTCTCCAGGGAGAGGAGGTGTGTGCAGAAGCAGGCATGAGTGTGACCTTTGCAGGGCCACCCCCCCCAGCAAGAGACACCCCCAAATCCTGTCACCTCCCCTGGGAAAAGAAGAGAGGAAGGGGCACAAGGGGCCTATGCGGGAAATGGGAGGAAAGCTGAGGGAGTGAGGGGTGTGTGAGGAGAGGTGGGGGCAACAAGGAGAGGATGAGGCTGTGAGAGGAGGCAAGGACTGAGGGGGGACATGGCTATGAGGGGAGATGAGTACTGAGGGGGGACATGGCCGTGAGGGGAGGTGAGGGCGGTGCGGGAGCTCCTCACCTCTTTAATCTTCAGCCTGCGGGCGCGGGTCTCGGGATCCTCTTCGGGCCGGCTGCCCCGAACCGGGTGGCGGAGGCTCCGGCGGAACCGCTCGTAGTCAAAGCGGAACGGAGCTCGCGTCTGCCGGGCGGCGGCGGGGGGGTCCCCGGTGGCGGGCTGGGCTCGCCGCTCGCCGCCCTGCACCTGCTGCCGAGAGCCCGGCGCGGTTTGGGCCGGCGGGCCGGCCATGCGGGCGGCGGTGCGGAGCTTCTCCCGGAGACGGCGGGGGGCGGCGGGGCTGGCGTGGCGGGGTTCAGCGGCGGCAGGGGGGCTGCGGGGCAGGTCGGTGTCGCGGGTGGAGGAGGCGGAGGAGGAGGAGGCGGAGGAAGAAGAGGAGGAGGAGGCAGAGGCGGTGGCCCGGCGGGGCAGGAACAGGCGCTTGAAGCGGGAGGAATCGGGCAGGAGGAAGAGGGCCCCGAAACACAGCGTGAGCAGGCCCGAGAGGAAGAGCAGGAATAGGAACTTCTGCGGCAGCCGCAGCCCCAGCGCCGCCGGCCAGCCCGGCATGCCCGGCAGCTTCCGCAGCAGCACCATGGGGCACCGGATCGCGGCCGCCGGGCGGGACCCGCCGCCGCCCCGGTGAGCGCCGCTGCCTTCTGCGGCGAAAGGCTCAGGGATGCTCCCCCGCACCACCGGCTGGAGCGGGCGCCTTCACCGGCGACCGCCGGAGGGTGACACGTGGGTGGCTCCGGAGCGGGCTACGCCACGGGGCCCCGCCGCTGCCCGGGGTCTTTGCCCGAGAGGCTCGCAGGGCACGGAGCGGCGATTCAGAGTCTCCCTTTCTGGCATGAAAGCGGCGGCGAGCGCATCCCGCCAGAGCCGGTCGGTGGAGCGGCGGTGCTGGGCTGCTCCCGGTGTCAGTCCCCTGTGCAGGCTGCTCGCCGGACGGCTGCTGTCGGGCTGGCTCAGCGAGCGGTTCCGAGGAGGTGCGATCCCTTCTCTCTAGGCGGTGGATCCATGCTGCAGCATTTCTGCGAGGCGGGGAAATAAGAACGCGTTCATTCAACACCCAAGAAGGATGCAGCCGGCGTTACAGCCTTTGTCCCGGAGGATCTGCCGCCTCCCTACCCCTTACCCCCCACTTCCAGCCACACTAGATGGTTTTTCCTCTCTCCGGACTTGCCATCAACTCTCTAATTTCGAGCAGCTCCCAGCTCTGCATCAACCCTATAGCTGAGGGCTCTTCTGTCGGGACAGCCCTGGGGCCAAGAGGAGGATCCGCGCCCTGACGAGGAGCGAGGAAAACCCCAGGAGGAGCAGGGTTCCCAGGGACAGGGAGCAGACAGACAGGGACGAGGCTGCTCCGCTCCTCACCAGCCTGTCGGGAGCTGCTTTCACCCGCAGAGGGCTGGAGACGATGGAGCTGCAAACAAGCCATGCGGAAAGCTCATCTCGGGCTAAGTTTCATGAGGGAAAAAAAAATAAATCTACGGATATCGTTTTTGCTAAATAGATCCTGGCAAATTCCCCCTTTTTCACGGATCTCTCTGCCTCTCTGTTAAGAGTTACTCATTCTCCCCCCACCACTCCCCTCCTTACATGCACTGGAAGACTCAACTTCCAGCCCAGGAAGGCAAGCAGGACCCCTTTCAAGAAGCAGGACACGTTCTGAGGACCAACCTACAAGCCCCAGATCACCCTCACTCTTAGGGGTAGGCACAGCGCTGCCCCCCAGGCGCCGGCAAACCCGCAGGGCGGACGCTCTTCTACCCCCAGCCCTGTTTACTCACCCCTCTGACAAATCCAAGCCACTCTGGGTCCTATAGGGAACAAAATCTTCTCAGTCCTGCCTGTGTATCGCAAAAGCGAACACCCCTGGCTGCTGTCAGCGCTTACAAATGCCCTTAAATTAAGGGGAGGATGAGGCTCGCTGCCTGCCGGGCTCTCCAGAGGGAAGGTTCCTCTCTCTCTTGCCTACCCAGGAAGGAAGTACCTAACTGCACCGAGCTACTTAGAGGCCTCTGTTTTTCACCTCCTCCCGCTCCGCCTTCTCCCCCGCCGAGAGGGACCCTCCGGGCTGCACTGCCCGGTGCCCGCACACCCAGCCCGCCCGCACCACCGCTCACTGCGACAGCGCCCACGGCCCCGCCCCCGGCCCCTCCCCTCCGCCTGCCAACGGTCACTCGGGGAGGAGGGGGCGGGGGAGCCGCCAGCCAATCAGCAAGCCAGGCCCTGCCCGCCCTACCGCTCGCTCCCCGCCCTCGCTGGCTATTGGCTTTTCGGCAAAGCTCGTCCTCTCCCATTGGTTCCTCCAAACGCCAGCAAAGCCGTGAGACCCGCCCCCTTGTTTACCACAGTTGCCCGGCTCGAGCTGGGAGAACGCCTCGCCCCGCCCCTTTCCTGCAGCCGGCCTTCCCATTGGCTGCGGCGCAGGCGCCATCCCCGCTGCGATTGGCGGAGGGGGCTCAGCGGCTTTAAATAGGGGCTGAGGGCGCGAGGCGGGCTGAGGGTCTGTGAGGGGCGGGAAAGGGGAGGAGGTGGCGGCTGCACCTCAGCTCTTGGGAGGGGTTCTGAGGGACGGATTGACCCGGGCAGCCCCCAAACCTGCTGCCCCCACAACCTGCTGCCCCAACAACCTGCTGCCCCAACTTTGGTGTGTGCCAGAGGCTCAAAGGGGTCTTGTTCCCTGGGATATCACAACCCTTCACTGCCTGGCATGGGAGCTTCTCCCTGAGCAGGAGCTGAGGCTGTAAGAGAAGGGCCAGGTGTGGCTTGGGAACCATCTTTCTGCACACAAAACTTCCCTTTCTGAGTTTTATGAACCCACAGTCAACTGCCATGAGGCATATTGTGTGATTCCCTACCCAGGGACAGGCATTGGGCTTGATGATGCTGATGGGTCCCTTCCAACTCTGCATATTCTCTGTCTGAATCCCAAATACTTAAATCCTCTGAGCTCTTTACCTTCAACACACCATATAAGAACAAACTAAATCTCACAATCACCCTCTGAGGTAATACTATACCAGAGGTGCAGATGGTGAACTGAAGTGTTTTACTTCATCAACATTAAAAAAAAAAAAGCTACAGAGTTAGCAACAGAAGAAGGAAAAAAAAGGGCACCACCTGAAACCGCTCAAAACAGCTGGTACAGGAGGTCACCTGAGGTGGTTTTTGGGTGTCATGACCATGAGATGGAGGAACTGCTGCAAAAGAACACTTACAGGAAGGGGTAAATTGCATCCACCCAAGTACTGATGTGACTAAACTTGGAAGAGCTAAAAGAGAACATTTTGTAGGCTGGAAAGGAGCTGGATCTGTGAGGAAAGAAATCATCTGCTGTTTGCGTCTTCTTGTGCTCAGTGTGCTCCTTCATAAATAACCAACACCACGAGAAAGAAACACCTGATCTGATTGCCAAGCTGAGCAGGAGTGTGCTCCACATTTTGAACTGCTCGGTCGTGCTGTCATTTCCCTGTGAAAAAAAAGTGCAGGAAGTGACACAAAGCAGGCAGAGAGCAGCTCTGGGAAGAGGACTCTGGAGCAGCCCTCATCCCAGCCATGCCCAGTGCCCATCCTGCCTTACCTCTCCTTACCCTGACACAACTGCTGATGGTTTCCATCTCCTGGGTGCCCACTGGACCGGGACCACAACCACCCTCAGAGGCAAATTTGCATCTTGATTGTTTGGTTTTCAAACACATCCTCTGAAACCCCCTGAGGTTTCTGCAGGCAGGACCAGCTCAGCCTGAGTGAGAAGAAGATGTGGGCACCATCTCCCAGCAGCCACATCCTCCTCTGGAGCAGCTGCTTAAGGAATTCTTTGCACAGCTGCTCTCCTGTCCCTGCCCCATCAGGGAGAAGGGAATAAATTTGCCCACTCTGTTTTGGCAGGTCACACCAAAGCCTCCCTGTGCACAGCAGATGCTCCACAGGCTCCTCAGAGCCCAGGGGAGATCCTTGTAAGGGATGTCTGGATTTTGTTCCTTCACAGGGCAGCTCAGGTAAAGGAAAAGCTGAAAGGCAGCTGCCAGCTCCATTATTATGAGCAGCCGGGAAGGCTTTTACTGCTGCCCTGCCTCATGCGTTTACCAGTGGTCCCCCAGGGATTGGCACCAGCAAGGAACCATCACTCTCTGTGATTCCATCATCCCTTCTCCCAGCACCTGCCTGCTCCTCAGACTGAATGAAACCAATCCTCCACCCTCCACACATCTCCTCTTCCCAGGGCAGACCTCAAGCAGGAGGCAACATTTTGTCAGCCTTATAAAAAAAGAAAATGACCACCACCAACCAAAGAAAAACCCACCAAACCAAAAACCTCTGCTACTGCAGTGGTGGTCCCTTGATCTTCTTATAGATGGCTCCAGGACCAAAAAGGTTACAGAGCTCTGCTTTCTAAGAGGATTTGGGGGCATCAAGTAGGATAATGAAATTGACAGCCGAGAACAAATCAGAAGGATAAGAAAAATTACAGTTCCAGAGAAACCAAAAGGCTATGCCTAGCTCTTCATTTTATGCAGCAGTGATAGAAAAGTTGCAGGCTTATCTTTTAATTAGGTTAAATTAATAAATCGTTTTGTTTTGCTTTGTGTTTAGCATAACATTGTCTTGAAGGTAAATGCTTAGAAACTAAAGGTTTTCTAAATTAGCTTGAATCAAGATATCGTTCTTCTGAAAGAGGACAAAGCATTGTCTTCAAGTTAAATGTTTAATTACATTTTTAAAGCAATTTAGCCTGTGTAATAATAAGACAAAACTCTGTGCATGACTGCAGTTCCAGACATAAGCCAAATAAATTGAGAAATTGTTGGAGGAGTTAGGAGGCAGAGTATAATTACTGGAAAGACTGGGGGTCGTGCTGCACTGTGAGTCTTGGTTTTAGCAGGACTGGAAGAAATAATTTAGAGAAAATTACCTTTTTTTATGGCCCTAAGAAAAATAGAATCTAATATCTACCTTTCTATGAGGAAGGAAACTACGGAGTGATAGATAATACTTGAGGCAAAAGAGTTGGGCAAGATAATTACACTCAAGTCTCCAGCCTGTCTTTTCAAGCAGGTTTGATGGGTTTTTCCCCCCCCTCTCACTGTAGAAAACACTCCCATTTGGGCTGCAGGAACAACCAGGATGGCTCTCTTGTGCTGAAATAGCACTCGAGTTCTTGGCCAGAAAGCCCTTTCCTGCTCTGAGCACCACTCAGACCTGTGATTTTTAGGCATCTCAGCAAAGAAAAGCAAGAGCAGGCAAACAGGAGGAAAGCTGCGTGTTGCTGGCAGACACGTGCAGAGTGAACAGTTTGGCAAAGGAAACCAACCCCACAACAAGATTGCTTTACAACAAATGCAAACCAGACGCCTCAACTTTGTTGGTAGCTGCTACAGAGCACAGGTGACAACAAAACCTGGTGAAACTGCCAGCTTGGGAAAGGAAGGAACCCTCTACAGCCTCAAAAAAACCTCAGCCTGGCAGCTGGCAGAAGCAGGGGCTGCCTGTCTGTCTGCAGTTGGAAGCTTCCTGATGCTTTCCTGAAACTTCCTGATGCTTTCCTGAAACTTCCTGATGCTTTCCCGTGGCATGGAGTCTGATTTTGTTGCTCAGGCTTTTTGCAGCCTGATCTCCTGAGCTGCCCAGCTCCCTGCTGGGCTCAGAGGGCTGGCACTATGTGGGATGCTCGCTGCCTGCTGCCACTCCGGGCCCTGACTCAGGGAACTCAGAAACACTTTGGGGAGGACAAAGCTGCCGAGGTCTCTCCCAAGGCTCCTCCTCACCTGCAAGCAGCAAGGTCGGAGGTTTGTGAAAGGCTCAGGTGTGTGGAGGCTGCCAGGCCCACTGCAGTGACTGTCACCACCTGGTTGGGATCAGGTAAGGGGAAATCCATACATTTAAGCTGATGTATTATGCAAACAACAGCCCTGAACTTCCTCAAAGCAAGGCTCATCTACCTGCAGTGAGAACAAGGAAACAATCCCTCCATGGCCTGTAATGAATCAGGACAGAAGAAATCTGCCTGATATTGATTCTTTTAAGGGTTTAGAAATACAAGCAGAGGACAGGAGGCTCCTGAGAAGGCTAAATAATTAGGAACTTTGTTGTATTCTGTGTGAAAGTGGATGGCAGTTTCCCAGTGTATGTAATAGGAGAGACTGCTTGTTGCCTTGTGTTACTTAAGAAACAGGGAGCAAAAAGCATGATTGCTTGTTAGATTAAACCAAGCTCTGATGGATTCCCAGGACTGGTTGGAGGGATTTTAATGAGGCATCTGACAGGCTAAATTGTAATAATAATGTCAGCACAGCCATGTCACCCAGACAGGATGGATACACAGCCTGGGGGACTTCAGCTAACAGAGCAAACTCTCACCAGCTACCACCTGGAGTACCAACCTATGTATGGAGTGAGAAAACTCATGGTTAAAGCAAGTGAAAAAGGGGTAGAAAGACATGTCCAAGGCAGAGCTCTTTGGAGCAGCCTTCTTCCTCCTGCTCTAGATGATCTCAGCAGCAGCCATTGACCATCATGTGCTGCCAAGGAGGAGGTTTGCAGCCTGCAAGTAACAAGAAGTGGATATTGCCCTGATTTCATGTGGCTTCTGCTGTGCAGGCATAAAGTTTTCATGTGGTAGCTTTGAGATGCTCAATCTGCAAAGTGAGGGTCTGTTAAGCCCCCTTCTCTCTTTACCAATCAGGAGTGAATGGCAGCTGCAGAGAAGACAGCTACCTCACCCTGCCTGTGAAACTACTGACAAGCTATAGCCAAACTCAGGACCCAGAAAACAGCATCTTTAGCCCCAGAATTGAGAAGCACCATCATGCACTGAGCTGAAGGTTTGGCTGCTTCTCTTTTAGTTCTGCATTCAGCCATACAAGATATTAATGATCTGAATTCTCTCACATGCAGGGATGCTGACAATTCAAATGGAAGTTCTCTGCTAGCAGGAGAGAGAGACATTTGTACAATGTAAAACCCACCACCACCTCCACTAAAGGTTTTTTTTTTCTCCCTGTTTCCAAAGAAAAAGGGAAAAAGCCATTCACATCTGAGATAAGAATCCATTCTGTGTCTCTTAAACAAGAACTGGGGAGTAATGAGCTTTCACAAGAGGAGGAGTGTTGCTTAATTATGGGAAAGGTCTGTGTCTCAACAATCTTACCTCTCCTGTGCCAGGGAAAATATAAACCAAGATTAAAAATAGTGCAAAAAGTAGAAACCTAGCATAAGGTGCATGGAGAAAAGAGCAGAAACAGTTCCAGTTTATTACTTCCCTCTACCACCAGGTGACTAATGTAGTAGGCTGCACAAGCTTTTTTTTATTAAAACCAGCATCATCAGAATGACTGCATTCTATTTTCCCCTACTTAAGTGAGATAAGGGCCACAAGAATGCAGTGAATTTGCTGTCATGAATGTGGAGCAACATCCTATTTTAGATGGCTTCAGAAATAAGATCCCAAGTGGAAAATGTCTAAGAATAATTTTCAGAAGAGTTGACTTGTCAGAAAATGCAGCTCAGGCTAGCCAGAACAGCAGGGAAACTGATGATGAGCTTGGTGAGCAGTTTTGTCAGAGTGAGACAAAACCAGTTTTCAATAAACAGAAGCATTAAGAAAATCCAACCATCTTAGCTAGCCCAAGCTTTGGATAAAAAAAAAAAAAAAAAAAAGGATCTGGAATCAATCCAAAAAGCAGTTTCTATGAGATGAGGTGGTCCCAACAGCATCCTGGGGAATGAACTATCCTCTGCTTACAGTTCTCTTATCTCAGGTTGATGTTGGAGCAGAAAAATCTCCACTCCTTTTCAGGTAACAATCTGACTATTCAGAATTTCCCAGCTAGTCTGCAGTCAGCTGGACTATTTGGAAGGAAACCAGGAGATGACATTCTCCTCTTAGGTTGGTGGGGACTCAGCACAGCTCCAAAGTGTGCTGAGGGACTCTCTTTGTCAAAACACAGCAATTTCCAGCCACAGCCAGAGTGGTGCCATCAGCAACTCCATCTGGGTAGTCACTAAAGACTGGTTTAGTTGTTAAAAGAAAATGATCTCCCAAAAGGTGAATTTCCATTTATTTGACAACCATCTGTGTAGTCTTTTGTCAGCCCTAAATCCAGAGACATCCTGCAGCACTCTCTGCTCTCCCCTAGATGTGATAATCTCTGCTCTTCTCAAAGGGTTGGGCCAGGTTTGCTCTGAGAATGTTGAAACAAATGCATAGTTCACAAAAATCTCATTTCATCCTATAAATACATCCTGCTGCTACTTTTTAAGAGCAGATTTCATGGCAAGCCAGGAAATAATGACCCACATCTTCAAATGCTGGGAAGATTAATCATCACGTGGGAGCATGGGAGGTAAAAACCTTTCTGTTCATCCTATTTGTTGTCCACAGGCTTTTTTGGTTTTGGTTTTTTTTTTCCTTTTGATTTTGCTCTGTTTTGGCCAAAGATAAAACACAGTCACACATTTTCATTACCTGCCTCAGAACCCTTATGATTTATGTCAAGCAATGCTCTGCTTTGGAGCTGCTGCCTGATCTGTCACTTCTGATAATAATTATGCCATGGGGTTAGTGATTCCAGCAGAGCTTCTGCAGTTTGCAGCTCTGGTGCTGAGTCTGAAGAGGATCATGCCCAAAGGGGATAGTTTTAGATGAGGATTAGTACATGAATTCTTCTGGGCTGATAGATAAGGGCTCCAATAATTTAGGACAGTGATCTCCAACTTGTGGTTTGGCAGACCCTTGGGGTTAATACACTGCTCTGTAGCAATCTATAAGAAAACACTGAAAAAAGCCCAACAAGTTGATAGAAACCATATGGAAATCTACAGAGGGGACATTTGTTTTTAGGAGACCAGAAGACAAAGAGTAAAACCCACTGGTTTATGGAGGCTGCAGAGAAACTTATCAAAATAGCTGCTACAGGACAAGCAGTCTTGGGTTTTTTTCAGCAAGAGATAAGAGTATAAGAAGCCTTTGGGCCAGATTATTAACTTGAGTTATTAGACCTAATGGCAACTGATAACTCCATGAGCCATGGAGGTCCCTGTGCCATCTCTCTACAGAAAGGATGAGTGACTGTCCAACATTGCTGTCTGAGACTGGATTATCTCTGACACCACGTAGGAAAACTGATAAACTCATTGGACCTTCAGCCCCTCTCTATTATTTTCCTCAGTGATACAGAGAGCCCCTAAACCTGCTGCAGAGACACTCCCCTGGCACAAGATAAATGAGGAGCCTGCACCATTACAAACAAGCACCTTCCCTGGCAAACAGATCTATCTTACAGAGGAAAAAAAAATTATACATTCCTGCTTCCCTTGGTGCCAAGCTCATATCCCTTAAACTCCAGTGCTTTCAAACTGGGCCATTATGAGCCAGGCCAAGAGAAATAAAAACACCTTAGAGCATTTGAATGGGATAACATAAATATTTCCATTATGGGGGGAAAAGAAGCACTTCCAAAGAGTTAGAAGTCATTTAAACCGTGTGCTGGGGTGAGATTGCAGCTTATGGTGCAATATATTGGTCATCCTCAGGTGACCACTGAGGCTCTTTTCAAATCATTTGTCAGCTGTACAGTAACTTACACTGGAGGTTAAAAGCCAAGTCAGTAGATGCCCTTTGGGCAATTATAAGATTAATACACAGCTTCCAGAGTATTTTATCAGATGTTACCAGGCTCTTCCTGTGGTGATCTGAAGCTGCCAGGTTATTGATTGGGACAAATGCCTCCTGTGTTTTGTGGGGATCCTGGTGCCTGGCAGGTTGAAGTCCCTCCCCAGAGACTTTGAAGGGAAGCAGAATTTAAACCTCTTTCAAAGAGTTCAATAGTGTGTAGGAAAAAAGAAAATAAAAGATAAGGGTAATGGGGCAGATGTTCCAGCAGCTAAATATATTTCTGTTCCCTGTAGAGGGGAGTAAAAGTTGCTGAAGTGCTTTGCTGTGCATTGCTTTGCCAGCTTATAGAATTACCCTTTTCTCTATCCAGACATTAACCAGTACAGGAAAACAGAGACACCCTGGAGTTCATGTTTCCAGAGTGGGAGTTCCAGTGTCAGATCATTAGTAGCCAGACAAGAAATATGAGTTAAGGTTTTAAATGATCATGGGAAGGCATAAGCTAAAGCCATAAAAGAAGAAGAAAGAATCTGCACTTTGCAGACAACCTGGTGTCACAGCCCCACTTAGCAGGTTATTTTTTTTTTTCCTTTGGAAAAATACCTTTTTTTAAAAAAAACCTAATTCTCAAGAATCCCCCCATAAGGCCAAATCCACCTCAGAACACTGCCTTCTTCCTGCTGCACACCACCCCATGCTTCCTCATAAACACTGAAATATGGAGGGAGTTCAGCATAACCCAGAATAACTTCTAAGTCACCTTCAGGGTGAAGTTCATCTGTCCCAACCTGAGGAACAGGTCTCTCCTAGCATGGCTCAGGTGAATCACTGTCTGCACTCTATTTCTAGGGAAGCTCTGCACCCAGCCATTGTGACTGACTTCAGAAACCACCAAATCCCAAACTGGTTTGGGCTGGAAGGGTCCTTAGAGATATAAAAACCCCTGCCAGGTATCAGGAGTGAGAGGAAGGAAGAAAATCAGGTGGTTACAGGGGAAGTGAGAGGTGAGGGGGTGAGTGTTTCAGGGAAGTGTCCAACCTGTCCTGGTTTCAGAAAGGAAACAACCCCCAGAGACTTTTGTCAAGACACAAAATGTGTGAGCTGTGGGGACACTGTGTCCTCCAGCCTGGCCCACGGGCTTCTGATAGGAGCTGCAATACCAACAGTCTGCAATACCAGTATCATAGCTGATACTGGCCAAGGTTTTGTGGCTCTTTTGTGACTCAGGACAATCTGAGTGTCCTTGGAGCTCAAGCCCCAGACTGCAAATGCTGTCTGGGATGTGGAATTAATCAGCAGAACCAGTGCTGAGGCCACATCCTTTCAAGTACCTTTGTAGGAGTTAGCTAGCACTGGAGGGAGGCTGTGATTGCT
Source organism: Calypte anna (assembly GCF_003957555.1). NCBI lineage: Eukaryota > Metazoa > Chordata > Aves > Apodiformes > Trochilidae > Calypte > Calypte anna. The sequence goes on from NC_044268.1 coordinate 1,842,960, forward strand.
CATTTTCTAGCTGCTTGGTAGGGGAAAAGCAATGTCACCTTACACTCATCTTGGAAGGTTGTTGCTTTGGGACTGATTCCATCTGTCAGGTGGTTTTTCCAGCCATGTCTCTGCCACCAGCCACTGAGGCCATGCTGGTCCTGAAGGGCAGCCTGTGGGCTGGGACTCCTCAGTCCTGTGGGATCAGAAGAGGAGCAGCATCCCATAGCATCTCAAACAAGGGCCAGGAAGAAGCCTGCAGAAGCCCAGGAAGCCTGCACATACTTGCTAAAGGCAAATTCAGCTCAGCCTGTAATGCTTCACTAACAGTCAGCTTCCAGAGCCTTTCCCACTACTTTCTCAGGGGCTCTCTCCCTTTCAGCCCAGAAAATCCTCCTGGCACTGGAGTCAGAAGCTGGGAGAGCTAAAAGAGGAGGAACTTCAGCCATCACATAGCCACTGCTGGATCAAACTTTTGAGGAGAGGGAACACTGTACTGGATAATAGCTGAGAAGGTCTCTAGGAAGTAGGAAATTGTCTTGTTTGCTTGGTTTTTTGCCCCCAAGTTTTAAAGTCTGTCTGTTTTTAAAGAGATCTGGTAACTGAGAAGTTTGGAGCTCAGCAGAGATATTACCAAGTGACATCTCTGAACCACTTTTCTGTATAAAATCAGACTGGATACTGAGCATGGGTTCTCCTGACTTCACAATCTATTGCACTTCTCACTGAACAGCCAGAAACCACCCTTTCAGCTATTGCATTACATTCTTGCTTCAGCACCTTCCTGAAATGGCTTTAAGAGGCTCCAAACCAGAGCTTGTCAAGGTAGCCAGCATTTAAAGGAAGTTTTATCACTCCCTGTTTCTATCTTTGCAGCCAGAGGCATGAGGCAGGGTAGGATTGGGTTCCCCTCGCCCCCGACTGAACATTTCCCACATTCTGGCCACACATCTCATCTCCTGGCTCCATCCCTCCTGGCTCAGCATGGGGTTCATCCCCAGGTTTGAAAGGAAGTTAATCCCTTGGAAGAATTGATTCAATGACATTTCACTGAAGGTGGCAGGAGCAGCAGAAGGGGAGAAGTGGGGACAATACAAGGGCAGGCCCACACCTGCTGCAGCCATCAGCCCCAATTTGCTGATCCTGGACCAGAGAGGGGATGACAAGTGGGATCACATTGTCCCAGCTGGGATGCAGAGGGGGCACAGGGACCCCCTGGGTTGAAGAATCTGTTCCCTGCTCTCAGAGGAGTCCCATCACCAGCTCACCTTCATGATCACACCGAGCTCAGCCACTCCACATGCTGCAGCCCATAAATCAGGGCTTGATGCAGAAGCTCTGGGCCAGCTCAGAGCCAACATCACGTGGCTGTGGCAGTCAGAGGAGCATCCAGAGCTCCCCATGGGCTATCAGTTAGCCAGATAAAACCCAAACATTTCATCTCTTCAGTTTTGCTCTGAGGAAGCACTCACTGCTTCCCAACTTGTTTGCAGCTGTCTCTCTCATCTGCTGCTGCTGTGGCAGGGAGGAAATCAAGAGATGTAATTTGGAGCTCAGCAGTATTGCACCTCCTCATGAAATCTGGTTAACGAGATGAGGGAATACATGGAACTGGAAAGATCTGCTCCAGCCTGGGCTGGCTCTGTCTTACCCCAGCCTCAAGAGACTGTGCTCTCATTTTGAGGACATAAAAAGCAGAACTGGGAAGGCACCGAGGATCAAGGGCAGTGGGAAGCACCTATGAAACAGGCAGCATGCTAGCCAAGTTTCTCCTGTCAGAGTTGTAAAATGCCTTGTACTCTCATCCCTGCCTGAAGTCCTTAACTTCAGCAGAAGCTTCTCCTGTTCTTCCATTGCATTCTACAGACTTGAGTCAGGTCAGCTCTCCATAAATGGGAGACCATGAAGAAGTAACCCAGACCCTGAGAGTCTTCCCCAAGGATGACCCCGACAACAGCAGCCAGCTGCAGGATCAGTGTTTTACCAACCTGAAAAAACAAGGCCCATCTTCTTATCACCCTTAAAAGCCATCACCTTCAGGTCTGTCCTCTTGCCAGCCACATGCAATCATATTTTGCTGATTTAGCTCTGACCCCCTGCCCAGCCCAAGAACATCTGTGGATGCATCCAAGCCTCAAACACAAACCTTGAGGAGCAAATCTGGCCCAACTGAAGAAACAAATCCCAGGCAGAGCAGCACAGACCCATTTCCCTGCCCACAGACATACCACTGGATGACAAATACTCCTAAAGACCTTGGGCTGTGGCTTCTGGGATTTATTTAATGACTCTGGGAGGGGAGAAGGTGGGTTCAGGGAAGCTGTGAGTCAATGGGCCCCACCTGTGGATTAAGGAAACCTTCCTGCTCAACCTGCTGCTGTTCAGCTGAAGGGAGGTGAGGCCAGGGGAGGACAGCTCTAACTCCTGCCTGGTCCTGAAGGTCAGAGCCAGAGTTTCTCCTGACTCCAGCTGGACCCATGGCTTTAATAAAGCTGTGCCAGAATGAACTGGATTGTCTGCTGGCTCATGCATCACCCACTAAATTATAGGTTCCTGTTATAGACTCTTTATTAAAAGGTGATTTCATGGGAGCCATAAGAAGGTGATTTTCAGATGTGAGCTGGATCTGCAGGTCCAACAGATTTTTTTTGCATCATTCTCAGTGCTTGTTAACCACCCACCTTCTCTCACTCTATTTTTTAACTCACATATAAAACCAACCTGATCTGGGAGTCACTGACAGATGATCCACCAGTTCCTGGAACAGTGTTTGCCAGCATCACCCTGATGACAACCACATCCAAACCCTGCAGGCTCCCTCCTTGAAGCTCTTTTCTTTTTCTGTGGCTCCAAAGCTTCCCTGGCCCTTCCTTACAACCAAATCAAAGCAGCCAAATAACTCTGACCCATTTTTCTTGGGTTTTAACATTATTTAGCTTTGGGCTGGGCCCCAGTGAACCACAGCCACTTGTCTGCACATCAGCTCTTATTTTGCAAAGGTCAAGAGATAAGTGATACTTGATATTTTTAAAGACTGCCTCGTTCCACTGTAATTTGCATGTTCTGCTCTGAAGATATCTCCTCCTTGAATCACAGCCACCTCTGGGGGGAAATGCAGGAAAGGATGACCCAGGAATGTACCACACAGCAGTGGGAAACAAAGGACATTTAAAGCAAATTTCTGCTATTACTGAACACGATAAGATCTCAGATACATACAGGCTCAGTTTAAGATCTGGTTACTATATCCATTTATTAAGCTCTTGTTCTTAACCTGAGCTTTCTGAGCGAGCCTGTGAACATGAGTTTCTACCATAAATTCAGTGAGATTGTAATAGATGTGCTGAGAGGAAGGCTATCTGCTGCTGCTTTTTTACATATAAAATCTTTCTGGCTGAGCAATTTTGACCTACTATTGATCCACATGATGCATATGATTCCTATAATTGAGATCAGAGGGAAAAAAAAAAAAAAAGCATTTCTATTTCTCCCAGCATGTTTGTTTCTTAGATTTGGCAGCTCTGTGTGTGCACTGATTGGGCTTTTTTTTTTTTTTTTTTATGATGATTGAGGTGAAGGAGTTTTTCCAGAGTGGAAAGCTAGTAAGTGCTTCACCCCAAAAGTCACCAAGGAGGCTCAGATGTCAGGGTAGTGGCTGGAAAATATCTATTTTTCCCCCTGCTCACCTTTTAAATGTCAAGCAGGTGCTGAAGTTGTTTTCTGGGGGTGACAAACAGGAATTTGGTAAGAATACAACACAAATAAGACTGACTCCAGTTTGTAATCTAACAAGCAGGGTCTTGCTGCTGCAGGCTCAGACATCTGCCCCTTCTCTTCCCACTTTTCCCTGATAAAAGCCAGAATTCACATCAGCTGAACTCACCAGAAAGTCTCTGCTTTCACAGGGGGTGACCAGGAGGCCCTGACTTGGATTAGAAAACCTTGCATGGAGTAAGGACTGCATGAGCAAGCCTGAAACTCTCCCTCCTCTCTGGGTGATGAAGCAAGGTAGCAGCTTCTGGGTTTAGACCTTTCTGTAGGCAGCATATTGATGGAGAAAGTGTTGTGTATACAGTTGTTTATTTGCAAAAAAGGTAAAAAAAAAAAATTCTATTAAAATCCTGCACCTCTGGGACTGTCTTTGAAAGGCATGTGATGTGACTCTAGGAGAGAAGTGATCAGCCTGTAATAATTTAGATGTTCTGGTTGCTATGGATACTTTCTTTTTTTTTTTTTTTTTTTTTTTTTTTTTTTTTTTTTTTTTAAAGTGAAGCATTCCATTATAATTTAAATTTCCAGTAAGAAAAAAAGGGAGCATATTAAAAGTAATAAAAAATGCCAGCAACATAACTGTTTTATTCTTTACTGTCAGTTTTACTTGTGCTGTGACAGTACAGAGAAGAGATAAAATTGCCACGTCTGAGGAGATTTACTACTTTTACACATTTTATTACATTAATTAGACCTGGGTCTCATACATAGGAGCTTGTGTGATCCGGGCAGTGGCCAAGTGACAGGCTGGGTGCAGGGATGGCACATGAAGATTCATGCTGCTGAGCAGGGGAAGGGAGGAGGGCTGCAGCTAAAACAAGACCTGACAAGCAGCAAATTTGGGGGCTGTTATGGCAAGATCTGGGTAGGGAGATGGAAACACAAAGGCAAGCCAAATAACTCCCTGCAAAGTCTCATCATCGAGGCTTTCGAAGCAAAAACTTTGCCTGGAGTGGTGTTTCCATGGGATTATTCACAGCTGAGACACAAACTGCCACTGGGATTTGCAGGGAGAGTGTTGGGAAAGCTCAGCCCTGGGACTGCTTTGCTCTTCCAGAGAGAGAGGAGCTTTTGCTGGAGAAGAAATTGCTGACAGAGATGGCTGGGAAGGTGAAAAAAAACCAAACCCCACAAGCTTTGGAGGCAGCAAGTGACTGATGTGGACCCAGGTTTGCAAAGTGGAAGTTTGGAAGGAGGGGAAGAAGGAAGGATCAGGCTGCCTGCTCAGAGACACAACAGCTCAGAGGTGCCCTTGGTGTGTTTGCTTCTGCTGCCTGAAACAGAGATGAGGAAAGTTTGGGGCAAACAAGGTGCTTGGGGAATAAACTGAAACCAAGGAAGGCAGCAGGGGTTTTGGTACTTAAATGTTGGGTTTCTCAGGGCATGGCTCTAAAGACATCTTTCAGGAAAGAGGAGGCAGCAGAATTACCTTCTTGTCCCACAGCCTGGTGTGGCTGGATGGTTTGTTTCAGCCATCACCAATAACATTGGTCCTTCCCTGTTCCCCTGGCCAGGACAGGAATCTTGGTCTGAGGTCTGTGGGCTTTAAACCAAGCTGTTAAAATCCTTGTTTCCCCCCCCCAACCCCTCACTTATCTTTTCCAAGCTGCAAGTAGCAACGGGGTGAGTGATAAATCACAGGAGTCAGCAGGGAGTTCAGAGCCCAAACCTGCCAGGGTTGATGTTTCACAATCTGCCTCTCCCAATGTTTTCTTTTGCAGGGAGAGGAGTGACCCCGAGGCCCTGCCGTGGCCACAGTGACATTGGTGATCATCCTGCCTGGCTCCTGGAAGGAAAAGAGAAGAGGAAGGCTGGAAGGTGGCATGAGCCCTGCACTGCTTTCCCCTGAGCTCCCAGGCTGGGTTTTGCTGGCACAGCCCCTTCTCTGCCACTCCCAAAAGCCCCCTCGAGTGTGCCCTGAGGGAGAAAGGATGAGCACAGGATTACCAAGGGACATCCCTGCTGAGAGCCAATGCCCACAGCTTTCCAGGGGGTTGATGCCCCAGGAGATGTTTGCTGCTGCCAGAGGTGAGTGGTGCCAGCTGGGTGCTGGGTGGGATAGAGAGCCCTGGGCTCCAGCTCCCTCCTGGAAAGGATCCCAGGGTGCTGGTTCACTTTCCCAGAGGAGCAGAGGGTTCCTTCAGCTCTGCTGGGAGTTGCTGCTGGAGAGCAAAAAGCAATTGTTGCTGACAAAGCTGAGAGCCCAGCAGAAAAGGGACAAAGTGGGTGTCCAGTGTGAGACAGCAGTGACAGTAAATGAACCAGCACTTGGTTGCTAATTACATTCCACCTGCACTGCCACCGTGCAAGTGCCTCTCACCTTCCCCTGCTTCCTACAGCTGCTTTCTGGCTCCAGCTCTCTGGCCCCTTTTCCACTTCCATCTCAGAAGACTTCCTCTTCCTGCAGCTTTTAATGACTTGACATCCCTTCTTTTTGTAAAGCCACTATTTCTTCTCTGCACCAAGAACCAGCTGGGGATGTTTGCTTTTAGCAGGGAAGAAAAATAACAACCAGCCCCCAGCAACCCACAAGACTCTTTCCCATTATCCCTCCCCTGGGGATTTGAGGAGAGGTGCTAAATAAATGAAGTAATGCAATATTAAGGCTCCCTTTGTCATAAACAGTATCCACTCACTCCTGATAAATTGCTTGCAGTCGGATGCTTGCTGCTAAAAGGACTTTTGAGCTGAGGGCTGTCAGCAGAGGCTCTGCTCCCTTGCATCTTGTTTGTGCTGGGTAATTTCACCAGTTTCAAGCCCTGTGGCCACTGGTCCAGGCTCCCACGTCCTCTTCATGCTCTGCTGGGGAAAGCTGCTGGGTAAAGCCCACCTTCCACCTGGCTTTGCTCCAGGTGTCCAACGGGGCTTGGGCTGCTCTGCAGGAAGAGCCACTCCAGATTTTGTTTTGCAACTGAGCAGGGGCACAGCAGGGGCACTGTTAACCCCCCAGTTTCCACTGATTTGATAAACTGAAGCCTCAGGTTTGTTTCAGGGAAAGCTGGAGCAGATGATCAGCAAGATTTCCTCTGAAGTGGGGTGTAAAAAAGGTAACTTCATCCATTTTTGGCACTGAAATGACAGAGTGTGCAGGAGGAGGTATTTTCACCCAGCGAAGGTGTTGGGCAGAATAACCCCATCACCCTTCCTTGTTCATGGGGACTGAGGGGGGGTGGCTGCACTGGCACCCAGCTCTGCAGCTCCCTAAGATGGAAACTTGAACAAAGGTCATTTTTGCTCACACTGCATCACTGCTCTGGTCTCACCCTGCAATATACTCTGGCAGAAGATTAAAAGCAGAAACACACCTACAAAACACCCCTTTCAGCACCCTTTGCTGACCTGTGGTGAGCTCCTCCAGCAAGTCCCTGCCCCAGGTCCTCATCCTCATCCAGCTGGATGAGGCTTTCAGCAAACTCTGCTTTTGCCACGGGGTTTCTCTGGTTCAGATCCCCTCGGCTCTGACAAGGACAAATCTCACCAGGGCTGGCAGTTTGCTGCTGCACACAGCTGTCACACACACCACGCTGCCATGTAAGAGCAGAGGAGAGCAATGCTCAACCAACACCCCCTCCATTCCTGCCCAGATCCATCCCCCCTCCATCCTGAGCCCAAACCCATTTGTGTTTGTCATGAGGATGGTTATTTCTCCCTTGCAGGGCAGCCCACAGCTCCTGGCACCCCGGGGCTGGCTATAAAAATCCATAATACAGCATTCAGGTGTTCAGATGAAATGTTGCTCTCTTTATTTGGACTTTAAATCTGGGTAACAGCAGCCCTGCAGCTCTCGTTCAGGCTTGGCACAAATTCATCAACTCTGTCAGTGCTCCAAATGGGAGGAAAGAAGTTCAGAGCTCAGGACCTACACTGAACACCACATCCTTAACAGCCCCTGAGCCCCCTTCCTTCCTCCCTCACACACAGCTCTCTGGGGTGAAGGAAATGGATGCTGAAAGTTCCTTCACCAGGACTTAAAAAAAAGGTCACATCAAAACTGAGACCAGTTTGTTCCTCAGCATCACCTCCAGTTATGCATGAAGGCACAGACTGCTGGTACTCAAGTACTGATATCTCAGGCATCCCCTCACACTGGAACAGCCAATTTGAACAAAAATTATGAACTTTTATTGAATTTGTTTGGTTAGTCTGATGCTGCAGGGAGAGAGGCATCTCTGCCAAGTCCCTTTGCTCTGCCTGCAGCCCAGCTCTGAGACCCCAAAGGGAGTGTGGAGCTGCTCACAGGTTAAATCTGTTTGTCAGCATCCCCAAATTAATTTCTCTGTGTGATTCCCAGACAAGCAGCCTGGTTAGTTGGTTGCTCCAACCCCACAGGCAGCCAAGGCAGGAATTGCAGGGGGAGGCCAAGTACACAAGGCAATGCTGGGCTCTCTGGGCTGTTTTTATTTAAAAGGCAGCTGTACAAATTAAACTCCCCTCAAGGGAGAAGTACTTTGCACAGCAACTCAGAAGCTCTATTAAGGGATTTTGGTTTTTGATGTTACCAGCACCACATTTACAGAATCACAGAATCATTCTGGTTGGAAAAGGCCTTCAAGATCAAGTCCAGTCATTAACCCAACTCTACCAACTCTTCAGCACCACATCTAACATGGCTTTTAAACACCCCCTGAGCAGCCTGGGCCAGTGTTTAGTAACCCTTGCAGTGAAGAACTTTCCTCTTAATATCCAAATAATGTCCAGAGAGGAGCCTGACTCCCTTTCATCCTGTCTCACCCTTACCTGGGGGCTCACCCAACCATGCATGGGCTCAGGCAGGGAGGGATTTACTGAGCTTGCTCTGGTGCTGGAGGCAAGGTGGCCCTCTCAGCATCCTGCATGGCCACATCCAGCCTTGGAAGCACTTCCTGGTGTCTATCTGTAGCCACCTCCCCACCTGGATGGGTCTGGAAAGAGTCTTCTGGGGGACACAAACCTCCTGCAGATGTTTCACTTGCTGCTGCACCAAGGGAGACAGAGAATTCAACCACTGAGAAATACAAAGGCATCTACATGGCAAAAAGGACCAGGATGATAACAGAAGTCACCTAGCACAGACACTCCAAAAAATGGTAGAAGTTTTATTTTCCTCAGTAAGAGATATTCTTTACAGCAGGAGGTTTTCTTAAAAAAAAACACCTATATACATACATATATAGTATTGTGCATTTCAGTAAATGCTCCTAGAGTCTCTAGAAAAGGAGAAAGGTCATTGTACAGAGAAATCCTCACAGTCCATTCCTGCAGCCCAAGCTCTTTCCTAGGAAGATCACCACTCCCTGGGGTTGGGACAAGGTGATTGTCACAACAATTTCCACAGTTTTGGTGTTGCTTATGCAATGGGTTCATTTCTCTACCATGTGTTTCTGTAGCACGGACAAACTTTGAATAATTATTTCAATTGAGAGAGACAGATGCTACAGGTTAAGATCAAATAAGTCATGGGCACAGTAGTTTCAAGATGTAAAACTGCTTTGAACACAATTTTGCAGGATAAACAGAGCATACATTTTAGTAAGAGACATGAGTCAGCTTCCCAAGTCCTGGATACCTTATCACAACAACAATTAGGGAAAAAAAAATCAAATCTAAGTTAGAGTCACTCAGCTGTTTCCTAATAAATTCTTACAGCTGACAAAGAGGCTTTCCTCTTTTTTTTTTTTTTTTTTTTTTCCTGCAAGCAGTTTTAAGAGAGTTATAAAGAGCTATCTGGGGAATGAATTAGTGTTTCAAAACCAAGTTACAAATCTATAAAACAGATTAGTATACTTCACATAAGGCCACTAACACTGCAAACTGTCAGTGTGACTATTTAGGATCATTAAACTTAATCTTTTAATTAGCATAAGCTTTATACCTCCATTACTTATTTTCAATTCCAGATGAAGACAGCTTCCCCAGCCCCACGGGAGCTGTGGCTGTCAGGGAGGGAAGAGGATGGGAGTGCTGCTGGAAGGGGCACCTCTGCCTAATTGAACATCCAGGTATTGGTCTTGCCTAATCCAATTCCCTTTGTCTATTGAGTGAGCAACAACCAAACAGTTTGGAGCCAGTCAAAAGGCATGCACAGCCAAATCCACTTAGCAGAGCTAAGAACACAGATCTATTGTGCTGCTGGCTTCACCCACCCTCTGACTTTCAACACACTTTAGCAAAACAAATTGTTGCTCCCTGGTGGTTTTGCTTCTAAAGCCAACAGTGCAACGGAGCCTTGGTTGTTTCCATCCCATCTGAAAGGGTGCACAGGAGCACTCAGCTTTGAAACAGACCTGCAGCATTGCCAGGTTGGGTTTGGTTTGGTTTTTCTCTTGGGTAAATGGCTTCTGAAGAGAAGTTAGAGGCACTGCTTACCTTGACAATTCGGACCATTGCTTTCAGTTCAAGTTTTAAAGTGCAAAACTTTTATAGAGTCTTTGGGTAAAAAAGTGTCAACTCCCATACAGAGCTGGCAGAGAAACAGCCAGGAAACTCAGGGGTGATTGACAACTGTGAGAGTATCACAGACATTCACAACAAAAGCAAGATCTCTGCTACCTCTTTGATTTTAACACTGTGAGCAGCTGCTGCAAATCTCCTCCCCTGGCCTAGGCAGGTGATGTGTTGTTCAAGGAACAGTGGATTAGTAACAGTTGTGCTTCCAATTGCATTTGCATCTGCAGACCTTTGTCTAGAAAAATATAGAGAGGCTTTGGTGTTGCAGTCTTTTCTCAGAGAGGAACAGGCACTGCTGAAGGTTCTTCCATGGTATATTGCTACCTAATGCTGTAGATGCTCTACACACCTGCCAATAATACGTGTAAACTGTAACAGCAATGAATAAATATGTTCAAGAGCATCTTGTGGTTTAGATAAAAGCAAGGTATAAAAATCCACGTTTAGATTTCTAAAGCTTTGGTCTAAACTGTGCTGTAACATCAGCTTGACTTGGTAAAGAGCCCTCAGAGGAATCCCTTGGGTACAGCACCTGGAACAGCATGATTCAGTCCATGGTTTTTTAGTGGTTATTTTCTTGTCAGCCCTTAGACCCATCTGACCTCAAAACATGAACAGATCATCCTTCTCTCCTGTGTTGGAATCTATTTTGTTCCAGTCTACAGGGGAGAGTGTTTCTGCACTCTGGATGTCTTGAGCTGTCAGCCCCGTGTCAAGGACGTGTGGGTTTGTTCTGGACTGAGCCAGTCTAAAAGGGGAGAAAAAGAGAATGTCAGAACCCAAATCTGGGCAGTTTGCAGCCTGGATGCTCAATGCATCCTTCATGCCAAACCCTCCCTGCAGTTCCACGTTCCCAAATCCTCCAATAGAATTAAATAATTCAGGAAGGGGAGAGCTGGCACAGTATTTGCAGCTCTTGTAAGTTCGTAGCAGCTTTGCTGCTGGTTTATCCTAACATTTCCCCTACAGGCACCCAGGGAATTTGCAGCCTGGACATCCCGTGTGTTAATGGCCTGGCAGAAAGGTGCCGGGGGCATCTTTAGCTGGGATCTTATCTCAGCACAAAGGCTCCTCTGCCTCACAGCACTGACTCAGTTTTCACTTTGCTGTGGCTGAACACTAAGCATGGGCTGGAGCTCACTGCCCACCACACTGCCCAGCTCCAGAGTTTAACTCTTTGGGTTCAGACACAGCAGGACCCAGCTGATGTTTAACAGCTCAGCTTAAAGGAACACAAACCTCAGCTCCTTCTTGATGTTTCAGGAACCCTGGCAAGGCCCAGGTTTGCTGTTTTTGTTAGTAAATACCTCTGCAAAAAGGTAACATGGTGGCATCCCAGGGCCAAAAAATTAACTCAGATATCTGGTGTTTCATCCAGAGCAGAGGCCTCAGACCAAACCAGCCACACATGTGGCTTTTAATGAGGAAGAAAAATGACCAGCAAGGAGGTTGCATCAGGAAGGCTCTCAGAAGCATCTGAGTCCAAATACTGAGTCACCAGGAGGCCAAGGGGGATGTGACAGCTCCTCAGCCAGCAATGCAAAACAAAAGATTGCAACCAACAACATCTGCTTCGTTCAACAGGGCAAGGAACAGGGGTGAGGAAAACAGGCAGCATGAAAAACTAAATCCAAGCAGCCCTTTTATCAAACACAACTTGGGACAGAGCTAGCATGGAAGTGGAAGCTGTAAATCATTCCTGAGAGCTAAACAAGGCCTGAAGGGCTGTTTCCTCAGGGCTGAGCAGCTTCTGTGCTGCTGCAAACCCTCTGGTGATGCTGAGTGGCTCTCAGGGAGGTGACAGAGCTGAGCTCAGCCCTGCTATGGCCCAACTCTCTCTTCCACAGAACTGTTGTGGTTGGAAAAGACCTTTAAGATCACTGAGTCCAACTATTAACTTAACAACCATCAACCTTTCAGTGCTTCCCAGCTGGAGGAGGAGGAGGCCTGGCAGCCTCTGCTGCCTGTAGCAGCTGCACCCAAGGCAGCTCTTTGCCCAAAGTGGGGCTTTTTGCACTGATCATGTCCACCAGAAGGTTGCCTGCATGGGGACAGCCAGGGAAATTTACCTGCAAGAAAAGTTTAACATTGCTGGATTGCTTGGTATGCAGGGAAGGGTTTTGTTTGGACTGGGAAGTGAAGGAAGCCAAATGGCTGCAAACTCTGAACATGCATGGTTTCAAAACTGGTGCATCAGAGTCACCTTGACACAGCCAGGAGCAGTGGAGCAGGGAGGCTGCCCTCAGGAGCTGCTGCTGGGTCAGGGACTGAGGGGAACAAGGTCCCAGGGTTAGCCCAAACCTCATAGAAGGGTGACAAAGAGTTTCCCATGCCAGAAGCTGGGACCAGCACCTCCACAGTTAGTAAGGGAGCTGGAAACAGGCAGGCTCAAACCACCCCAGCAGACAGGAGCAGACAGGCCAACTGCTTGGGGAATTAAATTCCCTATCACATACAGCCTCTCTCCATCCTTAAAAGGTTGTCAAAATATTTGGCTTATCAGCCAGCCTCAAACCTAGCTTTCAATTAACAGCCCAGGCACTGATGGGGCAGCTGCCTAGGTCAGATCATGGGGGCTGATGAGATGAAAAGCATTATTAAAAGGCAGTCACCAGTCAAGTCTCCAGGGCTGGTCCCTGGTGGCATGAACTTGTAAAGGGAGTTATTAGAATTACCTTGAAAAAGCCTCGTCGAGATCATCATCCATTTCCTTTGTTAAAGAGATAAAAAGAGAGAGAAGTAGTTGCTAAGAGAACACACTAAAGTGTGCTTAGAGATTCCTTTCAGCACTCCAGCACAGTAGACAAAAAATATATATACATATATTGACTTCCAAGTGCCTAAAGCAATGCTCCTCTGGCAGACTGCCTCCTGGGGCAGGTTTCATCTCACTCTGCACATGAAGCACAACTCTGGGGGGTCCAGGCTGGGGGATCCTGTGCTCCTCTCACAGCCCAGACATGGGGCAGGGGCTTGGATCTGCCCCACCAGCTGGACCACATCCCCCTCTGGGTTTAACCACAGCTCCTGCCATGAGAGTGGCACAGGCTGGGGGTTCCTGCCAAGATAAGTGACCAGGACAGAGCTTGGACCAGGACAGAGCTCACCAAGATGCTCCAGGCATCCCCTGGAGCTTTTCTGGATCAGAAACCTGGAAAGCAGCTCTGCACCAGCACAGGGGGAACCTACAGTGCTTGGAAGCAACTCTGGGATCCTTTCCCTCTGATCTGCTCTTAAGAATTCTCAGAGAAAGTAATTATTAAGAAAGGTTTCCCATGCAGGAAGACAGGCTCTGTGGGAGGGCTTTGCTATGGACAGGCTTGACTATACCCAAAACCTTGTGATACACTTACAGACATAATGTAATATGTAAAGTATGAGAACTCTGCAAGAAGGGAGGGATGGGAGACCACAGATAAGCCTCCAGGATTTGGTATGATTTAGAATTGATCTTCAGGTTTAACCTGAAAAGCCTCAGGCTAAGACCCTGCAGAGTCAAGAAACAGGCTCCAGGCAAAGGCCTTTTATCATTCAGTTCCTAGAAGTTTAGCAGGTGACTATTTCCAGAGAGGAAACACGTGGTGGGAATGAGGTCCACAAGGGCTTCAAAGATCAGCCCAGCCTTGCAATGAGGAGCTCCTTGACAGATGCATCCCCAGACACATGGGTTGGGTCCTTATTTTTCTATCAATGCCTGAAACAATGAAGCCAGATGACTGAGGCCATTCTAGAGAAGCCATCCACGTTCATGCAAGCCAGATACAGCCACAAACAAAATGAGGGGAAAATAAGAATAATAACAAACATAAATATAGCCTGAACAGTAAACAAAAGCCATCAACATAGTGATTTGTTCCCCTTGAACAGAGCAGTTAGGTGGTCTCTCAATTAAGTGACACACTGCTGAGGAATGCTGCTCCAGAATAAGTGACATTCAATTATCTGACAGCAGAGTTTCTCAGAGAGCCTCACAGCCTCACCCAGTTATTTACAGAGCCCCAAAAGGGCAGCAGTTACTCAAACACTGATCGATCATTTTGAGTAGGACACTGAGACCCAGCTCACTGGGGCATCTCTGAACCTTGCCTGAAGGGTTCAGCTGCCCCAGAGAGGTTCATCCAAAGCCCCACGATGTGACCCAGAACACAGAAAATGGAGAGGTCACCACAATGCCCCCAGCTTGGCAGAGCCCACGGTGCCCCAGGCACACACTTACCCACACCACGTTGTTATTTACAGAGGAGCTGGGGCCAAACATGCTGTTATCTAAGTGTGGGGGGGTCACAGTGCTGCTCAGGGGGGATTTGGCAGGATCTTCTAAATCCAGCAAGTTCCCCGTGGCTGCTGCTGTGAACAGAGCAGAGAGAGAGTGAGGCAGGGGAGGGGAAAACAGAGGTGACACAAAACAAAAGCCTTTTTGCAGTGATGCTTTCCCCTCAAGATGGGGATCAAAGGGTTCATCCAATTCCTTCAGGAGAGCCCCACATTGTAGCATGGAGAAGCCCAAATAATTCCTGATGCTCAGATCAGGTACCTGAAATCCCCTTGATAGGGACACAGGGAAGGATCAGCCAGCTCATCCCACCAGTGGAAGCTCCTTATGTTCAGACTGAGTCAGGATCAGCCTTGGAAAAGCTGACACATCCCACCCCAGGACATCCCAACCCCAGGACATCCATCCCAGCCCCAGAGTAGAAACACATCCCTGGCAATATCCTCAGCATCCTGGCATCAATTCCTGGGCCTGCACACGAGATGTTCCAGCCTGGAAGGATGCCCACATTAATGCTCTTTTCCTCTGTGCCAAATCCTCTTATCTCCGTGGCCAGCATGGCAGAGAGCTCAGCCTTTTGTCCCACTTCTCCCTGGTTACGTGTCTTGTGTTGCAGAGGAGCAGGGGACCCATGGGCAGGCACTGAATTCTGAGGGTTTTACTATTTGATTGTTTGCTTTAACATGCACCTCTCTTTCCTTAGGGAAGGCAGAGTGGCACCTGCACGTCCATCCCCTCCAGCTGGTGGGATGCAAAGTCTTTGGGGTCCAAGAGAAACCCAAAATCAAACTTGGGAAGTGTTTGCTCCTCATTGCTTTTCAAAGCCCTCCCAGGAGCCTGCACCATTCAGGGAAAAACACCCAGAGACCTCAGGCTGCTCCCCCCACTCCTGAGCCCCAACCCGGCCCTGCTGGGGGTGACTTACGTGTGTTGGGATGGGGGGAAACATCCAGGATGGGGCTGCTCATCCCTTCTCCTTCCAAGAGGGACCTTTCCCGCTTCTCCTTCTCTGCAAAAGAAGGTGACCCCATCACTGCCTGCAGCCTTTTGGGAGGAGGGATGGGGGGACAGCTGGGATGGGCCACCCCTGCCCACAGCAGCCCAAGGTCTGGCTGTGTTTTATGATCTCACAGAAGGTGAAAATCTCAATGGAGAGAAACCTGGAAGAAGCCTTAAATCATCCAAGAGCCTGGATCAACCTAAACAGCAGCCTGGAAGTGTGGAGGGCAAGGGGAAAAGGCACTTGGAAAACTGGAAAAAACCTGAAGTCATCCCTTGAACTTTCATGTGAAGACTGGGAAGAGGGGGAAAAAAAAGAACTCACCTTCCTTAGCTGCTTGCCATAACTCAAAGGCAATTTTGAAGGCCTGGGCTACAGTGAGGGTGACAGCTTGTGCCTGGAAAGACAGAGGTGAGGCAGCACTTTAATCCACGGGCCCTCAGGTTGACTTCAATCATTTGGAGTTTTTGCTTTGCAGATTCATGGTAACCTGGATCCAGCCATTCCTCTGCTCCACACACTCCCTGCCTGGCTGGGGAGGGGCTATCAAATATTGATGGAAGCAGAGATTTGCTCTGTGTAGGACACCACAGCTCCTTGCAGACACATCTTGGGAGGATGGAGAAGGCAGGACCAGGGCTGCCACAGGCACTGTGCTGACAGATGAGAAGAGCAGAGCCCCTCCTGGCCATGCAGCTCTTTCTGCACCCCAACCTGAGGCATGATCTAACCAAGTCCTGGACTCTTACAGGGGCTGGGCTGTGCATTCCCACCACACACCCACCCCAGAGAATCACCTGCCAGAACCACCAACATCCCAAGGGGAATCAGCACCTGGGCTGAGCCCTGGGCCACCAGGCTGTCAACCACTCCAGTGCCAGGGAGGGATGCACAGAGCTGTGGTTTGTGCCTCCCCAGCACCAAGCTGATGCAGGAAGATGCTCTGAGAGCAACAGACAACAGTCAAACACCACGAATTTGCAGCTCTGTCCAAGGGGCAGAGAGACCCCAGGGTCTCCTCTTGGCTGAGACCAGCAGTCTTGTGGCTTTTTTTTTTTTTTTTTCTAATTGGTTGGAAACAGAAGTGCTGAGGTACTAACAGTTCTTACCTCTGCTGTCAGAGTGGTTCCAAAGAATGTTTATCAATATGGTTATAGGTTCTTTATAAATATAAATATATATATAAAAAGCCTGGGTTTGCTTTGCAGCAGCAGCAGGAGCAGGGATATTCTCACCTTCAGTCTTTCTATTCCTCCCCAAGCTGAGAGCTTGAGCAGCATTAAAAAACCCCAGCACCTTAAATAGCCCGAGTTGCTGGAGATGTATAAATAGTGCCATAAATGCCAGTTTCATTAGGAGAAGGCAGAGCTCACCAGCAGTTTAAGTGCAGGGAGATAACGAGCCCCACTCAGCAGGGCTGACACCGCAGGAGCCCTCGGGCACCAATTTGTCAAACAAAGTTGCCAACTAAACAAACCCAAAATTAGGTCCGGATCCTACAGCCCCCTGTCTCACTGAGGATGGAGATGTGGAAACAGCTCAGCTGTCCCCCAAAAATCTCCTGCACAGGAGGGGTGAGGAGACCCAGGAAACCTCTCCAAGCTCATTTGAATGTCAGAGCTATTTCCATCTTTGATGGAAGTGCAAATGCTTTATGGCAAAAAACCTTAAATATGGTAATTAAGTATGAAACTCCTCACAGCTGTTTACAATTTAAGCTGTCACATCTGAATCAAGTTTAATAGACCCAACTACAGTTGAGAATTACCCAGGAACTGAAAATATGGACTAATTATATGCCCCTGTCTGGTAGCTGTGTCTACATTCAGGGACCCTGCCCTGGGGCAGGGACAGTCCCTGGCCTGGGAACAGGACATGACCAGCATGAGCTTGATGTGTTTTTAGAGACAAGCTAAAAAAACCCCAAAACATTTCTAGTTTCTTTGCCACAAAAGGCCTTGGAGAATTTTATTTTGGAGGGAGACACGCTGAGCTGATGTACCACTGAGATAATTCTTTTAGCACTGGAGAGATTTAAATTTTAATTTGCAAAGGGAGGTTTTATCTTCACCCTGCAAGGATGGGAGTGCACACGACAGAAAGGAGACAACTTGAAGCTTCCATTAGTCTCTCCCCAGAAAAAAAAAAAAGGGGGGGGAGAAGCACAGAATATTAACAGAGCTGTGGTAGGCACAGGGGTGCTCCTAAGGACCCAGGAATCACCATGCTGGGATGCACGGGGTGGGAGCAGCTCAGGTTTGGTTTCCTGAGGATTCAGGAGATCCTGTTCTCTGCTCAGGCCCTGCAACTGGGAGCAGGGGAAAGATTTCTCGGGGCAGAAGGATCTGAGCTGTCCCCATCTCCCTTCCTGCCATGGGGAGAGGGCTCAGCCCCAGCCATGGCTGCACTAAGACACCCCCAGGGCTCTCCTTGCCCCACACGCAGCTGGTGCCCAGTGACCTGCTCCTCTCCCTCAGCAGTGCTGGGTCCCTGCTCACCCCAAAGCACTGAACCAGCAGGAGAAAATCCCACAAGTTCAAAGCAAGACCAGAGACCATTTTCTATCTGCTGGTCTCTGCTCCAAGCCCATCCCTGGCACATAGCGGGATCCCTGCACTGCTCCTGTGGGGTGGCCATGGTTCCATCTGCAAAGACACCACTAAAAACTCCACGAGGAACTTGAGTGGCAAGAAATGGAAGGAAGGCAGGACGGGGAGCCCAACCTGCTGGCTGAATGCTTCCCCTCAACCAGGCAGCCCCCAGGCACCTCACTGCCACCTTCCCCTGAGACCATTCCAGATGCAGCGCTCAGACTGGCTCCAGGGAAGTGGATGCTGAGCAAAGAAGAGTCCCAGGAGCTGGGAACAGAACATGGCAAGGGGAATTCAGGTGATGGTGCAGGGCCAGGTCCTCTCCTCCCTGCCCCACACCTCAGGCAGAGAAGCTTTTACCTGCCAAGAGGATGATGGGCTGAATCCAGCCCGGAGCTGAGCCCACTGGAGAGTGATGTGCAGGCTCTGGAGGGTGGGTGCCCCCTAACTCCAGGCAGAGCTGTTGTCTCACCAGCACAGCCCCTCTCTGCTTTCCTCCTCCTACAGCCCCATCCCCATTTCTTCCTCTGGACTGACCATTTTCCGTTTGGGACAGAGGAAGGCATGGCACTCCAGGTTCTCATTGAGCTGGTTCTGGGCAATGTAGGCAAACACTTTATCGTGGATCTTGTCTGCTGTGCAGTAGGATATCCTGAAAGACAGAATGATAGGGGCTTGTCCAGGGCACTGCACCAAGGGAGAGCCACCAACCCCTCCTGTGAACTCTCAGCAAGCTCCTACCCCAGGATTTCCAGCTCCAGGGCCAAGCAGGGAAGGCAAAGGGAGCACAGGAGTTACCAGGATTTTGATGCAACTCCTTCCCGAAGCAGAGGAGTCGATGCTACTGGCTTGAGAGTAAGAGAAGCCCAGAGCAAATCCTGCAGCCAGGGCATGAACCAGAAGCATCAAACGCAGAGGCAGGAGAGAAGAGAAAATGTTTCACCTTGTGGGAAATGACAGGTTAGAGAGAAGGTAAAGACTCTGCAGAGTGCCAGCCTGGGACTATGCCTGACAAATGCTTTGCCTTCAGAAGAGACTCCGGAAGATTTTCCTTGGAGGATCAGCTCACAAGGAGAGAGAAGGACTTCTCTCTGGAGAAGACTGATCTTGAGGATCAAACCAAGGAAGGAAACTGATGCAGGGGCACCCAGGACAAGCCATCAGAAAGGCTGGAATTCAGGCTCTGAGATCTGCAGTAGCAGATGGATGGGATGCTCCAAGACCCCTGAGCACCCAGGGAGGAGGCTCAGCCTCCCCAGTGGAGCATCCCCAGGAGGACCACACCTGCCCCCCCCCCTCCAAAAACCCAAACAAAGCACTGGGAAGAGCAACAGGCTGACCCAGACACTGAGGGCTCAGCTTCCTCCTGCAGGGCACCAGGTCCCTCAGCATTGGCCACTGCCATCTCCCACGGGTCCATCCACACCAGGAGCTGCAGGACTGGGAGTCTCCTCTGAAGCCAGCAAGCACCAACTGGAGCAGCCCCAGAGGTTTAGTGCAAGGCAGGAGGGACTGGCAGCAGGCAAAGCCTCTTCCCTGGGCATGCAACAGATCAAACAGGTGTTAAAGACAGAGAAAAGAAGAAAAAAAAAAAAGTAGGACACTTTGGTCAAAGTTTTTCCACGGCCTCATGATACCCATTCAGCTCCCACTCTTGCTGCCCCCAAGAGTTTTCAGGGAAGGGACTTAAAAAAGCCACATTCAAAATTCATTTACACTGCATTAGTTTCTTGCTGGTGTGAGGACATGGCCTCTGCTCAGTGGCCTATATTTTGTTTTCCAGAACTGAGCTCTGCTCTGGATTAAAGAGCCACTGGGCAGCTCACTCCTTTCTTCCATTTTCCTTGCTCTTTTAATAATAGTGATGATGTCTGCAGAGACACGTGGCTCTTCCAGCAATCCCCAGCTCAATATTCACTGTCTTTTAATTTCCAGGGAAAGGATAACTCACCCACCTCTGAGCTGAGTCAGTTTACCACCCAAGTCCCTGGCAGTGGCACTTTCCTGCCTCAAGAGCTGACCTGGGGGGAGAGCTCTGAGCTGGCATCACCCCAGTGAGTAGAAAAGCCAAAGACTGCAGAGGGGTTGGAGAAAAGTCCTGGGAGTGCCAGCAGCACCCATCCATCCCCACATCACCAGCAGAGTTGGGATGTGCTCAGTCACCAGCACTGAGGGGATGCTGGTTCACAGGAGGAACAGCTTTGTGCTGCTGTTAAAGCATCTGGGCAGAACTTAAGGCAGGATCTAAAAACCTCATCCCCACGGCTCGTTTGCAGCAATCCTGATTTGGGAGTGACCACAGTGGCAGCTCTGTGCTCTGCTTTTTAGCAGGGGGGTTCTCCCCCAAAAAGAGGGATGAGGCTCAGCCCCCCTGCTTGCTCTGCACTGGAGGGAAGCAAGTAGGGGAGGTTAGGAGAGAGGACCCCAGCCCAGAGCTCCTCACCCCAGGGCTGGCAAAGCAGGAGAGGGCAGCAGGTGAAGGACAGAGTGTGGGGGATGCAGAGGGAGAAGGGATGGAACAGATGGGAAGGGCCAGATCTGAGCTGGGCTCCATCAGGCCTGCACCTGCCTCCAGCCTCTTGGGAAGAAACACTCAGCCAAGCCTGAGGAGCAGAATGGGGAAAATCCATCCTCATCCTCACCAAACTCAACAGCTGTCCCAGCCTGGCTCTTCTCAGAGCTGTCACCAGAGGTACAGAGCAGCCAGCCCTGGCTCTGGCACTTGTGTCCTCACCCTCTCAGAGATGCTCTGACCATCCTCAGGACTCTTCTCTTGCCATCACCCCGGGTGCTTTGCCCTTTCTGTGGCCAAACCCAGGCTTTAAAGCCACACGTGCCTGTGGAGAGCTCAGCTGTGGATCTGCTGATCCCACACACACAACAAACACCTCCAGGCTCATCTCATCTTCCCTTTCCTCGAGCCAGATACTTATTGCACCAGATATAAATTTACCTTCAATTTAACAGCCACCACCCTCCTTCCCCCACCACTGCTTTCCATCAAGAGGTGGTGGGCAGCGAGTTGTCAGCTCAGCCCAGGAGCCCAGAGCAGAGGAGGTGACCCCAGTGTCACATCCTGTACCCACCTGTATATGGAGATGTTCTCAATCAGCTCATTTGTTCCACTGTCATTTAACACGATTCCCCTGGGTGAGACTTTCAGAGTCACTTTCTGCAGCTTCTTTCCACTTGCTTTTGCCTTCAGAAGGAAAAGAGGAAGAGTCACAGGCTTTGTACACTGACACATCCAAAGGTGCTCGGGCAGAGCAGAGACTCCAGGTATGTGCTACCTAACAAACACATTAATAGTGCTCATTTGTACTAGAGAGGGAATTTATTACCAGGTGTGATAAGGGACTACTTAAAACTTTTCCTTCCCTGAAGCAGTGATTTTTGATGGCATTAACAAGGACACACACCAAGCACCCACCCCACACGCAGTACTTCCAGCCCAGCACCTCCACAAGGTGCTGCATCCCAGGTTTTTTTTTTCCTTGGAACAGTGGGGGGACACCAGCATGAACAGGGGAGAAGGATGTGGAGTTGTGCTGCCACACCCTGCCTGAGTGGCAAAGCAAAGCACCCCCTCAAGGGGACCAGCTTAAAAAAACAACACTTATGGGGGCCACTTTCATTTAGTAGCCTCGTGCCTACAGGTTTCATTTAAGCCTCCAAGTTTCCTTCACCTCACTGCCCATCTTCTCTCTCTCTCAAAACCCAAAACTAATAAAACCCACACAGCTAGCTGGTGGCAGACTGCAGACCTGGATCCTCAGCCCTGCTCCCTGGGGACCTCACTTGAGGCACATCCAGACCAGCTGGCAGTCAGTCCTGCCCCTCTGAGGATGGCCTCAGCCCTGGGGTTTGTATTTAAAGGCTCTCAGCTCAGTTGATCAGAGCAGACATGAAGGGCTCTGCCAGCAGCTCCTGTTTCATGCCAGCCCCCCCCTCCTGCCCAGCTCAGCACGTGCCAGGAAAGGCTCAGTCATTACCCAGTGCAGTTCACCACCACCCCATTGAGTTTTATGATGGTTAAACTGTACAGTTGGGTCTTTGCCTCATAAAATACCTTATAAAAGTATGATACTTTATAAAAGTAGTAAAGAAGTATTAATTTTTACTGGGAACTGGGTGAGCAGGGGCTCTGGGGAGCTGTGGTGCTAACGGGTGGCTGAAAATTGGTGCCTCTTGCATCTGAGGTTACAGTGGGGCAGCAGCTGGGATTTGGACCAAGCAGTCCTGCTCCTAACCCTCCAAATCCCAGGCAGGAAAACCCAGAGCTGCATTCCAGCTCTGGCTGCACTCCAAACACTGCCCCTGCCCTGGAAGAGGTGACACAGCCCATGTCACCAGGGCACAGAACCCTTCCACACCCAGGGTCACCCCAAGCTTATCAAGGGCATCCAGAGCTCAGACACCAAACACCAGCTCCCTGCAGCCTCTCCCTAACCCTGAGGCCTTCCCAGTGCTGCTGCTGCCTCCATCACCCCCTAGAGGGACAGCACTGCCTGCAGGACTGGCACTTCCCAGAGTCCCCAGTGACAGACTGGTTTGGGCAGCAGCAGGCAGTGCTCTGCTCCAGCAGGGACACTCACAGTAGCCACGATCCTTTTGACAGCAGCTGCAGAGAGCTCCTCGCCCTTGGGCTGCTCCACCAGAGTCATCCCCATGTACTTGAGGCTGAAGAGCATCCCCTCCAGCAGGGTCTCTCGGGTGTCTGTCCAGTTCTCTGGGAGCTCTAGAAAACAAGAAGAGGCTCTGAGATTCTCAAACAAACAGGGACCTGAGGGAAAGTCCTGAGGGAGGGTTTAAGATATGAGCAGGGGAATGGTTTAACTCCTGTCTGGACCCCCGTGTCTGAGCAGCTGGAAGCTCACAGTGCTGCCAGGGCTTTCACAAGGTGCTGGGAGAAGAGCCCTGGCTGCCAGAGGAGGTGACAGAACACTCAGGCCACACAGCAACCACGACCTCAGCCTCTGCAGCTCTCCAAGGCAGCAAGAACAAAATCCCCACATTTTTTCCATCAGCCACACCAAACAGTCCTGACCCTTTAAAATCCATCAGCTCCTCAGTTTAACCATGAGTGCCCAGGCCCATACCACCACCAAGGGGGATCCTGAGGACACAGGGGATGGCTCAGTGCTGCCCCAGGCATTGCCATGACCTTACCCTGTGCTGCCCATCACCCACCCAGGATAAGATGGGATTTGCTGGCAGCTAAACCCACGCATGGCTGCAGGGACCCAGGTGATGTGCTGCCACTTGCTAAATCAGTCACCAGCAACCCCGAGGAGCCCAATGCATGGGGAAAAACCTCAGTGAGGGCTCCACTCTACCCTGGAAGTCCCCATGGAATACTTCAGCCTCTTCCCTTCAGCGCTGGGGGTGGGTGGGAAGCAGGGTCCTAAATGCAGAGAGAAGTTTAGGACTACAATAAAAGCCAGGTGGGTATTTCTAACTGCACAGCAGCAGCAGAATTCCAGACAAGGAGGTGGCAACTCAGGATCTGCAGCTCTGGGGGGTGAGGAGGGTCCTGGGGGGTAAGGGGGGTTCCAGATAAGGAGGGTCCTGGGGGGCGAAGGGGGTCTTGGGGAGCAAGAGGGGTCCCAGATAAGG
This sequence comes from Calypte anna, assembly GCF_003957555.1. Classification (NCBI taxonomy): domain Eukaryota; kingdom Metazoa; phylum Chordata; class Aves; order Apodiformes; family Trochilidae; genus Calypte; species Calypte anna. The sequence goes on from NC_044268.1 coordinate 1,866,616, forward strand.
AGGGTCCTGGGGGGCAGAGGGGTTCCTGGAGGATAAGGGGGGTCTTAGGGGGTAAAGAGGGTCTTGCTGCTTTGAGCAGGAGGTAACAAAGCACAGTCCTCCCGAGGTCCCTCAGCCCTGGGGAGCGATGGGGCTCCCAGAGAGGACACACTGCAGCCCAAACACATCCCTGAATTCAGCAGGGCCAAATTCCACAGCTCCCTCTGCAACCTCTCTGGTGCTGGGAGGATGGGGCAGGGCTGTGGGGGAACAGAGATGTCCCGGGGGTGACCCCCTGGTGACTCAGCCTCCTGGGGAAGGCAGGATGGGAAAGGAGCCATAAACCCCAGCACCACTCCCAGTGCTGGGTGTGGGTGCCAAGCACTGAACCAGCTCAGCAGTGACTGGAGTCAAAGTGACAGCAGCTGAGTGGGAGAGGTCCCACGGGGGAAACAAGGGTTTGAAAGAGGGCAGGGGCTCCGTGCCCAAAAAAATCTGGAGAGGGAAAGGAAAAGCCAAGGACACACAGGATGGCACATGCAGCTCCTGTCTTGGCTAGAAACAGAGAGTGCCAAGGAAAAACTGGAATTTCTCCAAAGCCCAGGGTGCTGCCCCTGCCCTCCCATCCTTGGTGGCTGAAGCCAGGTGAGCACATCGGGGTGCAGGGTCTTTGCCACTGCCAGCCCCATGCTCCCTGCCCAGCCCAGCACTGCTCCCATACCCATGCTCAGGGTCTCACTGATGATGGGGACCCACTGAGCACCTCCCGCTGCCTGGGACGATGCTGGGGAGGCCCCAGGGCACTCCCAGCTCCCCCTGTCTGGGAAGGAAACGGGGAGGGGGGTTTTAAGTGCAGCCACTGAAGTGCTTCCAGAAGGGAAGAAGCATCCGAGGCAGCACCAGACCCTCCGTGCATCCTCCTCCCATCCTCACCCCCACCTCACCCACGCGCAGGGGGGGTCTGTCCCGGGGGGTGACAGTGATGCCCCCCAGGAGTGAAGGTCACCCCCCAGCAGGCTTAGAGGGCACCCTACATCTGCCCCAGAGCCCCCCCTGGCCAGCCGACCTCTCCGTGTCCCGCAGCTGCTGGCCGCTAATCCCAGAGCAAAGGGACAATGACACCGGGACAATCGCATCCGATTAACAAACCCAAGAAGTTTCAGCTTGGCTGCAGGTGGCAGGGGCTGCAGGCAGGGCAAGGCACCTCCCGCTGCGATGCTCGGGGCTCCGTAGCAGGGTGGGGGTCACCCGGCTGCTCCCCCCCTTTCCTGGTGACAGGGGGGATGCCTGGAAGGGACGGTGGCCGCTCGCCCAGGGGCCATCGATCCGATCGGGTGACGGAACCGGCGCTGGGACGAGGCCAGAAACCGCCCGCAGGGCTCCAGCCCTTGCCCCAGGTGGGGGGACCAGGAGAGCCCCCCACCCTCCCACCCCCCAAATGGAGGACAAGGACAGCCCCTGCTCCCCTTCCTACCCTACAGCTGCACGGGGGAAGGTGGGGGCAATGGGGGGGAGCAAAGAGAGGGGTTAACAGGAGGAATTACAAAAAGGGGTGCGAGAGAGAGGAGTAAAGGGGGTGCGGGGGGTGCACGGAGAAAAGGGGGAGGGAGAGCAGATAGGGTAAAGCGGGGGGGGGGGGAGCGGGGAGAGGAGCGTGGGAGGGAGAAAGGGGAGACTCAAGGAGTGAGAAAAGTGGGTGTAAGAGGTGTAAGAGGAGTGAGAAGCGGGACAAAGCCGGGAAGGAGGACAGGGGGTGCAGGACAAGGCGTGCAGGGGGGGAAACGGGGAGGGGGGGGCTGTGCAAGGGGCTGCTGGGGGGGGAGCAGGGCTGGGGGGGACAGGGGTCTCACTTTTGTGTCGGCCGCCGGCCCAGGAGGGTTTGTGGACGCTGGGGCTGCGCAGCAGGGCTCGTCCCGCCGACTTCAGGGCGTCCATCCCGCTGCCCCCTCCCCGCTCCCGGCCCCGCCGCAAACTTTCCTGCGGCGCCAGCGCTGACCGCGTCCGGGGGCGGGGCCCGTATGCAAATCAGGGGCATGACGTCACCAAAACCCACGCCCAATACACCACGGCCCCTCCCGTCGGGGATCCCGGGGGGGCTGCGGGACCCCCTCCCAGGCTGTGAACCCCCAGAGCCCTCTGGGGACCCCGAGACCGAGGAGAGACCTTGGGAGGGGGCTGGGGGGAAGGGGATGTCCCGGAAAGCTGCCAGACCCAAAATGGGGGGACACACACCACTGCCCCCCCGGGGGGTTCCCCCACTGGAGACCTGGGGACCCCCAGTGTCCCCAGAGCCACCCTACAAACACGTGCGGGTGGCAGCTCCCCCCTGCACACCGGGGGCCCATAGTCCCCACAGAGGTCCCACCTTTTCCATGGATGTCCCACCTTTCCCACAGGGGTTCCATCTTTCCCATGGAGGTCCCACGTTTTCCACGGGGGTCACAGCCTCCCCATGAAGGTCCCATCTTTTCCACAGAGGTCCCATCATTTCCATGGATGTCCCACCCTTCCCACGGGGGTCCCAAAACAACGTGTCCCAACCATCCTGCTTCAGCATCCTCAAGCAATACCAAAGAAGTTGCTGTTGATCCAGAGGTGTGGGGCTGCCCCCAGCCCGGGGTGGGATATTGGGATATTTTAATATCACGTTTGATAAGGGTCACCCTGAGCCCCTCTGTGTCACCACAGCTGCTTTGAACTCAGCCTGAATATAATTGTGTGGCAGATTAAGGCCCTCAAAAGCTTTCTGAAATTAAAAGGATAATAATGAGGAGGTTAAACCCCATCTTTCGGATTTGGAGAATAATGCCTCGCAAAGCCTATTAATTCACAGCAACATTTGGGTAATTGAAAATCCCCTTTTAGTTCAATGCTAACACTCCCCCTCTCACCTTTGTCACCGGAGTCACCAAACAGAAGTGATGGGGGCTGATTCCCCTTTACAGGACACTGAGTGGGTGGCTGAGGGTTTAGCAGAACCTCTCTTCCTAGAACCCAGCCTGCAACAGGACGGTGCCACTGGGACAGCCCCATTTGGGGTCTGGTTTGAGCCCCCAGCAGGGGGGAGTCAGGGACATGGACTGAAACTGGGAAGGAGAAACTTCCCTCGAGGGCTCTCCAGCCTGGAGAGGCTCTCTAGGGGCAGCAGCATACAGATATCAAAAAAACCTGGAAAACTGCTGCCTTGGGAACAAATCTAAACATCTGCATAGATCCTTGTCTGTGCAACAACTCACTTAAGCATCTGTGCTCACTTTAAGCATATGCTTAGATCTAGCTGACACCCAGGGTTTTAAGCACCTGCTCAAATGTTTCACTAAAGCACTGAGGAAGCTCAGCTCCCACACAGCAACATGCATTTAACCAGAGGGCTTCCTGCCTGCCAATATCTGATGAGTTAAAGCAAACACCTTTGCAATTAATTCATTGATAAAGCTGCCTCAGAAAGCCACCCAGCAAGTATCAGACACATCAGGGATTGATTTTCCTATTTCTGCATTTTGTACCACCAGGAGCTAAACAGATCCTGCCCCTGCTCAGGGTGGCTCAGGCAGCAACTTCTGCCCTCAAGTGCTGCTCTGCTGCTTCCTTCCCCTCCTTCCCTCTGGGGCAATTTCACAGGGAAATTACTCCCCATCATCCCTGCAGGAAAAAATCCACAGAGCTCCTCTTGCTGCCATCCTGCCCTGCTCCTGCACTGACCTTTCCAGCTCCGGGTGCACAGGATGCAATTCCTGTTTCCCTGGTGGTGATGGCAAAGGGAGTCAGATGCAGCCCTGTTCTTCCCAGCTGAGTTTTCCCACTGAATCCCAGCACTGGTGTGGATGTTCATCCTTTGCTTCCCAGGCTGAGCTGTCTCGGGTGGGTGTTGCATCCTGACAGCAGCAGAATGTGTTCCTTCAAATGTCACTGCTCAAGCTGGAGAGGGAAGGGCCATGAGAGCAGCCTGAGAGAGAGCAATCACCAAACCAAGGTCTCAAACGTGGCTGTGCCATCCAAATCAGCCTCCTGGAAAATCAGAATTCGAGTTTAAAATATCCCTGGAATGGTAAAAAACTACGGGTGGCATCTCCCCTTAGGAAGGCAGAGCACCAGGCAGCTCAGAATCCCTGCATCCCCAGGCTTTCCTCCCCACACAAGGAGTCCAGAGGCTGCTGCAGGCTGGGGCAGACAAAGTCAAATCTATTTATATCTGTCAGAGGCACAGCAGAGACGTTTTGGAAACCTTCTTGTTTTCCCAGTCCCTGTGAGCACTGGGTGGCCCTGACCCCCCCAGCCCTCAGTGCTCAGCCCATCACCCCCCATCCATCTCCCTGCTGATTGTCCTCTCTCCTGAGCAGCCACAGCTCTTCCTGCACATACTTCCTCAAGGTTATTTTCAGCTCTGCAGCATCACTGACACACACACAACTTTGTGTCTCCAATATTGCAGCTGCAGAGCTGCTCCTCACCCCTTTTCCTAACACCCAGCATCACCCCTTCTGTCCAGGAAACATAAAGAAACCCTCACCACTCTTCCTCCCCATCACAGCGTTTTCATCCATGAATCACAATGAAATAAATGCAGCTTTCCAGGGAAACTTCAGTGGTTTCTGTAATGCTGAGGTGTTTTCCCAGCTGGTGGGGCCACATCCTAGTGAGCCATCCCCAATTCCTTTAGAGCAACCTTCACAACACACACATGATCCCTTCGGAGGAAGATTCACAACACACACACAGCCCCAGCCCTAAGTTCAGTGCCAGTCCTGCTGCTTTTCTGCAAGGTTGGGGATTTGTTTGCTCTCTGTGTGGATTTATGAAATCTTCAGAGCTCTGCTTGTCCCCCCACCCAGCCAGGAGCACCTCCTGCTCTGGGCCTTTACCCCTTCACTCTACTTCATATTTACAGCAAAATGCATTTATAGCAAATCAGCAAATCTGGGGCTATTAAAAGGTGATCACTGATGGAAATCTGAGCTCCTTCCACTCTGTCAAATCCACCCGAGGTTTGCCTCCTGAGAAACTGGCACCTTTGCTGGGAAGGCCTGTGTTTAACCATCAAGGTGATAAAAGACCAATTGCTGACATTTGCTGCTGTTTTCCCTTCCTCTGGCATTTCATTAAGGAGAAAATAACAAGAGCAGCTACAAATGTGCTCTCATTCAGCCTGGTTGCCCATAACGTTGTGAGTTGCTCTCATTAATAAAACGGTTGCCAAGGGGTTCTCCAGGATGACAGAATTCCTCTGATTCCTCCCAGGGCCCTGCAGCAGCTTTGCAGACCCCTCCCCACCTTCAAAATTCACCTGAACTCACCCCACGTTGAGCTGTAACCAACCCAGACCTCAGCTCCTCACTTCCTTCATCAGTAAAACTCCTAATTTAGAGGAGTGCTTGGGACTGAAATTACCACAGTCATTAACACTCAGGTAATGAGTCAATTAACATGCTCGGGGATCTTTGGAGCAAAGGCATTACAGAAATGCTCAGTACCAAACACAGCAGAAATAAGGAGTTGTCTGTACCAGTCCCTGAACTGGAGCTGAGCTGGTTTGGAGCTCCACTTCATCATTGTGGTGCCACCCATCCCAAGGGCTCTTCAGAGGCTCCAGATGGGACCAGCTCCAGCATCTCCACAATGCCAGGACACCCAGGATCAGTGCTAGCTGGAAAACAGCACCAGACTGGAGATGGGAAACAAAACCTGACATGAAACACTGATTTAAGGTCTTAAAGGCAGCCTGGGGCTGAGTTTCTATCCTAGAGTTTTTGCTACATAAAGGAAGGGGTTTTAAACATCCTTACCAAGCTGCCTCCAGGCCTCAACGTGGAGTTTCCTCTCTTGGAGTGAGGGATTTTTGATTTCTCCCTCCTAAATTCCTGCTCTGATTGCTGCTGCACCTCACAACTGCACAACCAGGGCAAGCAAAGCCCCAGCTGCTCTCCTCTCCCTTTCAGCCCCCCCCAAACCTGGTGATGCCAAATTAACACACTAATTACCACAGCCCTTGCTAGCACCATCCTCACTTGCTCCTCCCTGAACACCATGACCTGGATTTTCAGGATTTTATGACCTCTTTTGAAGCCCTCTCTGGAGCTGCTCTCCCATGGCTGCATCACTGATAAAATCAGGCTGAGCACCAAGCACTGCTCCTGCTGATGGAAAACAGGCCCAGGGCAAGGAGTAAAGCAACTTAATTGCAATCAAAGGCTGTCAGCCCTGTCAGAAGTGGCTGAGCAGCTGATGGGCCAGAGCTGGGAGCTGAGCATGCAGCAGGAATAAACAGAGCAGTGTTTGGGAAGGCTGCAGCACAGGCACCACCTGCACAGCATCTTCCTTCCAGGGATGCTCAGTGCCAGACACAGCCTAGAAGATAGTTCAGGAAATCTCTTAATCCTGAGTAATTAGAGGCTGGCTTGAGTGCAGAAAACTTAACACCTCGTACCAAATCTCCTGTGTTGATTAGCTCAGCTCTGCAGATTCTTGGGTACCAAGAAATAAATCTCACTCTTTGGGGTCTGCAAACTTTTGGGGCTGGACAATGCACTGCACAGGCAACCCCCCAGCCCAGCTGCTCTCCAAAGAGCTCTTGTGTTCTGACAGCAAATTGTAAATGAGGGGGGAGCTGATGAGACAACCCCCTCCCTCCCTGCTCTGTGCCTGGCGGAGGCTGTAGGAGCCTTGTACGGCCCATCAAAGGCTCCTGTGAGCAGGGAGGAAGCTGAGCTGGGGAGCTGAGCACAGCAGGAGGGATGAGGGATGGAAAATCCACATCAGCACTGCTTGTCATCCAGGGAAATTGGAAGCTGAGTTTGTTCCCAGTGTTTGTGGTTTGTTCCCCTGCAGACTTTGTTTTTCTTCCCGTTGCAGACAGGCACCCAGCACACCATCCCCTGCTTCCCTGGGGCACCACAGCCCAGCCCTGCCTAAACTGCAGGAGCCGAGTGTGCTCCTGGACACTGGGAAGCAATCCTGAGCTGATGAGCAGTGGGCAAGGGAGCAGATATCCTGGGCATCCTCTCCAGCTCCATCCCATCAGTGCTTGAGAGCACCTTTGACACAGCCTGGAGTGGTCCCTTCCCCACTGCATTGCCACATCTCCAGGGTCCCATCTGCTCCTGCCCCCTCCCAAAGGACACCCCTCTGCTTTTGGAAGAGCTGAGGGATCCAGCACGATCCCAGGAAGGGCAACAGGGAGCTGGGCAAGGGAACTGGAAGGGCAACAGGGAGCTGGGCAGGGTGTGCTGCTTGGGCATCTTGGTGTTTGGGATAAATCCCCATAACGTGGAGGGGTCCCCAGCACAGCTCCTGGCACCAGCTCCAGCCCAAGTGACCCTGCAGATGTTGATCTGCCCTGAGGATCAGAGTCTGGCTCAAACCTTCCTCAGCAGCAGCACCAGAGAAGGATCCAACTCATCTTTGCTGCCTGGTTGGAACAAATGATCTGCTCTCAGTCTGTAACTAAGGAGAAAATGTCCTCTCCAGAGGGTGCCCCATACCTTGGAGGGGACACACTCCTTGGAGGGGTCTCTATCTTCTCCTTTTGACTTTGCACTCAGGCCAGGCATGGACCTGACATCACATTTTGCTTCCTGACCAAAGTGCCAAGATGCTCCCCAGCTCTGCGTGTGCAGCCAGAGCCTCCCACCACCTCCTCACACTCTCTGTTCTTCACCATTTGCTTGGCCAAAGTGATTTGCCAAAGGAGCAAAATCTAATTAATGAGCAGTTTAGTTCCCCAGGAAATGTCTTATTTCATGGTGAATTTATTATTCACCAAAAGAATTGGTCAGTTTTTATGCAGGTGGAGAGGAAGGGCTCTTCCTCATGCGACTTCTCCAGTGGCTTTGCCAGGTTGGAAGTTTTTAGGAGGCTAAACCTTGGGGCACAAATTCTTCTGGCATATTCCAAAGGTGTAGCTGAGAGGAAAAGTGAGCTCATGTTGATTTTAACTTCCCCAGTGTAAGGAGAGTGGGACCAGGTGCTCTTTTGAGGAGTTTAGCCACTAACTTGCTTTAATTCTTTTTATCACAAGGAGTTCAGTCCTCAGCTCAGGTTTGTGTTACATTGAATTAGTTTCCCTGACAGTGCTGGAGCTTTCAGATTGACACCACCAGAACTTCATTATATATTGTGGCAAAGATAAAAATACATCAGGGGGAAATATCAACTGTTAAGAGAAAATAACTGCAGTGCCCACACATTTAATGCATTCTGAAGAAACAGGGAAGAGAAATCACAGTACAGCAATGCTCAGTGTTCTGGGGCATCTGTTATCAGAGGATATCAAAGCATTTCACAAATCACTACTTATTTAAGCCTTGTCACATGCAGGCCACAGCAGAGAACAATGCTGGAAGCAGGGCATGAACCCAGGAAGCATCAGCAGAGACAAGGAAATATTTTAAGCTAAAGAGGTTTCCAAGGGGAAATGCTGTTTCACCCAGACTGAAACATGTTGCTGGAGCATGGCTGATGTCAAGAAAGTTTTTGACAGAACAATTCCAAAGCAATTCAGCATCAAAATGGGATCTTGTACAGTCAGTATGTGGGAGAGGGGGCTGGAGGTTTAATTTCTGCACTATGTGGAGTGTATATCCTGTGTAAATAGTTGTGGCTGACCTTAGCTAAATGTTTCTTTTCAGTCTGGCTAATTGCATGTTTCTGAGCATAACTATTCCAAGTATTTGTTTCCACTAGTTGGGGGAAGAGGCTGTGAATTTTCAACTTGATTGGAGAAAATAAACAGACTTTTCAATATCAGAATGTTTCTTGGAACTCCAGTAAATGCTCTTTGCTAACCTCCCCTCAAAGACCCACTGCACTTCTCTGCACTCCAGGCAGGAAAGGTTCTTTGTCCCTGTGAAGAGTGCAGAGCTGAATTAAGTTAAACCAGATCCTTTTTCCAGGATCTTGCATGCATGTGCTTACAGTTTGATCCCTTCAACTGCTGGGTTTGATTCCTTCAGGGACAAGTGGACCAGGGGTCTGCAGAGGAAGGGCTGGTGTGTAAGACACAGAAGGGCTTTTCCTGGAAAACAGATCCCATCATCAGCCACGACTTGTTTGTGCCCTCTGTCAAACCTCAACCATGCTGCCTGCTTCTCACCCTGGCAGTGCTTTTGCTTCTCAACCCCTGGTGGCTTCTGCTTGCTGGGATTGCAGCTCAGCTCTGGCTCCTCCTCTGCCAAAAAAGAAGCTCAGCAATCCCCATCAACCCTCCCTGCACCAGGCTCAGCACCCTGGGGGGGGTCTCTGGCTCTTCAGCCCCTGAGAATATTAGAGAATAAAAGCTCTCCAGAGGGATTTGGAAGCAGGTGGAAATCAGGCACCCAGAGCTGCCCCCCTGTGCCACAGAGCTCCTGAAATGCCATCCATGAAAGGTCCAAGCTTCTGGGTGGTCACATCCATCAGCAAGACAGAGGCACCCGACAGCCTGATTTTAATCCACCAGCACATGTCTGCTGGGGACCTCTGTGAGGCCAACATAAATCAGCCTGGATCTCTGGGAGGGAAAGTGATGTTGCTCTGATTTATGGTGGCTGAAAGCATCTCTCTTCCCTGGTCCTAGCAGGTGGTGAAAACTCAGAGTAATCAGCAACAAGGCTGATTATCACCTTGCCACAAAACCAACCTTCATGATTATTTGATTAAAGACAGAAAAGGCTGGGCAGAGAGGAGGGACAGAAGACAGGGGATATATTTCCAGATCTGCCTCTTACCTTCAAGGTGATCTTGCTTGAGTATCTTGAACTGCTCATTTTGCTTCTTGCTGTCAAGGCTTTGGTTATGAATGCACCAGGAGCAGGTTTCCAGGTTGGACTGAGCTAAAACATCAAACCAGTTCCCAAATGCAATCAAGGTTCACTCAGGTTTTCAGTGACTTCTGGGAACAAGAAAAAGAGAATGGTTATTTCAGAACAGTCTTTTCTTAGAGCTATTTAAGCTTTTAAAGCCTTTTAATTTATTCACCAGGAACAAAACAAAGAAGTCCATCTTGAGACAACTTTGAACTGTCTGGCTTAAAAAACAAAAAAACATCAAAAAAACTCAGACCCAAACCCAATCAAAAAAAACCCACATCCAGGCACCTAGAGTTCCCCACTCATGTCTTGGGAATGGTTTAGATACACCCCCCCACAACTGCACTGGGTCCCATGTCCTCCCCTTCAAGAGGCAAAACTTCCCCTAGAAAGTAGCCCCATTGCTGAGAACTTCTTAGGGAAGAGCCAGCAAAATCCAGTCCTTGATTTTTATGTATTTCCTTTGAAAAAGGTTTCATCCTCTCCCCATCCCCTAAAGGAAGCTCCTGGCAGATTCCATCCCCCTCATCTCGTGTCCTTTGCTGGTCTGGCAGCCCTGAGCAACCTCTCCCTGCCAGGCTGGAGCAGACCTGGATAAGGGAATTTATAACACAAAAGCCAAGGGAGTTAATTTGAACTGTGTGAAAAGCCATGACTGCCTCGTGTAATATTACCACTTAGCTCCATTTAATGTGTTCTTAATTACAACCATTTTTCAGTTTTCCTTAAGAAAACCCTGTGCTGCCTTTTGTCTCTGCCCAGCAGTGCTCTCTGTCCTCTCTCTCCTGTTGCAGCTTTGCATTTAAGATGCTGGTTCTCTATCTCCAAGTTGTTTTGCTGGGTTTTTTTGGTTTGGTTTTTTTTTTTCAGGGCCCTTCCTCCCCAGCTGCCTCAACACCTCCAGCACTGCATCACCCCTGGCAGGTTTTGCTATTGCTGGTCTTGCTTTACATTCACTTTGTACCAGAACATCAAATTTAAGGTGCAGAGAGGAACAAAAAGCTGTGTAGACGTAAAACACCAGATGGGTGCTGCCTTGCTGCTCTGGTTGGACAGATTTTGGAGCTAATAATAATTGTAAACATCTCTCTGCATCTTGTTTAATCCTTATAATCTCCTTACCCTCCAGTCCAGATTGTTTTCTTTGTGTGCTGAGATTGTTCCTTGTAGCTGGGGCATCTCTGCCAGACCTGCACACCCTGCAGTGAACCCAACCATCCAGACAAAGACTCCTTCAGGGATTTCTTTCCCAACAAAACATCCTTCAGCCTTCCCACGAAGAAGGGGCAGGCAAGGCTTGTGGCAGCTCAAAAGATGCCAGCGAGTTAAAAAAAGAAATAAACATTTCATGATGAGTACATCCAGAGAGCAGGGGTCATATTTTATTCTGGGATTCACTCTGTAGCTGCTGGAGTGCCCAGTTCTTGCAAGCCTTGTTGTTTTACACACAGCCCCTAGGGTTATGCTATCAGGTTACAAGTCTTCCCTTCTATTAAAACATGAGGTTTCTGGATTTTTGTGGTTGCAAATACAAAGAACAGAAGTTCAAAAATCCAGAGAGCAAGCAGAGAAATTGGACTTTTTTTTTTTTTTTTTTTTAAAAAAAAAAAGTCTTTAGACTCAGGGGAGGAGCTGACTCTGGGGTTTTTGAGCTTTTAATAGTAATGCTGGAATCTGCTCACATGGCTGATGAGCTTGGCCCTCCCAGGGCTGACTGCTTGGGTCTCTGTTGACTGCAAAGGGAAGGGCACACACTGACCACTCAAAAAAGTCACTGAAAGCTTTTCTGAAAACCAGTCTTGGCTTTGCTGGGTGTTGCAAAGCAAAATTATTTTCCCATTTTAAGTGGTTCGAGATCCTTGTGGGAGAGGTGCAGCACACAAGGTCACAACAATTCTCTCTTCTCTCACCTTCAAGCAGAGGCAGAGCTGGGAGGTGGCACCGTGGGCTCAGCCAGCAACCAATCCCCCCCCTCTGCATCCAGAGTGCAGCAACAGGGGCAGCAGCAACTTGACCAAAAGAGACTCCTTCAACCTGGGAGACAAAGAGATCATATCCAATTACTGAAGGATGAAGCTGGATAAACTTAACTTAGAATAGATTAAGGGGTTTTTTGGTTCTGTTTCTTTTTTTTGTCGGTTTTGTTGTTTTAGAGCATGAGGATAATTGGCAATTGGAGCAATTTATCAAGAATTGGGTTAGATCTCCTAACAGTGGAAAAACTTAAGCTAAGCCTGGATGTCTTGCTGAAAGGAAGAATTAAGTCCTGTGGCTCCTACTGCTCAGGAATTCAGAGTGGCAATTCCAGCCTTCCCCTCTGACCTTTCCTTTGCTGAACTGGCTGCCTGCTGGGTTTTGGATTGTTTCGTGCCAGGTGCAGCTGATAAATCAGATTGTTCTGAATCCAGCTTCCTTTTCCTGCAGTTGCTGGGCTCCTGACCATATGGCAGAGCCACACACCCACCCGTGCCCCTGAACTGCTCCTCCAAAGGCTGCTGCATCATCTTTACACCCTGTGCCTCAGCCAGCACTGATTCATCCTCTGCCTGGATGCTGAATCTCACTCTGCTCTCACTTGTATTGAAGCAATTGCATTTCTCTGGATATCTCTCTGCTTTGAACCCTGCTGGGAGGTAAACAAAACCAGAATATGGGTATTGATAATTTTATGTTAACAACTTAAAAGGAACATCACTGTCCTTGAGCAAAGACAGAAGATCTTAGAATAACATTCCCCCCCCCAGGGTGGGGATTAACAGGTTTCTCCTAAGTATCCTTGGCACAGAGTGGTCCCTGTTCTGTCCCAAATGATGGGACATGATGGGACAAATGTCCCAGGTGGGCTCTGGACCCTCCCCTCCAGCAGTAACCCCAAAGGAAGCCAGTGGGGAACTGGTCCCCACTGCTGCTTTTAGCTCTGCCACCACACCAGGACATCAGTCACTCTGCCTGAGTCCCCTCCTGGGGCTAAACCTGACTCCCTGCAGCCCTGGGGACTCCACCACCCTGGGACAGGTTCTGGAGACCCCAGCCCCATTTTCCCAAGGCTCTTCTCCTCCACACCCTTTGTTCATGCTACTGGTGAACAGCAACTGGGGAAATCTGGAGCATCCCAGAGTGGGGAGATGAAGAGAGAGGAGAGTGAAAGTATGGCAGCACAGTCCCAGGAAAAAGAGGTCAAAGCACCTGCAAAAGAGGCAACACATGGCTTTGCTTCCCTTCTCAGCCCTGCAAACTGCTGTGTAAGAGAACAGCCTCCTTTATTTGGAAATGCTACTGGAAAATTGGCCCCAATGGTGTTCTGAAAGCTCAGGGCTTGGCTACAAGCAGGAGCATCAACAGAGATTGCTGGGATTCCTGGATGGATGGAAAAAGTGTTTGTTTCTGCCAAAGCATTTTCTCTGTGCTCTCTGCATTAATCCTGTCACAAGTAGCAGTGAGACAAGAGGGGAACATGTTTGGGGGGGGGCTGGCAAAGCTGCAGGGGGGGTTTGTTCCCTCTCCAGCCTCACTCCTCTGCTTCACTGTTTGCATCTGCACATTGTCTGATGCTGCTGCCAAAAGGGAAACCCAAAATTCATGGCCAAGGGGATGAGTTGCAGTGGCAGAGAAGTTGTTTTGTATCTGCAGCAAGCAGCTGTACCAGGCTCTGGGCTTTCTCTGTCTGGTACATCAGAGGCTCAGAGCTGTTTGTGAGCTGCCTGGAGGGGCTGGGGGAGTTACCCTGGCAGAGGTGTAAAGGTGCTCAGTGCAGGATGGGTGGGATTGGACAGGAAAGGGGCAGAACCCAAGAGAGGCACCAGCAAGAGGCTGTCCAAGCCCTTTTTAGCAGTTTCAGCAGCTTACCAGCACTTGCCAGCTGTGGTGTTAGCAGCTGGTTCTACCTGGCAGAGCAGAATAATCCCCTGCACATCTGCTGGCACTTGAAGCTCCTCTGGAAGCATCCTCCCTTCTAACACACAGCTGGAAGGAAGAGAGAGGCTGCAAGGTAGTGATGGGGTAAGTCCTAGATGCAGGTCTCCAGCTGCCTGTAGAGATGCAGGAGGAGTAGAGAGACACAGAGCCTGCCCCAAAAGGCTCCCAGTCTAATCCTGAGATGCAATCATGACAAATAAATGATAAAGTGATGAAGAAAAGACATTAAAAAGATGAGGGAAGACCAAAGGGGACAGCAGCAACCCTGCCAAGCTGCTCAGCCTGATGCAAGCTCCTTTTGACAATTCAATTATAAAGCAATACTAATTACTGAGGTGATGGTATTTAGCACCAAGGCAGAGGGGCACTACAAGAAAGGGATATTGATGGGGGAAGGTGGCAGCAAGAGTGCTTCTTGCTCAGAGAAATGCCAAACTGCATCAAGGGAGCACTGAAAAGGAGCCAGGATCTGGGGTGGAGTGTGTTGGGGAACAGTAACGTTGGCTGACAGCTCAGCAAGGGAAGGATAATGAATGTGAGAGTTGTCTGAAACCCAGGCTGATCTGACACAGGCAGAAGGCAATTAACCAGGAGAGGGTTTCAGATCCAGGCTGGTCTGGATGCCTCTCTGCTGTCAGCCTTTGGAAAGCCTGCAGCTGGGCATTTGCACTTCTCTCCAGTCTGGTGCTCCTAACTGAGTGCTGTTAGCACAAAGTGGGCAGGGACCAAACCCAAAGCTTGGACATGGCAGAAAAGAGCCAAGGGGCTTGTGCTTGGTCAGATGTGAGCCACTAAAGGGTTAAAGTCACTCCCGTGTGCTTCAGCTCTCTGCAACATCCTTAACTGCCTTCCCTGAAAACAGGGTCACCAACATGCTCACTTTCACTAATTCCATATTTAAAACACAGCTTCTCAATCAAAGAGATGCTATTATCCACAAAGCAGCTTAAATTGTCCCTTAGATTTAAATACAGCCTGTTGCATAAAACATCTTTTTATCAATTTCACTTAGGGCTGAGAAGCACTCCCCCGTGCACATCCTTTTAAATAACATCAACTAGGAGCTTCACAGAGCCCTTAAGTGCATTCCTCTGGGAAGTAAATACCCTGAAGGGAACCTTTTGTCATTGTTCCTTCTCTCCAGTCGCTGAGGAGAGGTTGTGCTGAAAAGCCTGGGCTCCTATTGCATCACGTTTTGGGAACAGTGCTCTGTGTGCAGTTTCCAGGAGGTGGGTGGGGGGTGCCAGGCTGGAAGAAACATCCTCAGCTTCTGTGCAGGGAGAAACATCCTCAGGTTCTGTGCAGGGCATGAGGAAGATTTTGTTTTCCCTCCAGCCCACTGTCAGCTCAGGGAGAAATCCATGTTTAGTTTGTGCCTGGTATAAGTGAGGAGAAATTGAGACCATCATCCTGGTGAGGACAGACTCTTCTTTCTCCAAGGATGGTTCCAGCAGGGGCACAGGGAGTAACCACGACAGCCCCTGCTGCCCATTCTTGGCAAATCAAATAAATCCCAGAGCTCCCCTGGAGCTCTGTGCTCCAGTCACTGGGGCTCTGCAGCTGCTGTGTTACTCAGCAGACACCAAGAGGCACAAGAAAGTTTTGAGGTTTGGGGAATCACGTAGGAATCAGTGGAATGTAGCACTCCAGGGGACCAAAGGAAGAAGAAAAATTAATTTTGTCAAGTTTTCTAAGGGGAACAGGCTGGAAGCAGTGTCACCTTGTGAGCTCCTCTGGCATTTGGAGAACTTTGGTTCATTTTGGCTCCTGCAGATGGGCTCAGTGGATGACAATTGTTCAGAATGCTGGTCCTCTGTGTTTTAGCTTCTCCATCTGCCAAAAGAAGAGCACAAGACAAATGAACTGATGAAGAATGCTGCATAAGAGAGAGATTATGTGGTTAATTAACAATGGCAACAGTTCAAGCTACAGGCTTTCAGATTTTCTCCCAGGCCATAGCACTCTCCTCCCTGCATGCTGGAGGGTTGGGTGAGGAGCAAGCCCCAAACCTCCTGGTGCCAGCAGCTCAGTGCTGGAGCTGTCTTCCCATGGATCATTCCCAGCCTGGCTCTGGGAGCAGACTCAATTACAGCATCACAGGCACTGCCAGCAACTGGGAACCAGACAGAAAAGGCACTGACTGCTCAGGCTGTTAAAAATTGCTTGCTGCTGGCACTGCAAACTTGGATGGCATCTGGACACTGAGCTGGACTTCTCAGCAGCTGCCATGCATTAAGGTTGGAGATGGGAGGGAGAGGAAATAAAGGAATCTTTTTTTAAACTCCACAAATCCAAACCACAAAATCTCCCAAACCAACAAGCCCCCCCCAAGCCTCATATTTCCATCAGAAATGTATTGAAAAATCAGTATTGCCTGCTGTTTAGTTAAATGGCTCCTGTCTTGTCATCAGCTGCTAGAATTTGGTTTATCAGAAGAACTGGGCATCTGTAGAACAATTGCTCTCATATTAATACCCATGGGCTCCCTGCCAAGGAAAGCTGTTCTCTCCATTAATTTTTGACCATCTGTGCCCTCTTTGATGCTTTGGTCTTTTTTTTCCCCTTCCCTTTCCTGAGCTTCAGGCTGACACTTTCTATGATTTGATTATTTACACTCTAGGTTTAGGAGGTCACCATCTTCATCACTCTGGGAGAAGGCTTTTCACCCCAGAGTCTCCAGGCCCAGCTGCCAAAGCATTAATATTGCTTGTGCAGAGGTGCTGGGGGCTTTTAAGTCTCCCTGCAGTGGATGGGATGTGCCAGGCAGGGACCAGACACCCAGGAACACTGCGAGACTCAGCTGCTGAGCCCACTTACCACAGCCCACGTGCCAGGGACTCCTTGAAACCCTCCTGCCAACCAGCCAGCCACTGATGCAAATGAAATGTGTTTGCAGCTCCAGTCCAGCAAGAAGTGCAAAGATATTTTCTGGGTGAAGAAGAGAGAAATCCTGAAGAAATCCATTCCCTATTCTTTTTTTTTCTCCTTTGTGTCAGGGAATTTCAAAGCCTCTGTGCCTCTTCCTCTGGTTTTGGCACATCCAAGGCCACCTGCCACCCTCCTCTTTAAATCAGCATCCCTGTTAGCATGGCAGAGGTGCAGAGTCAACACAGCAGGAGGATAAACCAGACAGATTGGGGTTAGAACCAGCCACAGTGGCTAAGTGGACTGACGGATGCTTTTAATAACCACAAATGCTATTCTTGGTGCTGATGATTTAGCAGTTATCATAAGATACAGAGGGAATTAAAATGAATTGAAGGAAAGTACTTACTTTTCATCTATGCCTGCCTGCTGCCTGCTGGCTTGGCTCTGGCTTACGCTGTTACTGTTGGGGAGATATTGCTGCCTTTCAGCAAAGAATCAAAATCCACAACTCCTTGGTTTAGCAGCTGGGAGAGCTCAGGCTCCCTTCTGCACGTGGTCATCCAAGGTGACTGGAAAACACTGCAAGGTTTTAGACTTTGAGTTTGTTTTGGCCTAGAATAAAACCTCCTTGTCTCAGCAGCAAACAGCACAAAACTCAGGCTGAGCTAAGTTAGTAGTTGCTTGGTTAAAAAGCCTTTTTTTGTTTTGGTTTGTTTTGTTTTTAACTCGATTTGAACACTTGTGCATTTTCCAAACACCCGCTGGGCTGCAGTTTTCCTTTTCAGCCCAAGACAGCTTTTAAGGCTGGTCAGGAATGGTGTAGTAGCCCCTCTCCAGGTGTAAAAAAACACCTGCACAAGGACACAAACCAAGGACACAATTCCTTATGCAAGCAGGAACAATCTGGGAGGCAGAGCCCCAGCTCCCTGATCTCAGCCTTCCAGGAAATCCATTTCTGTTCTTGCCCTGGGCACTGCAGGAACATCCCTCAGGCAGCTGACAGGGCAAGGGTTTTATGTGTGTGTGGTACTACAGCAAAGACAGCCCCAAAAAACGAGGCAAGGGCCACAGACTCAAGAAATCAGGCAATTGCAAGAGAACAAATGGGATGAGAGTAACTGCAGGAGCAAAATAAGCAGAGCTCTGAAGGCAGAAATAAGTTCATGTTACAGGACAAGTGCAGCCAGGAGAGGACAAAGGTTGCTCCTCTGCAATTAACACCCCCAAGCATGCAGGATACTGAATTGGAGGTGATCACATTTCAGAGGCTCAGTAAACCCATCAGCTGATGCCTCTCAGTGGTGCCTGAGCTGGCCAGGACCCACGTGCAAGGTGACACAACTCTGGTGGTGGGGACCAAGGACCAAGATGCCACTCAGCAAGAGTAGAACCTGCCTGCCAGTGGCCAGGGGGCTTGGCTTGCAGATGGCACCACACAACCTGTCCAACCCTGTTGCCTTCAGGTGTGTGCCTGTAGCCTGCAGATGGGGCTGTCTGAGGGCAGACACAGCAGGACCTGGCTACAACTGACTGTGGCCTTTGCTTTACCAGCACTGCCCAGCATGCACTAAGATGACAAGCTCCTGGGGCAAGCCAGGCAACAAAAGGTTCATTAAAATAAGGCAGGTTAAAAGGTCACCTTTTTGCTTTGCATAAGATGACTGAAAGGGGCAGGGAGAACTCCAGCTTCCAGGCATTTACTATTGTGCTTTTCATTGCTCTCTAATAATTTGAATTTTTGCATTCATTAAGTCAGCATTAACAATTCCCAGCATTACCATTTGCCTCATTTCCTCTCTCATACAAGATCTCAATTTATCCCAACCAAACCCTCAGAGACAGCTTAATGTGTCCCTACCCTCATCCTCTTCAACATTTAACTCTTCTCCTGGTACACCCCAAACCTCCCAAGGAGCAGGAGTCACAAGACTGACCAAGCCTGTGGATCCCCAGCCCTTCCACCTCTGGATGGGGAAGGCACAGCCTGTTGCCCCCTTCTCCAGCCCACCTTTGCCTCTTGGGTCACCTTCTCCACCTGTGCCTTTTCCCCCTGGCTTAGGGATGAAGTTGATCTCCCAGCTGTAATGAACAGGAGTCAAGTTTGGCACAGCTTATGGGCACAGCCCCATCTCCCCTCCACTGGGATATTTTGCCATTGTCTGTTTTGAAAGAGAAGGGAAATTGTGTTTAGAACATTGAAAGAATCTTAAAAACGAGGTGACATTGCTGCTGGTGGTGCTTCCATGGCAACCTGCATTTGTTTCTCAGAGCTGTTTCATAATAATTAATACACCACTTCCATTCACGTGGCCCATGTTCAGAGTGCACAGCACAGCCCCCACTGGGACATTCCTGGGTCACATGAAATATTTATACCCAAAGACTCAAAGAAAGAACTTTTCTGGTGTCTTCTGGCCACGGAGACAAAGCAGTGACACACAGACACCCCAGGACCCCTTTGCCAGCTCAGCCAGCAGCAGCACATTTGCTGACAGCAGCTGGGCAGAGCCTGCAATGACATCCCTCCCATGCAGTGACAGGGTGGCCAAAGAAGCCCTGGTCCTGCTGAGGACACCAGAACAAGGCAGGGTTTGTGCCCCAGTCACACCAACACACCCAGGCCTCTTTCTCCCTGCCAGAACAAGCTGCCTTACCTTGCCACACTGCACTGGTGTGTCTGGATGTGGCCAGGAGTGAGTGGATTCAGGGAAAACTCCACCAGCAAAATCCTGGGGCACAGAGAACTCACAGATCTGGCATCCCCCTCTCTCCTGCAGGCCCTGGCAGAATGCTCAGCTGGATGGGGAGGGCGTGGGGGAGAAGTGGATCAGACAGGCAGATGCCTGCTGTAGTGAAAAAGATTAAAAAAAGAAAAAAGTGAAAAGACAAAGCTGCCAAAGATGCCTGGGGATGTGCTGCCTCTGGGCTGCCATCCTGCCACATCCCCCATGGGAAGAAGCAGGGTCCCAGCTGGCAGCACCTGGAGAAGGATTGCCAAAGAAAATTCAGGTGCTGCAGGCTGGGGCTTGGGAAGATTTTGGTAGGATCTGCCAGCCTTAGCTCCAAGCAAGAAGCCAAAGGGTTTTCCTGCTCCTCAACTCCAGCCTTTCCAGGGATACACAAAACTGAGTGGTTGGGCCCAATATAGCTATCAAATATCCAGTGGCACTTCCATGGGAGGAGGAGGAGAAGGGTGAGCTCCAGGATCCTGGCTGAGCTCCAGTTTAGAGCCTTGAGTTCTGCCAATCTTCATTCTTTCTGCAGCTTCCATCGGGTACAGGTTTTGGAGGCTTCTTTCCAGCTATTTTCCTGGCCCTTTTTCCTGCTGACTAGGCTCTTAACAACAAAACCCAAACCCACCAACATTTAATGTGCAGCCTGACCTGTACCCCACTAGCATCAGTCTGGGAAGGAATCAGTCACCTTCATAAGCTCTGAAAGGCACTTGATGAAGGCACTCACATGCAGTTTGGATCCCTGTCACCTGCTGTCCACATCCTTCCACAAACAAGAGGTTCTGCCACGGAGAGCTTATAAATCCTGACCTACTCCATGGCTAAAATACTGACAGCCTTCCCTAAACACTGCAAAGCTCCACAAGTGTCAGATGCTGCCTGAAGAGCCTGGCATCCCAGATGTGCACAGCAAAGAACTCTGCTCCCCCTTGCTGACCTTTCTTCTGCTGAGTGAAACACTCGAGGGGGGGACATCAAGTGATCAACAAGGAGTGTAAATCAGGGTAGTGAAAGGGAGAGCTGTGGCTTTGGGGGTTTGAGAGGCTTAATTATAGGCTCTGGCAGAGAGGCTGCTTCACCCCATGCTTGTGTAGTCACAGCTACAAGCAGGAACTGCCCCACCTCCTGGAGTCACAGAGCCATTCAGTGCCTAGCAGTGCCAGTGTCACAGGAACATTCCCATGTCCCTGTGAATTATAGTGAAAAGAGGGCTGAAAAATCTCAATTGGCTGAATATACAAAACCCCTTGAAGTCCCAGACAGTGTGTGTTTGTTTTCCTGCTGCTGCAGCTCCTTGTTTTCTTGCTGCTGTGGCTCCTGGTGTCAGAATCTATCAGATTTCTCCCTGCATTTCACCACGATGGAGCACGTGCAGCTTGGATTCGGCTCAATCCCTTTTTATCAGCTTAATTTGAAGCTGCAGAGCATGGGGCCAAAATCCCAGGAGACAGAAGCTGTTC
Source organism: Calypte anna (assembly GCF_003957555.1). Lineage (NCBI taxonomy): Eukaryota > Metazoa > Chordata > Aves > Apodiformes > Trochilidae > Calypte > Calypte anna. Next base: position 1,887,355 of record NC_044268.1, read on the forward strand.
CTTTTTAGCCTGAGAAGTTAATGAAGAGCTTTCCAAAGTCACGGCAATTGCACAGACATTCTGTGAAGTGCAAGAGTTTTCCAGTCCCAAAAGCTCAGCATTATTTCAGTTCTCTTCCACCTGATGATCTCTCACGATCCTTTAACAGACTGAGAGGGCTTCTCCTGGTGCTACGTGTCACAGGAAGCATCTCAGAAGTCCTCATCCTCCTGGGGAAGAGTGCTTTCAGAGCTGACACTTCCAAGGTCCTTGACAGTTCTGAAAGACAAAGCAGCAGCTTTTATTTTTTCATGTCAGCAACCACCCTTTCTGACTACTGTGCAGAAGGTTCTTGTGTTGTGTCCCTTGAGATGTGGCTGCACCAAAGAGCATTTGGCTGCTCCCCTTCTTTTTGTTTCTGACAGTTCACCTCTGGCAGAGACCTCTGGATATTCCCACTCTTATTTTGGTTCCTTTTGCAGAACACAGGAGGTCACTGGTTTCATCCCTCTGATGGAGCAAGGAGCCTCTGGGGGGACTTGGAACATTTATTAACGCCTCAAACCCAGAGGCTACATGCAAGGCTTGACTCAAAGAGGGTTTTGTTTTGTTTTAAATTGTAAAGTTAAACATCCGTTCTCCTAACAACGACAGAACTTGGCAGCTCCCTGACTACGCCCTTCCTACAAGGCTCTCGAGGGTTTTTCTCAAGGTTGTACATTATCAGCCTCATTTTAAGTAAGAAAAAAAAAAAAAGCTCAAAGCACAGACAGGTTAAATGCTTTACCCAAAACCACAAAGAAATTGAGTGGCAGGCTTGGGAAAAACTGAAGTCTCTTCCCACCCACCTTCATTTTGGGAAAATCAAAATGTTAAGCCAGATGTTTGATGTCCTTCCCAATTCAATTGCAGTAGCAGAAAAGAGTCAAAGAGCAGGATTTAATACTGAACACAGGCTTTGGCCAACCTGCAGTTAACTTCCTCCTGCCAGGTGGGATCAGAAATCCTCAGCAGCTTGCCTTGGACCTAAAATTAACAGAGAAGAGCTGGAGCAATGGGATATCCATCTCTTTTGGGGGGGGTACCTACTGGTATCATTCATCTTGATTACACCTGAAGATCACCTATGGGCAGCTGCACAGAGAGGTTTCAGGGTGACACCCTCCAGCCCAGCCACAAGCAGGCTGAGGTTTCAGAGGACAGACACTTCTGCCTGCATGTCATCTCAGCACAGATTCTGGATGTAAAAACACAGCATCCCCTCCTTTCCTTTGCACATCTGCCACGTGTTCACTGAGCTCTCAGGAAAAAGGGCAGTGCAGCCCTTTAGGCTTGGAGACACCACGAACCACCCTCAGCCTGAGGTTTATTTTCAGGGAGGGATACAGAATGAGGTAACCTCAGTTCCTGGAAGAAGAGTAACAAATGCAATTGCTCCCACTTAATTAAAAAAGAGTGACCTTTGGGGTTGCAGCTGTCCTGTGGCAAAACAGCTCTTCCTCCAAGCTGATTGTTCAGGATGAGCAGGCGGGGTGTAGTGGAGAGCACCAGAGTGTATCAGGAAGAGAAGGTAATTGTGCTTTCACCTGCTATAACACAGACAGGTTTTCTACTCTGGCTTGCAGATGACCTTCTCCAATCAAACATTAACTTTGCAGCAAACAATCATTAGGGAGCATTTGGAGGCTTTAATAATTAACGCTTTTATTAATCCACTGATTCCACTTCAAGCAACAGGTCTCTGGGAAATTAATTGTTGCCATTTAGAGGGGAAAGAAATGAATCCCATTTCAAGGCAGAGAAAGAAGAAGGTATTTAGATTCTATTGCACTTCTAAAGGTACTGGATCTTCTCCTAGAACTGTAATTATGCAACTTATTAACTGAACTGCCAAACATAAGGCTAAGTAATTTTCAAAGCCTGGGCCTTGAGAAACAGCATTAGTGGCAGCCATGCAATCCAAAATCCAATCAAGAAAGACCACAGACTTTCAACAGGCTGCAGCTCCATCAGCTGCTTATTGGCTGCAAAAAGGAAGGGAGATGAAGACTTAGGTTCAGCTGAACAAATTAACTCCTTTAGAATAAGGGACCTGCTTCTCTAAAGAGCCATGCAGGGGTGGAGTGAGATGTACAGCTTCAGAGCTGGACTGGGAGGGAAGAACTCCTACCTGTCAAACAAGATAGCTCAGCTCAGTGATTGCTTTGGCTTGGGGGACTTTGCAGTTGTGCTGAGAACCCCAGGAATTTAAAAGGGCTTTTGCCTTATAAAAGAAAAGAAGGCAACAGGGACCCCAAAGCATGCCAGTGCTTGGTTTCCAGTGATGACTTTGAATCCTTGTCCAACAGCTCCTTTAAGTGCTATGACAGAACAAATAAAGAAGTTGCTGTTCCACAAGCTCACTTGGAGAGTCAACCAGATCAGATACACAAGCTGGGAAGAACACAGGGATTTTTCTTACCCTTTCTTGCTTCCTTGGATCACCCTCTATTTAAGAGCAGGGCAGGCACACAGCTGGTGCAGCTGAAATACAAAGAAACTGCAAAGTAAACTCAGGTGAGGGCAGAGGGGAATCAATTAAGTGTTGGCTAATCTAACTATTATTAAATAAGCTGTGCTGAAAAACATGAGCAAGTGCTGAGAAAATTCTGCTTTTAATCCTGCTTCCTCCTACAACTCCCCATCATCTCTCCACATCAGTTTCTTTGGGGGCATGATGCTGCCTTACCATTTTTCAGTTTAAAAACCTCTTTTTGCAGCAAGTCACAGTGACCAGGCTGGAAGCAGAACCTGATCTTGCTCAGGGCTTGGCAGAGCTCTGCTTGAACCACCAGATAATGCTCCCTTTTGAGTGATGTAGTACATGTGGGATAATTGAACAGGCTCCCCCTGCACTGAATAACTCTTGCTTTTGTGTTTGAATACTTAAGGAACGTTTTGACTTTTGAAGTATTACTGCCATTGAGAAACACTATGAGAATGAGACTGTTAGTGCATTACTTTGTGCCATAATATGCAGTAAAACTCATGGTTTCAATTCCTCCAGCTTCTCCCCTGTCAATGCCTAAGTGGCAGTCCTGCTGTTCTTCATGCTCCTACATTTCTCTCTTTTTTTTTTTTTAAAGTATGGTAAATCAGAAACAAATTACAGAGAAAGACCAAAAGATGTGAGACTCTTGTGTTAGAAATATGCATAAATTTAACTTTTCCTTTTATTGTTACTAAAGTTTTGAAGCTGTGGGCAAGATAAGACATAATAGAAGGAAGTTAAATATTCTACAAATATCTGCCAGAGACATTCCTACCTTCATGCAGCCCTTGTGCATCTTAGCCCAGTGAAGTCCCACTCAGTGAAGCTTTTAATAATGTCCTAAACATTTAAAGCAGCAATAAATATCAGGCAAGCTTTAAAATATTTCCCTGAGAAGCCAAGAAACAAATATCCCATTTTACAGATGGGTAAGCAAGTAGACAGATACCCAGCCATTTACTTGGATTTCCATAGGAAGCCCAAGTAAAAGAGAAAAGAAAATATACTTCCAAATTTCTGTATTAGAGCCACAAAATTAAGAGTATTGGACTTTATCAATCTGCACCTGTAAGGTACAGTTACTGCCACTCAGAAATATATGTTAAAAAGGTTACCTATAACGTATAGATTGTTTTTTAATTTAATGAGAAAACACAGATGAATGATACTCAACAAAATTCACTAAATTCCAACAGGCATTTGGACAAAGTGCATCCTTAGGAAACATTAAAGGGATCATTTGTACCTGGTAATCCAGCTGCCCACTGATGGAAAGAGCCTTAAGGTCTCACTTTGCTGCAGGTGGGTTAGGAAGGTTGTGCTAATGACAGGTAAAATGTCACTGTGAAAGGCCAGGTCCATTTTTACCTTCTGGGCTCTCAGTGACACTCAGACTCCTTGGGGCAGCCGACATGAATCTCAGAAGCAGCAGCAGTTTAAGCCTGAATTCCTGGGTCTTTCTCAAGTTGCCAGCTCTGCCAAGGGCTTCAACCTGCTGAAATTCAGGCAGCAGGATGGGGTTTGCAGACCTTGGCTTCCACTGAGCACCTGGCCCTGGCAGAGCCAGGGAAAGGAACCCAGCATTCCCACATCACAAGCTGTAAATCAGGAATGCTGCTGGGCTGCTGCTTTGATTGATTTCTCCCTCTTTTTCTGCAAGTCCACTCAGGTTCTGAGCACTTCAGGGCAAAAAGCCCCCTTGTTGTCTGTATACATAGAACACAAATGCTTTGAGTTCAGTCCAGACTTGTAAGGTCTGCTTATAGATTACTAATGTAATAACAATAATAATAATAAAAGGAGTTAAAAATAACTAAATGGGAGGAAAAAAAAATCAAATTCATTCTATAATCCTTATTTTCTTACAAGAACAACCTCCCAGCCAGCAGCCTGCTCAGTCCTGCTGTCCAGCTGGGTGGCTCTGCACTCACCAGCCATGGAGATGGCACCAGGGTTTAAAGGAGCCAGTGTGGAGAATTGCATTTAAATTAGGAAGGGAAAGGAATGAGCTAATGAAGGTCAGCTCCACAATAACAGGGTGTTCAGAGGACATCTTGCAACACCAGTGGGGCTTCTCCCTCCACCCCTGTTACAATTTGGTAATAAAGCATTAATTTGTCTAAGGATTAAATTTAAAAAAAAAGAGTATTTGTAACACTGTGACTGGGCAGCTTTTCCTGTGAATTGAACTTCAGTGAGAAGAATGATTCTCAACAGAAAACTCAAGCAGCTCCATCACACAAGATACACAGAGGGGAGTTCCAGCAATTTGATTTTAACCCTCAGAAATCAGAGCCTGGATTATAAACTGGGGTGTCTTTTAGGGGAGGGAACAATCCTCTGCTTTTGGATAGCAGAGACATCACAGCTTGTAGGATATCATGAACAGCCATGGATCTTTGAAAGGTATTTAAGCTGTAAAATTAGTATTCCCAAGGGAAAATGCCCTGGCAGGGCAGCTAAACCAGCTAAACCATCAGCATGGACAGAAGTTGGGTGAAATGCAGGTCTCTGCACAGCTCTAACTTTCCTGTATTTGCACCAAACTTCAACCAAGGATCTCTATTGCTTCAGCTTCTGCAACAGACAGTCTGGATATGGAGAATAAAGCAAAGCCTTCCTTCTTCCCTTTGAACCTCCAGATAGAGGGGATGTTTGCATACTGATTCTATTTTTATTATCACACAAATCCATGTGTTTGAGCTTTCTGGGCTTCTCAAGATGAATTTCCTCCTCCTTCACGTCACAGAAAGACAATGAAATAGCATTCAGATGTCTGTTTAAAAAGAAATGGAATTTTTTCCAGGATGCCAGGGACTGAGCAAGGTTCATTAGTTGCTCTCCAAGCAGCTCCAGGCTCCCTGGGCCCTCTCGTGGCTGTTTTGGAGAGAACATCAAGGACTTGAAGTTCTCCCTTGCAGAAAACTACAAACCATGTTCTCTTTGGGCCCTCCAGAGCCCAAATATTTTCATTGAAAACTGCTATAAACACAACATTTAATTTCAGATCCCAATCTACATGGGATTTAAGGGAATATTTTTTTTCCTTCAAGCTACTCACTAAGAAAAGACTACTTCTATTTTCCCCCCTAAAAAGAGTTAAATATTTTAAAACTAAAGTCTCTAAGGATGGCCTAACATTCAGTTTCTTTCCAGATCTGGGGTCCTGCTGCCCTCCCAAACAGCCCCAGGGGCTCTGCAGACAGAAATGCTTTCCCATGGGGGATGGATACATCCTATATATTCACTTCACTTTGCTTTTTGATACTAAAAGCAGATGAAGCATAAATCTTCTCATGATAAAATTTGCTTGCAATTATCCTACATAGCAGTTAATTCATAGAGAGGTCTAAGAAAAAAATAAATCAATAAATCCCACCTTTGTAAAAAAAAAATAAAAATTACAAGTACACAGATGGTTAAAAGTGAGAATTTATCTGCATAGGGTTCAAAAAATAGAGAGCCTGCCTACAAAGATCATCAAGAGCTCCAGTGGTTTAGTCAAGGTTAATGAAATTTAGGATACAGCAGCAAACATGAGGAACCAGATCAGATTAAGTGAGCAATTACAGAGATAAAGATTGTAAAATGCTGTTATTTCAATCTTGGAAGAATCCCTTGGTTTTAGCACCCTCTTAAATTGTCTTTAAAATGCTTGCCATGCATTTTGCATAAGCAATCTTTCAATCAGACTCGGAATGGAATGGCTTCAAAGGAAAGGGTAAGAAAATTCACCTGAAGCTGACACTTGGTTTATGATGAGCTCTGCATTCCAGCTGTTTGCTAGGAAATTGGAAACCTAAGGCTTTGGGGGAAAAGCAAGAAAAAGTTGCATTTCCCCACAAAAACCAAATTTACTGCTCCTGGAGCATTTCCAGGAACATAAAGAGGCTCCACTTTCCCTAACTGCCACTATTATTTTACTATAATCAAACCATTATTGTTCATACCACCTAAATTTTGATGGGAAATAATTTCTTGTTAATTATCTAAGACATCTAGTTTAAAGATTTTCATTGCAAGCAGTAAAGCTCAGTATTTTCTGAATCTGACACTGCTCTAAAACAGCACAATTAACCACTCAGAGATTAAAGGTAAATGAGCCACTTAGAGCTGAACTTGACTGAAATGAATTCTTGCCCTTTTCCCTCCTCTTCTCCATTATTAGAAATGCTTTTCTCAGATGGTTGTGTATTATTTTAGTGCATCCTAGCAGCTGATTCAATTAAGATACAGTGGCATCTGAGATTTCATTTTTATAATCTACTAGGTATTAACCTGAAGGTCTGCTGCTAACCTTGACTTCCAAAACTGCAGCACAAGAAGTGTCCCATGGCCAAGAAACATCCCCCCCTGCACACTAACTTGGGTATTGAATAGTCATTGAGTTTAGGACTAAAACTTGGAAGTTTAAAAAAAAAAAGGAACAAACAAAGCAATACCCCCAAAAACCTGCTGCAGGGGAATGGCATCCTGGCCTGTATCAAAAACAGCATCACCAGCAGGTCCAGGGAGGTGATTCTGCCCCTGTACTCAGCTCTGGTGAGGCCACACCTCGAGTACTGTGTCCAGTTCTGGGCCCCTCAGTTTAAGAAGGATGTAGAGGTCCTGGAACAGGTCCAAAGGAGGGCAACCAGGCTGGTGAAGGGACTCGAGCACAGGCCCTATGAGGAGAGGCTGAGAGAGCTGGGGCTGTTCAGCCTGAAGAAGAGGAGGCTCAGGGGAGACCTCATTGCTGTCTACAACTCCCTGAAAGGAGGCTGTAGCGAGGTGGGAACTGGACTCTTTTCACAGACGACCTTCAACAAGACAAGAGGACACAGTCTTAAGTTGTGCCAGGGGAGGTTTAGGTTAGATATTAGAAAGAATTTCTTCACGGAGAGGGTGATCAGGCTATGGAATGGACTGCCCGGTGAGGTGGTAGATTCTCCGTCCCTGGAGACATTTAAAAAAAGACTGGATGTGGCACTCAGTGCCATGGTCTAGCAACTGCTCCGGTGGGTCAAGGGTTGGACTAGATGATCTCTGAGGTCCCTTCCAACCCGGCTAATTCTATGATTCTATGATTCTAAGTGCAGATTTTGGGTCAGGCTCTTTTGCCCCTCTCAGGTGCTAATCTGGGGAAGACTCCTTCTCAATAGCAGGCACTACTGGCAAAGGAAAAGGGTTAAACTTTTTAATAGTGTTTTCTATCAAATGCTACTGGAAGGAGTCTGATTTTTGTTCTGAAGTGCAAAAAGATTCATCTGTTGCTTATAAATGTCATCAATAAGAGCATATTTGGAGCTGCCAGCTCCTGGACACAATAATGGCAGGATCAGGAAATGCCCAAGAGAGCACAGTCTTAAGTTGTGCCAGGGGAAATTTAGGTTAGATATTAGAAAGAATTTCTTTCTGGAGAGGGTGATCAGGCATTGGAATGGGCTGCCCAGGGAAGTAGTGGATTCTCCATGTCTGGAGATCTTTCCAAAGAGCCTGGATGTGGCACTGAGTGCCATGGGCTGGGAACCACGGGGGGAGTGGATCAAGGGTTGGACTTGATGAGCTCTGAGGTCCCTTCCAACCCAGCCCATTCTATGATTCTTAGAGCCAGTTCCTGAGTGTGCAGTTCCAGAGTGCTTAAGGCAACACTGGGGTTAGGAAAGGAATTCCAAATGGGATTTAACAATTAAGAAAGAAAAAGGAAAACCATACCACAACTTTGTTCTGCTTAAAGACTTCAGAGGAAATAAGAAGGTAGATGAAGGTCAGCTGTATCCTGCACTAATTGGTATCTCCAGCTTCATTTCCAGCTGGCCACAGAGGATACTGCAGGCAAATCATCAGTTTTCTCACTTTCTGGAAGTTACTTGATGAAACAAGACTGAGTTCAAGATATGCATTAATCTAAGCCCTTCCCTTCTCGTCACCAGGAAGTATAAGAAAGAGGAGCTTGTTCATCTTAGCACAGCTAGAGAACACATTCTATGAATAAAGGAGCTTTTCATGAAATATTAAAATAAAATTACACACTGCTTTCTGCTCTACTTAAATTTTTAGTGAGGATAAACTCAGAGGTGCTCAAAACCATTACAGAGAAGTCCAGTCTTTTACCTTTTCTTCCTAGACTTATGCTGGCTGGGAAACATTCTGGATACTTCAGTTTTCCTTTGGCAGATCTCTCTTTTCTGCAGTGGTATTTCAAAATGTGACTGTAGAAAAAACAAAACACCCCAGGTGACCCTTCTGCTGTCTTCTGTTCTTAAAGTCCCCATTACAGTAACCTTGCAGGTAGAGTTTCTGATGAGTCATGAAGATATTTTCCATTTGAGACATTTCAATATTTCAGGATCTGGAGGTTGGTGGTAGCAGAGCTGAGTGCTTACCTCACCACCTTCACTCACATCACAGCAGCCTGGTGCCTGCAAATATTTTCACCTTTCCTAAAGGAACATTTCCCTTTCAACTGAGGAGAGTACTGCACAACACATCTGCTGCTGCACTGCAACATGGTCTGGTAATATTGCAAACTTATTTGTTTGGATGAGGAAATGATCTCTCTGTTTGCCAAACTGGTGGTGGTTTGAGAAGGAAAAAAAAATAAAATCAAATTAATGTGTCATCAAGGAACTGGGAGGTTCTGGCAGTACTTGCAGCAGAATCAAAGGATAGTTGAGGTTGGAATTTCTTGGTACTTGAAAAATGTTACCTGGAGGCCTAATGAAGTCAGAGAACACCCACATCAGGACCAGCCACAGCAGGAGCCAAAGCAGTGAAGCTCTGTTGCAAAGAGAAGACTTACCTGAAATAACAGAGTGCTCCTTAAATAAAATGTATTCTTGATACCAGGCTACATCAGGTCAGTTAAAAAAGAAAAAAAAAATATTTTCTTTTATCTGCAAGAAACTGTTTATTCTTTGTAAACCCCACAGAAAAAAAAATGCAGCCAAGACCAAGTATTGAACGAAAATTGTGCCAAAATAGGCAGCAAAATGGGGGAACCTCAACACAAAAAGTCAGTGACAATATTTCATGTTTTGCACAAAGATGAAAAACCTAGGACATTTCTGAGTAACACTTTTGTGGTGACAGTTACACAAGATGATTCAAAAATGCAAATGACAGCAACATGCACACCTGGCTATAGCTAGAAGTTTTATCCCAAAAGAATATCTGATTAAAATGATGAAACTTTAATAGTTCTATTGACTTACGTGTCCTATTTCATTTTTTAATGAGGCAGACATGCCAATTACCAGGAAGCTTTTTAAAAAAAAAAAAATTCTTTTAAGAACTTTGTCCTTCCAGAGTCCACTGCATGTTTGCAAAATTGTAATCTTGGGTTTGCAATTCTGCTAATTTCCAGTACAATTTTGCTTCCCACCCCTTCAATCCCCACCCTCAAAAAAAAAAAAAAAATCTGAAAGACTTCAGAAGTTGCCAGTGCAAACACTTTCTATCAATGTATAATATACATTTTCACTACAACATTTGTGGAATTTACGAGTTTCCTTTAAAACTCCTTGGCACAACAGCTGAAAAATATCCAGCTCCCTTTAAATTGTCATCCACAAGGTGAGATAAAGTATAAATCACAGTTAAATAAAATAATAATAATAAAAAAAACCCAGAACTGCAGCTTTTATTAGCCAGCTTTACAGTCTCTTGTGTACAGTACATTGCACAGTTCCGCCTTCACAATAACTTCCTGGTTTAATATTGTGCCTTCCACAATGCAGTATAATCAAGGCAAGTTACAGAACACTGCTGAGTTTATATCAAAATAAACAGAAGATGTAACCTTGCTTTATAATGAACATCCAAATTACCATGTACAATTTGCAGTAGACTCTGTAATGAGCTTGATATATAAGCTAGATGACAGTGAAGGGGGGAAAAAATAGTTTAAACTATCAAGTTTCCTCTTGAAATGTCTTTTCCCAAGGCACTGTGAACAAGACTGTTTGCAATTCTCAATGACTAAAAACACCAATGGGGATATAAATATTTCACACAACAACCACCATCACATCATCACCTATTCTCTTGTTTTTTGCCTCAAACAACGCCCCTGAAATTTGTTTGGTCCTTTGAGGGGTAATCAAATTATCTTCTGCAACATCACATATTGGTATTGAATACATCTATAAATCAAAGCTTTGTTAGATTATTTAACCCTTTCACTGTAAAAACTTAAAGGTTTTTTTTCCTCGCTGCTTCTGAATGAATCTGCAAATTCAACTTTGATTATTAAAAAAAAACAACAAAACAACAGCAAAACCAAACAAAAACCAAGAAAGGGTTCAAAATCAAGCAAAGCCCTGTATTTTTTCAAGAGGAAACCATGCAAGAGTACATAAAAAGGCAAAATTGGCTACTTGAAAACCAAGAATTGTTTTTAATGCATTGGCCGAGGAAAATAAATTGCAAAGTTCTGTGAGGTTTTCTAAAAATTTACAAGAAAAACTGATGGGCAGTTCTAGTCAATCCAGATGTTCTTTTATCCTGTTTTAAATGACAACAAATACAGTCTCACACAATACAATTTCATCTTGACTGCAAGAGACACTCCTGTGTGATGCCTTCAGCATGACAAAAAATTACTGGGCAAAAAGAAAATTGGCATTCATTTCTTCAAGGGCTGATAAACAGAGGCATTGGGATCAAGTCCAGAAGGGCTGGTCTCCACAAATTTGGAAGAATAATGTGGGGAAACAGGACTCAGAGTGCTGGTGGCTGCAGTGTATGTTATGCTGGGCATTACTGCCATAACTTCTGCAATCTTCTGTTTTAGGTCCTTGATTTCCTGATCTTTTTGTATGATTTGCCCTGAAAACAGCAAACAACATCACTTAGTACCAGCAGGATGTGTTCACCCTCCACACCAGGGGTTCGTGAAGAGCTGTTGCAGCAAAGCACCCCAGAAGCCATTCAGCACTAACAGGACACCAGTAAAAGCATTCACCCCTGGGTTTGGGATGAAGAACAATGTTTAATTACCTCTAATGACCAGGTAACACAACCAGACACACCTCTTCCATCAGATTTGCATTGTTTGGGTTCAGAGCTGCATCACACTAAGAGGTTACTTCCCTGGCTCAACTTTTTTCTGCACTTTTTTGCTCACTTTGTACAAGCCCCTCACAGCAGCTTATTAAATGTGTCATTTATTTTTAAAACTGTCCTATTCTCACCATTTTCCTAAACTCCCTTTGTGCACACTCACATCACTGCAGCAAGTTCTGAAACCACAAACTGAAACACTGGTGAAGTGACAAAAAAAATTTCTCAGGCTAATCAATTTTTCCTGCAACCAAGCAAACTTCTTCAAGGAAAATAAACTGGTCCTAAATCAAAAGGTTATTTAATTTTGCTTCATGGTTTGCAAGGCTGAACAAAGGATGGTCTGGGCAGGGCTTTATACTGTCTTCATGCTCCCTCTGGTGGCTGCAACACCAGCCCAACAAGAGCACCACTGTCCAAGCTTACCTCAAAAATATAACATTTAAAAACGTATCAGTTTCCCCACCCCCCCCTTTAGGTTGTATTTACTTTGGTCTCTCATAAATATACTGCAGTATATATCCTGTAAGTATATTTCAGTCTATTTGCATTATTACAATTCAAATACAGGGACTTAATAGATGGTAGCTATTATTTTATCTTCAAGCTCCTGAAAAGTTATCCTGCTTTAAGGTAATGGTCTATAAAAAATGTAGAAAATCATCATAAATTAACTTAAAAGCCCATCTTGACGTTTATTGTCTCCAGTTTAATGGCTGGGGGGGGGAATCAGGTCAGCTGGATTGCTCAAGATCACATTCACAAAGCTGTAAAAGACAAAACCCCACTGCCAGCTGAAATGCTGGGGGGGTGCAGCCCCACTCCTCAACAGAAGGGCAAGATGCTCTTTCATATTTCCACTTTCTGAGTTCAACCATCCCATATTACCTTGGGCAATCTCAAGCTGTCGTTTTGCATCTCCTAATGCAGAGAACAGATCCAGCTTGATTCTTGTCTCTGCACTCAGGCTGTTCTCTAAGTGCTGTGTTTTATCCTGCATGGCTGAAAGTGCTGACATTAACACCTCCGTATCCTTCTCGTTTTCCTTGTACTTCCGCAGCTCCTGTAGGAGTAATTAGGACAAATGTTATTCTCATTGACTTTACACAGGAGATACACTGAGAAATCTCTCTCTTCCCCATAGCACACCACTGGGCCTGGTATTAATACTGTAAAATTAAAATGATGGTTAATTAAGGACACTGTAATATTACCTCTTGTAATTAGACGTGACTGTCATACAAGTGATCAAAGCCATATTGTACCATCCATAATTACTGTGTGGTGAGCAAGTACCATTTACTCTGCTCCTCAGCCCTCTATCATCCCTATCAAGCCCCTCCACCCAGAAATCCTCCTCAGCACTTCCAGGTGCCAGCTAAGCAGCCACCCAGTGCTCTAAGCCAAGCTGAGGAACATGAAAACACTTCCCGCAAGCAAAATGGCTTGGCTGGGGACTGATCTCTTGCCAGGCAGTGAAAAGGGATCCTAAATAAGCATTTTAAGCTATTTCAATTGGCTGGGGAAAAGGTTTTCTTCCCACATTGAACCTAGCTGTGCTGCAAACCCAGAAATTTAGGAAAAAAAAGGAAGGGGCAAGTATTCTGCCCAGAAGAGACAGGCATCTTGTGGTGGGGAAGCATGCAGCAACATTTTGACTAAGAAAAAAATAAATGTTATACACAAACTAATTCTGTACTTTGAAAAGAAGAAACAATCCAAGGGAGGAAATATCAATCCTTGTAACAAAAAGCTTCTCTAACAGTTTGAAGACAGTAATAAAATAAAAAAGCTTGATTATAGCTGGTTTGATCAGTTGAAAGCCATGCTGATATTCTCCATGGATAAACACATTTGTTTTCCAGGGCTGGGCAAACCCAAGAACAACAAGGCTGCATGTGTTATTTGGAAACAAGTTCACAATAACACCAGGTGGATTGTGAAGAGTGTCTAAAAAACCCGCAAGACATAAAAAAAAAAATACATATTTATGCAAATTGTCAGTTGACAGTCTGAGTACATCTTTAGGAACAGACATTTTAAAGGAGCAAAGTCAACTGCAGCTCACATACTTGAGCTTTTAAACTCTAACATGCCAGACAAGTGTCTGCTACAAGTTTACCATGATGTACTTCCACAAAAAAAAACCCCAAAAGCCCCACCAAAACAACAACAACAGAAGTCTGGCCAGTGATTAAAACTGCACTGAATAAGCAGTAACATTGATAAAGATACAGACAAAATAATGTTAGTGAGGGGATTATATTCTCAGTCTAGCCAGACTACTGGTTCAAGGAAAATATTCTAACAAACTGAACAGTTGAGTGGTGTGGAGCTAAGACTATTAACCTTCCTCACACCCATGTTCTTACAAAGCCTGATGCAAGACAGAGATCTGAAGAGCATAATTCTTGAAGGTGTTGATTGCTGCTTATGTAGATCCAGTTTCAGAGTGCTGCAAGCACTCCTCTTGATGCTGATCTAAGCCCCTGGTGCTTTCCCATTACCTGAACTTTCATTTCTAGTTCTCGTATCTGATCTTCTTTCAGCTTTATGTCAATTGTGAGCTTCTTGCACTCTGTCTCCAACTCTCTGATACGATTCCGTAAGGTTTCAGTACACTCTCCTCTGCAGGAAAAATGTTAAAAGAGAAGGTAGTGAAATAAGAATGAGGCTGTCAATCCTGAACTGTTTATAATGTGAAAATTAGTATAAATATTGAAGGATAAAACGATGAAGCAAACTCTGTTCTTTTCAGCAAGAGAATTTCCCTTAAGGCAACAACACAAAGAGTTATGCAATGATAGATTTCAAGTATTAGGAAATCTGGAATATTTATGAAATATGGAGAACAGAAAAGCAGAAGTAATTCTTTTTTAGACATTTGGAGCACTGCAGATTCAAGTCATCCACACTGCTGCCATGCTTTCATCTTCAAAAACTTCCCCTCTAAACACTGGAAGTCACTGGCTGGTGCAGAAAACTTTCAAGATATGAGAGGAAGACAGCATTCTGGCCAGCATCTTTTGTATGATTCACAGTCCCCACATGAAAGGGGATGTTCCTTTTTGTAAAGCAGACTGGCCTATGCAGGATAAAACATCTCTCTGCTAGAACAATCAAGGTAGAGCAGATAATTTAGAGCATATTCATCCTTTATACCCTGTAAAGGTAACATCTGAGTCAGATTCATGGAAGGATGAGTCCTCTCACTGCCTTAATATAAATAAACCTCTTAACACAAAGACATCTTTTTTAAAAAATAAAATACAGACTGCTGCATTATCTACAGAAGAGTGAGAAAAGCCTGACCAAATCCCCCCCCAACAACTACAGTCATTTTCTGGAGCTGAGCTTGCTTCTGAGGTAGAACAAAATACCTTGTAGCAGCAGCAAATGCGACACGTGCAGCATTTGCTTCTTCCAACTTCTTTCTTTTCTTTTCTTCCATTAATTGTTTTTCTACAAAGGCTCGTGCCTCCTGCTCTGCCTTTAGTTTCTTCTCCAACTGGCTGATCATTTGTTTGTCTTTTTGCTTCATTTGTACAGCATTGTGTAATCTGGAAGGCAACAGGTATGGGACTTAACGGCGAATTTTACTTACTCAAAATAAATTGCTGTCAACGGTCCCAAATGAGTCTGGCTGGATTTGCAGACAAGTGCCTTCAATTTGGTCGAGTCTTAACTTACTATTTCCCCTTTGCCAGACTACAGACATCAGCAACTAATTTACACTGCTGTGTGGAGACACATACTTGTTCTGAAGCAGTTCATTTTCCTGCCGGAGCTGCCCGATTTCAGATCGAATTCCCCGCTCTGTGTTAGTCAGAGAACTGATCTGACTACGTAGCTCCTGTTCAATCTGCCTGCTTGCTTGCAGGTCAGCCTTTAACTTTTTAATATCTTGTTCCAACCTAGGAAAGACAGTTAGAAAAAGACAATTAAAAGAAGACAATTTCAACTTTTAGTTCCCACATATGCAGAGGTTCGAGCGCACGATATCAAAAGAAGCAAGCAGCCCACCCAGCCCACCAAACCCTTGGTTCTTAAGATAATGAACTCTCAGAAATTATCTCTAGCCTTGCTAAATAATTACAATAATGTTTTACATAACCATACATACACAGCTCTATGTACAGCCATATCCACACTTCATAACCTCCCACAGGTTTGTTTTCCTCCATCCACTGCAGTCATAAACCAAATCCTATGGAATTCTATTTTTCCTCTTCAAGCAGAAGTGAAATGGATAAGAGTGAGAAATTGCAAACAAAACAGGTGCATACCTGAACAAATTTTACTGTTTCAACAAATTACGAGCTTCATTTCTTAGTTACAGCTCAGCTAAGGAGCATACTGCTACATTCTCACCTCAAAGCTTCTCTTTTTCTTGAAGTACACGATGTGCATGTTGAATAAAAAGGCTGTGTTAAGTCATCCACAGTTCAGGAGTCAGTAAATCTAGTTTTAATTGCTCCTGAACAGAGACCATCTGCTATATGCTTAATTGTAGCTTTAGAAAGCTCTTCAAGACTCAGGCAAGCTTCTTCATTATTTTCAGCCAAATTTGGTTTAATAAACCCCAGTTTTTTGAAATAGAGGCCTCCAGCTCACCTTCATTTCCCTCTATGTTTTCAAGATAAGATTAGTGATTCTTAAAAAACACAAACATATCACAGGTGAATAATCAACCACTTTTTATGAGCACTGCATTGCATTTTTAAAGCAAATATGCCTCTGAGTCACCCACACATAACCCTGACTCCCTCCATCAGTTACTCATTTAGGAGATTTTAAGGTGATCAAGGTGTTTTTATTTCCTAGAGGTCCATACAGAATTAGCAACAGTCAAACATTAAGACTGGGAGAAAATAGTCAGAAAAGCCAAAATGAAGTGCCCTTACTGCCAGTCACTAGAGGAGGTTAAAAGTTAGAGCTTTCTGTCCTCATTTGGGCTCTTTTGGGCTTCAGTGCAGGAAAATCTCAACCTAAAACACTAGTGAGAGATGTAACAATATGAGGCATGAGAACATCTTGTGTGAATGAATCAAGAGGTTAAATGTGCAATCATCAAACTTCTGGAAATTCATAAAAGGACATCTGTAATAGGCTAAAATGGCACCAAAAAGCTCTCCTGGGTAAATCAGCAGCAGCCAACAGCCTATAAAGAAGCATGGGCTGTAACATAAAGCTCAAAAGCTCACATCCCACTTCCTACAGCTGTACTTAGATGTCTTTCTAGCTCCACTTGAACAACCCTACTGGTAAGATGAATTCTTTTTAGTATAGTATAAATCGTGGTCAAAATGTACCTTTAAAAAGGGAAAAAAAAATAAATTCAAAATTTATACTTAGTAGTCAAGGAGCAATAGTACAAAGCAAATCCACATTTCATCCTGAAGACCACAAATCATTTCAGCACCTTGCAATCTGC